>NC_079348.1:5435230-5786034 GCF_029582105.1 Oenanthe melanoleuca | reverse complement strand
ATTCTGTTTTCTATTAAAGCAAAAAGAACTTATAAACAATACTCTGGTTCCCTCTACTTCAAGCCCATTTGAGGGAGAAAAAAGGGGAGATTAAGCAAGTTTAGGTTTACAGTAATTCAATTGCTACAGAGCCAACTTAGCAGCCTGCCCACCTCCCAAGAGCAGCATATAAATCAGCAGAACATCAGGATGTTCTGCACCAGACTTTTAGCAGCAAGACAGTGAAACAGAAGGAATTCTCACTTTTTCTGCTCCATTTAAATCTCATTTTTCTTCAGCTACCAGACATTTCTCCTCACCATTGCCTTTAGCTTTAAGGAAGGCTCTGTCTCAGACTACTTTAAGTGAAAATGAGGTGGGGTAGAAGCAGGACAGAGAGGTCCAGATCACAGCATAACTTGGCAGCAGACACGAGGCAACAACCAAATATTAGGGGAAATCTGGGCTTCACAGGGGCAGTTTTCTGCTGGATGAAGAGGAAAGCTGCTTCATTTCACTGTTCCTGTTCTGGTCACTCTTCCTACCACCAAGCCTGTCCTCCCTGAAGTACTGAAGCCCCATCACCAGCCAGTGATTGCTGAGGTGAAGCTTTCACTCAGATCCTCATGGAGAATTTCTGCTTCTGGAAGAGCAATTAGGATTAGGAAGTCAAATATATCCTTTTATTCTCAAAAGATCCAAGTGGTTCAAAATACACCCTTCTGTGAATTTAGTGATCCTTGTGGAATTAAACCACACTTGAACTTTGGCCAGTTCAGTAAAATTTACTCTCTGTGAATGGAAACATTAGAAAAACTCTTCAGTGCTCGTTTTTAAGGGGATATAGACACACCTCACCCCACAAAGAGACAGAAGCATGATAAACGGAAAGTAATCTCACCACAGAGGAAAAGAAACTATTTCCTAGTGCCCCAGTCTTAGCTTAGCCACCTAACAGGAAAGAATTCCTCAGCCTTACAGCATCCTCATGGGCCCCCAATTAATCTCCTCTGTTAGAAATAAGGTCCCATTATGCACAGAGCAGAATCTCTAAAGAACTCCCTGATACTGCATCTAGAGAGAACTGCAGACAAGAAAGGATTCCAGCTTTCATTAGTGCCATTTGGGTTTTTTTTTTTTGCCAGAAAAGCAGCATGAATTGGGGTTGCTGAAAGCAGGACAAAGCCAGAAGCTTTTTCAGGGATCCTACACAAGGAAGATGCAAGTACCAAGTTGCCTCTTCTGCTCTGCAAGAGGAATGAAAGCAATCACTGAAATAAAGCTGCTTCCACTGGCTGCTCACATTTGTTACAAAAATAGGTTCATCGTTCTTTCAGAGTCAGTGCCTGGTGCAGGAATTTACCAACACACTGTATAAAAGTCTGTGTAAGTACCATTCAAGAGAAAGAAATAGTCATGGACCATTTATATATCTATATTGACACACACGCTTACACACTCACACATTAATAAATATAAATTTTATGTTTACACAGATCTAATTTAATATTCTCTGAAAAAAAATATTTAAAGGGTTTCTTCCTTAGCTGCCACCCATGAATTGTCAATGTTTTTTTTCTGTCTTGAGAGCAAAGGGGTAGATTTAGCACAACTACCCTCATGCTCTGAAACTTAAAGTGACACATAAGGAGAGGACCAACAATACATTCTGAAAGGTTTTAATTCAGTGTTGGTAAATTGAAAAGGTATCAAAAGAATTTTCTGAACATATAAATACAAACGTCAAAAATTGATTCAGAATTTGGAATTTAAATATAGTGCTCCAAGAAAACCAAGTATTTTTCAAAATGTCTTGCTCAGGCCAAACTAAAATGCTCCCTGGTGTATTATTGCCCCATGAAAGACACCCTAACAGAGAAATTCCACCCTCACAGCTACAAAATTCCCCCTGCTGATTATGGCATGGGAATAAATCCACACCTGTATGCACAAACACGTGCACTGACCTGCAAACAACCCACCCAGCAGAGAGAGATGCTGACAGAACAAATCACAGCCTGACAGCTGCCAGGCAGCCCAGAGAGAGAATCCCCAGCCACGTTTTGACCAGGTGCAGATCAACATGCAAGAAAGCATTGCCTCCCAATCCCATCAGCTCCAGCAATCCAGATGACCTTGTAGTGTAACTGTGTTCTGCAGCACAGCTGGCTCCATTGGAAGCTACACTTTCCAGTAGTGTATGCTATAGTAGCAGCAGCTTGGGCATAATTTTTCACCCAGAAGGACACAAAAAGTTCTACAACAGATTGTTTACTCGTGTAACTGCAACCTAATACAAGAATCCTCGCCAGATGCAGACCTTCAAGCAATGGAATTAAATTAGGAGTTGGATTAAAGGACTCTGGAGTTGACAGAAATAACTACAAACAGAGGGGGAAAACTGATGAAGAGCAGAAACAGGAGCTGCCCAAGAGACTGGCTGGCAAGAGAAGACAGATCATTTGCTGCAGGATGGCATTTGCAAACTCAAAAGCTCAGTGTGCAGCAAGGGCAAAATTATGAAGCAAGTCCTGTTCCTTTAAAGGTTCATTCTTAATGCCCTAGTCCAACTTATTAGCAGCAAGACTTAAAAAACCTCAAAGATTTTGCAGTAGGTAGAAGCTCAAGGCAAGTTCTGCATTGGATTGAAGCTATCACTTGATAAGATAAAGCACAGATATCTTTTAAAGTGATCAGGATCCTTCAGTGCTGCTTCCTGCTCAAAAAGACCCAAGCTATGACTGTCCCTTGGGAGAGAGGGACAACATGGTTGCATCTGCACAAATGCAGTCCAGTTCACTCTGTGATTTGTTCCTTAGACTTTACACTTGTCTTGCAGAGAGAGACCAAACAGGTACTGGGCTGTACTGGCAAAAGTGTAGCTACCTGGCCAAGGAAAAGGATTCCTCTTCCAACCCATGCAGCATTCCCCAGATCATGTCTGCAGCAGCATCTCTGCCTTTGGGCTCCTCAGTACAAGCCTCACAGTGAGCTCCTGCAGCAATTCCACCTGATGGACAAGAAGAGACCAAGACAACCAGACTGGTTCAGCCATAAAAAAAGAAAAAAAATTGGAAAAAATTTACTGGGATCTTCAAGTACCTATTTGCAATATGCAGAGGAGGAAGAGCTGGGTTCTCCTAAGAGGCAAGAAACAAATGTAGCTCCATGGAAAATTCTTCTTATGTTGCTGAGAAGCTTTCAATATGTGTGGTGAGAGTGGATTCTCTAAGGAAAGGTACAGAACTACTGCTAGGTGAAATCCTTGTCATCCAAGATCCCCAAACCCAGATGGAGCAGGGAAACGCTTCTCCTTTCACCCTACATTTTGACATTCACTTACACACTAGCACACACCAGTGATACCAAATAAATACCCCCTTGCTAACACAGATGACAAGCTCCAACACCAGCTGAAGATCCCCAGCAGGCAGGGAGAAGAGTTCCACACCACACTGCAAGACAGCTCAGGTCAGATGCTCTCACTTGCTTACATACAGGTCCCTAGCCTTCTGTGCTCCAAGTTTTATTACATTGTGGGCATTTCCCCACTGAAAAAGGAAAAAAAAGTGGAAATTAACTCTGAATGACAACTTTAAGTCAGTACACAAGACCAAACATGCAAAATCAAGTTTACTCCCCACAAAATCTGATGCTAGACCACGACACTGATGGCAGAAGCACTGTAAGAGCTTTAGCTGTTTTTTCTCTCCTCTTACAAAGCTTTAACATATCTCTGAAAACACTGTCCTGAATAAGCTCTGCCCAACAGTAACATGTCTAGAACACAGCATGAAAATTAATACAGGGTGACCAAATTGATCTTTCTCAACCTGCTCTGGAGCTCCATGTATTCCACAGGTATTTTCATCCTTGAGTCCTCAGGCAGAGCTTAATGCAAGGTGCTGCTCCTGTCAGTGAATAAAAATGACTGGATATGCTACAGGGGAGAGTGTTAATGGTATGGGGGAAGGAAGAATATGGGAAAGAAAAAGAGTTGAAAAGAATATATGAGCTAATCATGAACTTCAATTTTGTGCTCAGCACTGTGCTGTGTTATCACTAAATCAGATTAAATTGATCTTTCTCTAAAAAGCTTTCTGTATCATGAGAGCCAAGGTCAAGACAAACAACATGGAATTTCAGTGGAATAAAACAAAGAACGACTGCATTCAGCTCTTGCAAACTGGGGCAAAGAAAGTTGCTATAAACAAACTGTGATCAAAGTAAAATTAGTCAATGTCATTGCCTAAGGTAAAAAAAAAATCAATAGGGAATGGTGGAAAGTGAATTCACACATTAAGAACTTGGCTTTACAGTTTTCCCAGATCTAAGTTATCGTAGTTTAAATATTGAATATGCCCTGACCTTCATTACACAGACAGCAGAAAATCCAGTGAAGCCTACACCTTCACTTCCCCTCAAACCAGTTTTAGTTAATGCAATCAAAGAAGAGATGCAACTTTTTAGACAATAAAAACAAGTCAGATTATCAATTCAAAATAATCCTGCATATAACCATTAAGGTAAACATTTTCTTTCTAACTGAAGACTTAATTCTACCACCACATTAACTGTCACGCCTCTGCAGCCTGGAGAATCAGGACTGGTATGTAGAAAGAATGGTGTTGTCTTCCAGACTGAGCAGTGTTGAAAGAATTCATCTGGAGGCCTGAAACAAGATGTCTTCATCTCACATGTTCTGGATGAGGACAACACTTTTCCACAGCTCTCAACACGATTTAGCAAGAACAGTTATTTTACCTGGTACCAAGCAATGTTTAGGCAAACCTACAAAAAAAAAAAAATCTGCTAGTGGCAGGACTGCTTCCTACAGCAGCAGAGGGATGCAGCAGACTGATAAAGCAAAAACCCCTGACAGGATGAACTGACAAGTTCTAGACATTTCAAGCAGAAAGGGTGAACAGAACAAAGATACTTGCTTATCCTCAACTCCCATTTGAACCAGCAGGCATTGTGAGCCACAAAAAGAAGAAAGTGTTATTGTATTCTAAATACTCAGGAGACAGATCTACAAATGCAACCTGAGGATGGACTTTCAAGAGGTATCTATAAAGCAGCAGCTTTATAGTGGATGAAAACATTGTCATTCAGCTGATGTCTTTGCTGCTGGATTACTTTATGGAAGTTTAGGGCTTAATTATTTAGACTCTTCAAGAGAAAAGCATCAGCAAAGAGAAATCCACAGAATCTTGGCAGCTCCACATCCTGAACATTTTCTGTTGGTTTTTCATCTTGCTCTGACTCACCCAACATTCTGGAAACCCAGGGACTACTGTGCTTCCGGAGCGCTCCCCAGCCTCGGGGCTGTTTCTGAGGCGTGCCTCTATCTAAAGCAGCAGTCACCCGAAAGTAATGATTCATCACAGACAGATTGTGCTGCACTCTCACTTGTGCCTTCCACCTTGAAGTTCATTTTATTGACTCCTGCCTTTGAAAAGGCTACAGAAAACAGAGCTAATCTATGTGCCTTTCCGCTGCGCCACACCTTGCCTTCCTAGCAGGAGAAGGGACAGCTGGAGGCCAGCCTGCTTCAATTACTTTGTGGTCTCTACAATCCTCCTTCACAAAACCATTTCAAAGTACTAAAATCCCATCTAATAACTTGTCACTAAGGGCACACACCTGAATTCTGAAAGCCCAGCTGAGATAAATGATCTGTCATGAATATTTTATGTGCCTCTCTCCGCAGAAAGTAACCGCAAATTATGAGACCGAGAAATTCTTTCCTTCTTTCAGCAATATTTCTCACAAAACAATGGACTTGAGAATTAAACATGTCTGGGTTTTATTCAAGTGGTGGGACTTGGTTTTTGAATAGGATTTGGCAAAGACAAAGGAAACCTAGAAGGGAACAAGTGATGCCAGCTGTTACCTTGTGGATTTCCTCCCCAGATTCCAGCAGGCACTGAAGGGCTGTGCTTTACTCCTAATCCCCATGGATATGCTGACAGTATCATTTAATGGACACTGGAGAAAGCTTTTTGCAATGTTTCTGCAGTGAGTTTTGCTTCTCTTTGTCTGCACAGGACAGCAAATCAGTACAGATGGGGGATAACCCACAAGAGGCACAGCCCATCCCTCTTAAGTCTCTCTTGCCATTACCAAAACCATAGCATTTGCTAAATTAAAAAATCTCTGCTGTGCTGCCAGAAGACATGTTAGCCAAGGGGACTGCAAAGGGTGTAAAGCCAAAGGGGTTTGCTGGAGGCTATGGGCAGGGGTGGATTTTTTTGCCAGTCAGGTGTCACAAGCACCCACTGCTGCACGTGGCTGAAGTGAGTCAATCTGCCTTCCTCGAAAGACAACCTTGCACTACCTGAGGAGCCTGGAACACAATTTGAATAAAGGCCTCCTCCTACTGGCCAGCCTAAATGGCTCAAGGCAGGAGAGATGGGAGAGGGAGCCAAATAATGAAAGCAAACCTCCAAATCAATTTTGGTAAAACTGTTTGAAGACCTCCAGTGAGTTTTGCCACATACAAAATAGGTCTTTTGCCTTAGTCTACTTCACCCTGACAAAATTTGAATGAACCATGGTATGACCTTTGCAGCCTCTCATCCAAGCCCTAAACTTCCCTTTCCAAAGAGTAACACAGCAGTTTTGCAGTTAGCCATGGAAGAGGGTCAGCTCTGATCTCCTGACCACGTTCCATCAGGCTAAAACCACAGCACCACCAGGAGGTGAAGGTGACTGGTTTAGTGCAGAACATCAACCAATGTTTGGTCAAGTTCACATAGACAGTGGCCATGTCTTCACCTACAGGGCTGATTTGAACAAAAGCTGATGTTCTACACAAGCTGTGATCAATCAAATGCACACAGAACCTCCTAGAGACACCCTTCCCCATGTGATCCTCAGGCATCAAGATACTTTGGCTCTTGTCCCACAGCAAGTGATGAATAATTGTAAGAAATTATTTGTAAAGATACAAACACCTTTGTTTTTAACATTTTTTACAGGAACCAAGTTAATACAGTTCCTCTGTCATCCTATTCTCCCTCAGAGAGAATGGAGAAATTGCATCTGGAAACCCAGGTGGCTGAGCCCTGAAACTCTTCCTCCTGAATCCCCATATAAATAAGCATTTATATTCAGAATTTTCTGTTCTAAAAAACCAGAATAATTTGCCTTTTTTTTTAAGATTGATACCATGTTTCTTTAATGTTGTTGTGCACCCATGTTTCAGCATTTGATTGCCTTAGGTGACCT
This sequence comes from Oenanthe melanoleuca, assembly GCF_029582105.1. Lineage (NCBI taxonomy): Eukaryota > Metazoa > Chordata > Aves > Passeriformes > Muscicapidae > Oenanthe > Oenanthe melanoleuca. The sequence continues at coordinate 5,778,822 of NC_079348.1, read as the reverse complement.
TTTTAAAATGGTTCTATGGTTCAAAGCTCTCAGAAGTGTGGTATTAAGGCATTGAACGTGAGGAGTTTTCTTTCCAGGGAGCAGACTGTATTTGTATTACATTCCTTTAGATTCTGAACTGCAAATCCCATCCCCTTGGAGCCAAAAGGGGAAAAGATAGTTGAAAATATCCCAGCAGTCATACAATCAGTTGTCTGTATTTTTTTGACGCTTTAAAAAAAAAAAAAAAGTAAAAGGAAAAAATATCCCATAAGTAGAGACAGAACAGAGTTCCAGATATGGGTTCTTGGGAGGGATTTTCCATTCTTTTTGGCACCTTGTGATTCTAACAGCTTTGTCCTCCCATTGAAAAATCTGCCTTTAAAAAGGGCTCTTTATCAGCTGTGTTTTGAGCTGTTACAGTTGTGGTTGGTTTCCTGTGAAAGCTGCTTTAGGGCTCCTGCCATCCCATGCCCACCCCGCCATCACTCCAGCTCCTCCCACCGGTTCTTCATTCACTGGTTGCCTGTCCTTGTGGCACTGTGGATGTGATGACTCCAGTCTGGGCTGGCACTGCTCCACTGGGCTCTTCTATCCGTGGTCTTTTCACTTCAGGCTCACTGGAGGAGGCTGCTGCTGTCTCTTCGGTCCCCGGCTCGCAGACCCGGCTGACTACAACAGGAGTGGATGAGCTGGCCTGGGCTGCAAGGAGCTGCAGTGGATTTGTAAGAGCTGGGAAGGAAGATAAGAGAGAGAAGCAGAATTAGTGGGGTGAAGCAGAACAAGCCTCTGCTATTCCAAGAAAAGCAAGAAAACAAAATCCCACCATCAAAAGCGGCAGCTGGCACACGGTCAAGTGCTGTTTCCCACTGCATTTTGAAAGCCTGGCTTGCCTTGTCCTTCCCTCTCCCTCCACAACCTCAGCTTTTCAAGTTTACCAAACCAGCAACAATCCCTCTCACAGGACTTCCTTCTTCCCATCAACTGTCAAACAAGGCATTGCTAGCTAAGTATTTATTCCCAGCAGGGGAGGGTCAAGCTCTAGTTAAAATTACAGCATATCTCTCTGAGAGGTAGTTCTGATTGTAGGTGGCCAGAGAATTTCTCATGAACTCCAACATCCATGTGTTGGGCCTTTTAACAAACCAGGCTGTTGGGAAATAGAATGCAAGTATTGAGTGTACTGACAACCCACTTGTAAAAGGGGCAGGAAAGAGCTTACCCCAGACAACCACATGTGTTCCCATCAGAACTGGGATCAGAACATAGGAATTTCTGGCTTCCAATCTTGTGTTGCAGTACTGACACAAGGTCTGACCCTCCCATTAATACAAGTGGTAAGAAAGAAGATGATTTAAGTAGCAACTCTCTGTAAAAATGTCTACAATTCCTAGTTCCAGACAGAGAATGTGCTTACACACTGACTTTGGCACACACCACTGCTTGGAAAACAAAACACATGCAGTTTTTGGACTCTGCATCAATCAGAGAGGAAGCCAAAGGGGACTCAGGAAACAGCACATCCTCTGCCCTCCAGACTCATTTGCAAAGGATGGAAGGACTGAACATCAGTGCTGTGTTCACTGCTAAATGCATGAAAAAAGGAGCCTAGGATAAATAAACAAAGCCAACAGAACAAAGGCCCTCAAAGCCCAGTAACTTCTACCAAGGCATGAGAAGAAAGCTGTAGAGTACCAAGAGGATGAAGGGAAAAAAACAGGGTATAGATGAGGGCAGTCAGCAAATACAGCTTAGTGACTTAGAAAACCTAAATCATGCAGTTGAAGAGAAGTTAACTTAGTACTGATGAGAGTCAAGAGACTCAGGCTTTGTTTTGTGAACCAGAAAATTTACTGCCACTTACAAAAAAACTCATATGCAACTGGAATACTTCCCACTTTGATGAGTTAAAAAGTTTGGCGAGATTAAAATATTTTAACATAAAAATGTGAAGTAAAAAACTGTCTGATTCTATATTAGACAAATGCTACTGCTGGTTAGTAGAAGCTTGACCTATCTGATCTATTAATATCTTAAAATAATTGCATAAAAACCTTATCACTATCATTTTTTCATAGTTCCAATGAGATTCTTGCAATTTAGGCCAGGTGATAACTGTGAAGAGATGTGGCAGAAAATTCTGTAGAAACATTCATGCCTTCATGAAAGGCACCCAAAGCCCAGCAGTGCCCTTCATTTCAAACTCCCAAAAGCACCAGCTTGAGGCAGCAGAAGGGCTTGGCCTCTTAGTAAAAAAAAGCCATAAGAAACCTGGATATTCCCATCCCCAGCTGAAAAAAATCTGAGGTGCCGAGCAAGCAAGAGGAAGCTGCCATGACATGGCTTGTATGGAATTTCAAAAAACCATGCCTGACAAATGACTAGAACACATCCTGTGTATACAAAAATCCTACAATCATTCACCTGGTGAAATAGATCTTGTTTCTCTCAGGCTCTATGACTGTAAGACGGGAAAGAATGTTATTTTCTTATTACTCTACTGAGTCATGTTTTACAAGATCTAAAAAGCACCATGGAAATTTTATTATTTGGAGTGCTGCAAGCAAAGGCTGTTGGTCAGAAGAAAGTAAATGAAAACAGGCTCTCCACAAGAATCACTGACACTTTCAATAAGTAACCTCAAGAGGTAGAGAGTCTCAGTACTAATAACTGCATAGCCAAGGGCAAAGGAAGGACAGGGCTTTTCTGCCAGAGAGCAGGGCTTCTCCCCCAGGAACAGGAGCAGAGGGGGACAGAAGGGAACCACCCATTGATTTATAGCCCTAGAAGTGGAAGAATTGCACTGCTTTTGAGATGGACACATGGAGTAACTTGACACACAGAAAGCAAGAGGAGAAAATGCAGCTTTCCAGCCTGGCTGCTAAGCTTGGGGAGCAGGAGCTGGGGAGCAAGAGCCGAGGAGCAGGGGTGGGGGAGCAGGATAATAGGGGCTGGGGAGCAGGGGCTGCCAGGAGCTGGGGAGCAGGGAGCAGGAACTGGGACCAGGAGCTGGGGAGCAGTGCCAGCCAGGAGCTGGGGAGCAGGGAGCAGCAGCAGGAGCTGGGGAGCAGGAGCAGGAGCAGGAGCTGGGGAGCAGGGAGCAGGAGCTGGGGAGCAGGGAGCAGGAGCAGTAGCAGGGAGCAGGAACTGGGAGCAGGAGCTGGGAGCAGGAGCAGGAGCTGGGAGCAGGAGCAGACCCACCGTAGGCGCTGCCGGCGATGCTGTTGCTGGGCACGGCGTGTTTGCCGTTCTGGGTGACCGCCCGCACCGGGAGCTGGTGCTGCCCCAGGGCCACTGGAGCTGCCTGCTGCAGGATGGTGACAGTCTGCCCAGGGACACCCTGGGCCATCTGACTGGCCACTGTCTGGATAACACGGCTGGCCGTGGGGATGGTGGCAAAGGCGATCGTTGGCTTCTCGTCCATGCCTGTGGAAGAGCAGAGGAGACAAGGATCAGTCACTGCCCTGCCTCAGAGGCAGGTTTTATTCTCATACATACCCCAGGATTACAATACACAGCACCACAGAAGGTCAGGGATGAGTACTTGGAAACACTAAATTATGCTCCATTGCACATTTACTCTAAACAATATTAACAATACGTTTCTTACAATATAAGCCACAAGAAAAATTTTAAAAAATTCAAACCCATCAATTGGATCTCTTGCCCTAAAAAGGCATCACCTCCCTTACTGGCACATCACAGCTGTGATATGGACAGCAAGCACTGCAAATCTCATAGCTTACTTTGCAATTTCAAACAAACTGGCCTGACTTTCAATACCAAACAGCAGAAGGCATTAAGATCTTAAACAATGCCTGGAGCCAAAAGTCTGCAGCAGCTTGCTGTCAGGCCTGCACGGAGGTTGACTTACAAGGAAGTCTTCCCACAGTTGCCAGCTTTTGCTGTGGAAGTATAGGAAGAAAACAGGATGGAGGAAAAATAAAAAATAAAAAAGGAGAGCAGAGTTCCTGGACAGAGGTAACTGCTTGAGAGGACTGAACCACTTTTCTCACTTCCCAGGATAACTAACAGGTCAATTCAGCAGGTATGCAACAGATACAGGACAGCATCCTGCCAGGCATGCAGGAAAGGAGAGGAACCACTCTTCCAGAAGCTCTGTGGGTCTCAAAGGACAGAGGACAGGAAGCACAATCTCATTAGTCCTGTAGGAAAAGAAGGCCTCTCCCATTTTAACATTCTCACACAAGAGCAGAGTTAGATGGGACATAAGCACTGAGCTGAAACCTGCAAGGCAACCTGATGGGAATGGAGAGAGAAAAGGCAAGGAAAGCAAGGAGATCAGGAAGGAAAATGCAGCAAGCAGGGGAAATAGAGACTACAAAAGGATACCAGTGGGACAAGTAGGGAAAGGACAACAGCAAGAACCAGTGAATGAAAGAAGGGAGCAGGTGATAGGCAGCTGCAACTGTTAGTGCTTCAGGAACATGTATGGGATGCAAACAGGAATTTCTAGAGAATGCAAGTGAAACTCAAGCAAGATAATCAGTGAACTAAAAATGCCAGTAGTCCTGCTGCTGCAAGAGGGGAAGCTCTTTGTAATTTTTCCCTTCCCTTGGAGAGAGGGATCACTGTCCCACTGCCCACATAAAAGCAGTCAGAGAAACCAGCTTTGCTGCTGGTACAACATACATTGACCTTGTAGCACTAAGACCTTCTGAAATGGGGAGCAGACAAGGTGTTGTCTAGATCACAGCAAGAGAATATTTAACTCACTAAATCCCCCAAGGCTGGAATTTCCAGCTTAGGGACAAAAAAAGGCCTTTGCTCTAACTGGTTTTTGAAGATTGCCTTAATGGGGCACTGCCTGCACTTCCAGAAGCACATGCTTTCCTCTAGGAATCCAGGCCTGCAGAAAAGAAGGGCTCAGTCATTTATTTACAAAGCCATGCTGGAGCAGAGTTGCAGCCTTTCCCAGGCTCTCTCTTTTGGCTGGAAAAGGCACATACTTTCATAGCCAATACACAGACATAATATTGGTATTGGGGATATTTACAAAATCATGGAGAGACAGGCAAAAGAGAATGGCTTCAAACTGAAAGATCAGGTATAGATGAGATATTAGGAAGAAATTCTTCTCTGTGAGGGTGGTGAGGCCCTGGCACAGGTTGCCCAGAGAAGCTGTGGCTGCCCAATCCCTGGAAGTGTCCAAGGCCAGACTGGGCAGGGCTTGGAGCAACCTGGGACAGTGGAAGGGGGACTGGAATGAGATGATCTTCAAGGTACCCTTCAATCCAGATCATTCTATGATTCTATGGTAATAAGCAAATTTTAAGCACTGTGTGTTTTCTCAGGCTCCAAAGTCTGTTAGTTTTGTTCCCCAGGAGACAAGGGAACACAGCTGTCCTGCTCTCTAGTGGAGACAAAAAATGGATGAACTCTCATTTGGTTTAAGTTTTACCTGGAAAAACATCTTTTTTAACAGCTCAGTGCCCAGTGAGTGAAAATGTTCAAGCACTCTCCCCTCTGAGCCTGCTCAAGACTTATTAGCAGAGTAGCAAGGGAGGTGAAACACTACCTCGGTGGTCACCAGCTAAGTCCAACACTGCTCCTGCAGCTTCATGAGCTCCTCCTGCTGTGCCCTGGTTTGTGAGGATGTATCCATTTGCAGAGTTTGCAGAGGAGGTCACCACTCGGACCATGGTGACAGTGGGGGCTTGTTGCACGACGTGGATTGCGTGGCACGGAGGCTGCTGGGAAGTCACTATGGACGCTGGCATGTAGGCCACTGGTTTGGCCACCAGGGTGGATGGTCGGGGAGGAACAGCCATAATCACTGGCTGGGCACTCACTGGAGATCCTGAACAGAAAAGAGAAGCACACGTTAACAGGAGAGGCAAAAAGACCCCCCATTTATTTCATCTGTGCACTTCCAGCCTACCCAATGCTTCAGCACTGGCAGGAATGGAGGTAGAAACAAACAAACAAACAAAAAATCAAGCCTTCAAGTATACCACTTTCAACCTTCTCCTCTCTAATGTACAAAAACCTTACTTGTCATCTGAGCACATTTCTGTGAATAAAAGCCATAATAAACATTAGGAAAATATCCCAAACCAAGCTTTCCTTAATGAGCTTTGCCTTCCAACCTCACCCTACACCCCAGGTGAGCACAGCTGACAAGCAGATACTTACCAGGCCCTGGCCACAGCACCAGAGCTTGGTGTAACCAAGCTGATCTTATCCAGAGGCTGGTAAATGAGAACAATTGAGCTGTGTGCTGCCAGGGCTATTCTGCTGTCAGATCTTTAGAGCCACCTAGCTCAAGGTTAGATCAGCTGTCTTACACATTCTGCCCCTCATCCAAAGACGAGTAAAAAAGGGTTTGAAGTTGTACTTGCACCAACAGACTCTGCAAAGGGGAAAGAGAGCCCTGGATCCTCCAAAAAAACACTGCAGAAGCCTTCCTGTGGTGTCCTCCGCATGGCACATGGGGCAAGTGAAGAGCCACCCTCTGGAACAAGAGCTACTCACCAGGTGCACTCTGGGAATACCGATACTCTGGAACTGAGGCTAACTTTGACCCAAAGTCGTGATCGTGTGGAATGGGTGAGCCCTCCCGTGACAGGCACTCTGGAGTCTGTAGGCCACTAGAGTGAGGGGACAGCAGGCCAGGGTGAGTAGGGGAGGCAGGAGCACTCCTGAAACACCAAAACATACTGTTGGCAAGTGCAGATGCATTTTGACCATAAGACAGCAGCAGACACCCAAAGTTATGTCCAGTACAGGATTCTCAAGGAAGGACAGCCCACCCACTGCAGTCCTGCTGGGAAGAGCTGAAAGGCACACAGGGACCCCACAAACACTCCAGCCCCAAATACTGTTGTGTTATTCCTTGCTGAAGGCAACTGGACCCTTCAGAGTGAGGTTAACATTTCCTTGTTAGACCCACTGCTGACAGAGAATCCCCAAATGCCACATGCTCAGACCAGTTTTATAACTTCAAGTCACTCAAAGAACCTATGTCAGAGTTTGAGAGGGACAGAGAGAAGAAGAAAGATGCAAGTTGAGGCAAGTGTCTGGCCCTGCATATGCTTACAGAGCAGTTGCTTCCCTTCTCCCTGTTGCCTTCCTCTCCAACTACTTGGTTCCCAGCTCTGGCACCAAACACGTGAGGGATTGTATATTTCTTTAATGACAAACCAGAATACAAAGCTGAAAGATTCTCCTCCTGTTTCCCCCACATTTTAACAGAGAAAATAGGAGGTGTGGGAGGAATGTTCCATGAAACTGCTCCAGTTTCATGCTAGTGCTGAATTCCAAGTCTTCTCCTCACAGCTACAGGGCTCAAAGAGGCTGCCATTGCACAAGGCAGTGAGGCTGACTGGAGCAGCCACACAGAACTCCTGCTGCTTCACTGCTGACAACCACCATCAACCTGATCTTCCCTATAGGAGAGTGTTTTAAATACCACAGAACTCATTCCCACTATGATCTAATCCACATCTAAACACAGCTTTCCTGAAATCAGAGACTGGCATCTGAAAACACTCACTCCAGTGATAACTGCTTTGAATTTCTTTGAAATGATGCCAAAACAGATACGTTATTTGATGCACTTCTGCAGTTTGATTCTGGATTTTTTTTTTTTTTTTTTTTTGGTTCAACACTTAAGAAGTCAGAACAATTTTCAGATTACGCCTCAGGACTAACTATATCACCTCTCAAACTATAAACAAGCAAAGTTTACTCACTGCACTTCAGGAGAAGTTTTAGTGTCTTTTCTTTGTAATGAGTTTGGCAGAGAGATGAGAAGAAATTGAAGTTACCTGGAGGAGAGAGGCCCAAAAGGTGTTCGGAAGCAGGACACTCCTCTTTGCCTTCTTTTTCTAAATGCTTGTTCTACAAGTTTGGCTTCAGAGGCAGGGTCAATTCGCCAAAAGGAGCCTTTTCCAGGCTCCTCCTGGGAGCGTGGGACTTTAATAAAGTAACGGTTCAAGGAGAGGTTGTGCCGAATGGAATTCTGCAGGAAGCAGAGGAATGAGGTGATTATTTTGCCATGAAGAAATATGTAACAAAGACAAATGGATTGCACCACAAAGCTTGGAAAAATAAATCCACACTGCCAGAATCAGTGTTGAAAGGTAGAAACAAGTCACTCAACTCACACAGCTCCAAAGTCACAGGAGAACAGCAGGAGAAAACTTGGGGGAAAGTGTCAGAGTTTCTCCTAACCAAGCTGGATGATGGGTTTGCTTGGTACTAACCATTACTTAAATACATCTGGAGCCAGGCAGAGCAGTGACTTCTCTGTGAAAAGCCATGAAAGCAGAGCTTTTGCTGAGGCAGGGGGAAATCACTGTAAACCACATCAGAACTCTCTCAAAAGACAGGCTTTATTCTCAGCAAGTGGAAAAAGTTGCCTGAGCCTGTGCTAACTGCTCACCTGCCAAATGATTACCAGGGTGCCCAAACATGCCCTAGAGGACACTGCATCTCACAGTAATCACAATGCAAGGCAGCCAACATGCCCTCAGCCAGCTCTGGGAGGAACCCATGAGCTCTGTGGCACTCTGCAGCTCTCTGGATGATGAAAAGACTGTTTATCCTTTCCACTGCAAGAGCTCAGCTCTTACAGGGTGTAGTGCTCCCTTTTGGGCTGGCGAAGGGCTCAACAAGGCTCCATGTGCACAAACTCATCCCTCTTTCACTTTCAAACAAAACAAAAGCTTTTCTAGCAGATTTAGACAATCTCTTCACTGGTGAAGCCTTACAATGCCACTGGAGGGGAGAGAAAAAGGCAACTTCACTCCCTGCTGAAATGCAGCTCTCTGAAGCAGGATGCAGCAACTGGTTCACAAAGCAAAACTCTGCTGAGCAGGTTAGGGCAGGAAGTGAATTCCACAATTAATTAGAACTGCAGGGAAAAGCCAGGGAGGCAGAAATGTATTTATTCCAACTGCACTCAAAGTGCACCAAGCAGTACTGCTCCTGCCAGTTGCACGCAGTGAAATCAGCAGCTGCAAGAGCCTTTGCAGCTGTATTAGTGTATTACATTCAAATGACAACACCCATGGCAGAGGTGTGATGCCAAGAAAAAGTCTGAAAGCAGGTGGAGTTGAGGTTCCTGAAACTTTGGAAGCAGCCCTCAAGTGAACACTGAAGTTTGATTTAGCATGTGTTAACTATATCCAAACTCTCCTCTGAAGCTAGTCAGGTTTCCTTGAGAACCACAAGGAGTGCATGGACTCCCAGTTTCCCAAGTTTCCACTCAAGTTCAGAACTTGCAAACTGTGACTTAGGCAATGCAGTTGATAGACTGGGAAAACAAAACATCTGTAATGATTTAAGGTGCTATGATTAAAAACTGGAGCTCAGTTTTAGGTTGGATATTCTCTGCTTGGAGAAATCATGCCAAAGATGAGGTGAAGGATTAAGCAAGTATCTGGGCAGAGGAGTGAATGATAGCAAGGATGTAGGGAAATAAAGTACAAAATGAAAGACACATGACTACAGCATTAAAAGAGGAACCAGAGAGCCCAACAGTAACATACTACATTGCCCTACAAAGTATTCAAAAAAACCCCAAACTAATCATCAACAAATGAACTAGTCAGCTTGTGTTAAACAAATTCACTCTGGGAACAGTCAAAGCAGCTCTATTCCCAGTGCCCCAAATCTTTAATAAATGCATTTCAAAGCAGATAAGCCATGTCAAAGTAGTTTAAAAGCTTGTCAGTGTCAAGAACTCACCTGCCAGCCTTTGTCAGCAGTCCTGTAATATGGATAATGCTTGGTAATGTGGGCATAGATCCCACTTAGTGTTAATTGCCTGTCCTGTGCTGAAGATATAGCCTGCACAATTAGCTGAGCATAAGAATAGGGTGGCTTGGATTCATCCTAAGGAAGAAAAAAACCAAACAAAAATTTAGTCACTAACAAAGAATTCCTTCACTGCAGTGTAGCACAATCCAAACTTAAAAAGCACATTGGGCTGTAATTTTCACTGATGCCAAGAGAGCAGCAGGACAGCTAAGAGAGCATCAGCTCTCCCACTGCTGTTTTATGCTGCCATCATCCCATTTAGCACAAGCATTTGTGTGCAAACAGAGCTACAGGGCTGAGTCAGATGAAAGTATCTCCTTCCATCTCCCCACAAACACACATAAAAACCCCAACTTCAATCTGATTCCATTCTCCACTGAATTTCCCACACATGCTTACACCAGCACAAGGAAAGGGGTCAAGACATTCCAAGGCAATGGAATCAAGAAATAGAGTATAGGTACATTCACTGCTTTCTGTGTTCATGAATTAAAGCCTTCAGTTCTGCCCAGCTACAGCTCCACTCTGTTAGGTTCAGGCAGCATGTTATCAGCCCTCCTCCCAGCAACAAGGCCAACATGAAACCTGATCCCTTCCCTTCTCCAGCAGGATTTGTTTCATTCTAGGAACTTTAATTTGCTTGCTAGATCTTGTATTTCCAACTCTTCGCATTACTCCATCAAGAACAACCCTTCTTGTCTCAAGGGAGAATTAAGTTTACAAAAAAAAAGCCATCTAGTAGTGTGCTCCTCCACCCAATCCCAAATCAGGTGGTTTTGGATATGGAACTTTCAACTTTGATCTGAAGATCAGCCCACCAAAATTACATTTTATCATTCTAAGTTATTTTTTAATCTAAATTCCACTTGCTACTCTTCTTGTTTAACGCCTACTTGACAGGCCTTAATGTTTGTTTTAAAGTCTGACTACAAACTTCTCATGACAAAGATCTGGTTTCTTCCCCTGCTTCTGCTTTCTCCAACTGTGTTTTGCAAAATACCATTAATTAAAAGAAGAAAACGAGATGTTGAATTTTATGTGCCTTTTCTTTACGGGATCTTGATTTATCAAATAAGCAAAAAAATTTATTCTTGCTTAAACATTTAAGTGAGTGATTTGAATACACTTTGGACAGCTAAGCAAGCAGAGACTACCACTAAGCCAAGGACAGTTTGAAGGAATGACCTCAAACCTCTGGAGGACACTACACAGCACCCTTATGGCCAGGGTGCTCTTAAAGCCCTTTTAACTCTAACCAGGACTAGCAATAGAGCCCCATGTTTTAAAAACCTCCCAAGGAGCACTGCTGGGTAAGTAATGTTTGTGAGAACCTTTGGGCTGTCCCCTCCAGATGTATCTGCCTGCTGCTCTGACGCCGCCTTCGCCGCATACTCTGCTGCCAGCTGCAGATCCGAGGTAATGTTGTGAACAAAACGATATCCTGAGGATCCAGCACCACGTGGACTGGCTGGGCAAGAGTTGGGAACACTGGAGAGGCAAAAAAAAAAAAAAAACAAGAAAAGAAGAAATACAGTTGTTACTCATTTATTACTCAGGTATGCAGTTCTTAGTTTTGAAGGTACAGTAAAGCCCTCTGATCTCAGAGAAGCAGAAACAATGGCCTTACTTCTGCCCCTGTGGCTTATCCAAAGCCCAGACAGATAGAGAAAAAAACCCATCAGAGATAAAACTGGAATTTCTACAAATCCTGACACTCCCTGCCATACAGACTTCCTGCAATCACAACAGAGCAGAGTTTCAAAGTATTAAACATCTCCTTTGTGTTTAGAGAAGCACTTAGGACTTCAAACATACAGTGTACCAGGGATGAACACTTAAGTAAATTAATAGCTTTTTATTATGACTTGTTTAGGAACAACACACCAATCTCCTTGTAACACAGATCATATTTAATCAATCCTTCTAACAGACAGTTCTACAGCATCAGAGCTGAAGCACCCAGAGCAGGGATCTGCCATGAAGGACCCTAGCACCACACCTGAGCTTCACAAGGCCATACCCTGACACCACACAGCTGGAGACAGGCCTTTCCTTCACTCACCCCACACTCATGCAGCCAGCAAAGGGGAGCTGCACTCACTGCCTACACTCCAAGGTAACCCAACATCAGTTTTGGCTGGAAAAGGCACATTCAGAGTGGCAGGGCCACCACAAGATGGCATTACAGGAACGGTGACTGAGCACCACGGGCTGTGAAAGGTGATAAAACGCTACAAACACATAAAAGGGGGCTATAATTTGCAACACCATTCAGGCACACAGAAATGAGTGCTACAAGATGAGAACTAATTAGAAAGGCTTGTCTAGGTGTGGGATCACATGTCCTTGATTTGTAGGGTTGGAAGAATCAAATAATGGTTTGGATTGGAAGAGACCTTATAGATCACCTTGTTCCAACCCCCTGCCATGGGCAGGGACACCTTCCACTGGACCAGGTTTTTCTAAGCCCCATCCAACCTGGCCTGGAAGGATGGGAGGAGAGGGACGAGTCTGGGAAGCTCAAGTTCCGTTTTTCTGTCTCTCCCTTGTCCTGTGCTGTCCAGAATTGAGGGATTCAGTGCCAGAACAGCAGGATGCACAGCCAAATCCCAGGATTACAAATGTCTTTTAGGAGCAGAGAAACAGTAAACAAGAAAGCAAACCAATACACAGAAGATTTACATAGCAAAACAAGCAGTTCAAATTGTATGAAAAGATGCAAATTGAAGCTCACAGCTGGAACTAGAATTTAGTAAAACTGGCATAAACAATCCTCTTACTGGTGAAATGCCCAATAACTGACACAAACAAATGCTGACACTCATCAGAGCACTGCACCAAATGCTGTAATGAAAGAACACTGAACATGGTTCCTTCTGCAAAAGGTGACTGTCTGGATAGCTTCCCCCACACACACATGGGGATGGAGGGGAAGCAGTCAGACAACCCTTGTTTGCTCAGTGGGCAATACCTTGGGTGCAGAAGCAAGTTGTCAGCGTAAGGAATGACCATTTCCTACCACAGTCCTGCCTGTAAACTGAGAAGTGCTGCTACTCCTTGTGGTGTCTCTGCAAATGGCTGCAGTGCTGAGCTCAGCACAACCCAGACTGCCTTTTAAAAAATGTGAATTACAGAATGGGGGGCTGGGGGACAGAGAAAAGGCAGCAGAGATATCCAGCCACAACAAACCCTTGCAACAGGGAACCCAAGCTCACCCCTGCCCCACATACCAGCCTTGTACAGCACCTGGTAACCCTTTCAGTGCCCACCAATAGTCCTGGGCATTAATGGGTGATGCTGTTCAGGAGCACAGCACAAGGTAAAGCTTTCAGGTAGTGCAAGGTATAAAATGTTGATGAGCTCATGCTAATAGATCTCCCTTTGACAGAGATAAAGGCATTTCTTACCCAGCCTTTCAAAGAGTAGAGACCTCTTTGTGCAGAAAAATGAATGAAAATTTGCTACTTCAAGCTTTGGAAGTGGATAATACTGAACCACAGAAGATACTCTTGATGTCTTAGTATTCACATGAGGAGCTGGTATGAATTTACTTATTCTGCTGTCATTTTTCAATAGCTTTTTCACATACACACTTCTTATAATGTGCAGATAATTACAATTGAAAGCCATTTTCATACATGAAACAATGACAAACGAAAAACACAGTTCTTTTTGTGTTTGGCACCCAAGCAATTATTGTAACACATGGGCTAGAAATGGAATAGGATGAAACAGAGTTTTCTGATTTTGTTATTTGTCTGAAAAAATACACAAACAGCAAACCACAGAGACAGAAGCCAGAACTCAGGACAAAGTTATGGAAGAGAGAAAAGTACTCCAATAAATCCATGCTCTGCAGAGCCGTATTTCTTGCTTTTTCTTTTCCTTTTTAATAAATACATAAATAAAAAATAGATAAAATAATTTATTCCTTTATTCAAGATCAGCAGAGCAAGCAGCTCAGATTTTGCCTCTCCAGCTCTAGCTTCTGAATTTTAAGTATGATCTCTTGCTTAAAAAAACAAACAAACAAAGGGAGAAACCCATCCCTTGCAGGGCTGTGATTCTCTGGAGTGTTGACAAAGCCCCTCCAAACCAAAGTGTTAATACCTTGTAGAAAAGCCAGGCTCTCCCAGCAGATACTCACTGAAGAACACTATCATGATCATCCCCTAAAGAAGCAGCTGCCTCTTGGGACAATCACAGTGATAGCTAAAGATTTGGAAGAGATACTAATCTTTTATCAGAATGAAGCCCTTTAGTCCAGGTGGATCTGCTTCCTTTCAGCCTGGATCAATGATCAAATCAAGAGATGTGGGGACAGAACAAACACCAGCGTTTAGGCACTCCATGCACAGGCAGGGTAACACATGCTGCTGAGTGTTCAAGCTCTCAGTCAATCATCACAGCTCTTCAGAGGGGAGGCAGAAAGAGCTGACTACTGGAAAGAACAAGGAGACACAATCTGTTCCCCTTCCAACACGGGACAGAAAGAGCAAAGACACGGTTTTACTAAAAATATCACTCTGAGGGTTAAGTTAAGATTAAACATTAGTGCAGTCAAAAGAAAACAAGCAAACACAATGCAGTGACATCAGTTTCCTGGAGTTCCTGGAATTCTCCTCACCACCCAAAGCCAGGGGCTGGCTGGGGATGCTTGCATGCACTCACACCCCCTTTAAAAATATTATGAAACAAAGAGTTTTCCCTACAAACACCTGTTTGTGCTATAAAGCAAAAGTCAACTGTAAGGACAGTAATAATAATTTGTTGGATATTACCATGGCATCAATACTTGGCCATAACTCAATCCATGTTGATACTATAACCTTCCACTGAGAAAAGCACAGCTAGGTCTGCAATTTCACTCTGCTCTGACATCCTACCACACTGTGATCCATGCTCACTGTCCATGCTGGCAAACTTAGCTTACAAGCAATCCAAATTAATTTGGGTTAAGCTTGCTTGTTATGGAAGAGAGCATTTTGGAGAGGAAGCAAGTGTTTTACACCACTGAAAGACACACAGAGCATGGAAGCAACCCAGCTGCAGTTACCCACAGTCTTAATCCCATGGTTAATGCCCCAAGTACCAGAGATCTTTGATATCTACTGAGGATTCAGCATCTCAACTTGAAACAGTGACTGCAGGCAGACACTGTGCCACAGTTCTCTAATTACCATGCTGAGAACTCAGCTTTAGAATCAGACTACAACCACGTGCTGAATCACACCAGTCCTCTGCAGCATGTTTTCCATTTCAGACTTAACCCTTCACTGGCAGGAAGGCCAGAAAGATGAGGGCTGAAGGCAATGTCTGCAATACACTCGCCCATGTAAGTGGCAGGATGCCTTTTAAACATGAGGCTTGAACGTTCTTTGTAACACCACAAATCACTTTCAACTCCTGCCAAGTGGAACCAGCCTGTAAGTTCACAGCACTTGCTAGCAGCAATTAACTCTAAGCTGCTGGAGAGTGTGTACAACTGTGCTGCATTGCTATTGGAATGTCCACAATCAGTTTGTTTAACCAAAGAATCAGCCTGCAAAAATAGGATGTACCACTGTGTGCATGGTGTGCTCACCAGGACACTGTGTGTTGTTTGTCTACTCACATTGGGGGAAAAAAAAAAAAAAAAAAAAGAAAGGAAAAAGGATAGAGCAGATCCAGAGAAGGTACTGACAGGGGTAAGTAGGATGACTTGAGATATGGAACGGATTTCATACAAGAAAAATTTGTTTAAAACAGAAGCTGAGGTGCAAAGTGACAGAGCCAGAAAAACAAAGCCAAGAGGAAGTGTTTAGCTCCTGGCCTCTTGCACCAGAAGAGATGGTGAGCACAAAACGAAACTAAGCAGCATGTCCAAAACAAAAGAAAGTGCTTCTGCTTCTGTGGCTATGCTGTGGAGTGACATGCTGTAAGACAGGGCTGTTGATAAAGTCTGCGAATGGAAAAGGCCAGTACACAAGTTCTTGGGGAAAGGGAAAGACAGAGAATCCATCAGGGGTTTTAGAAGACATAGGCAGGAAGTCCCTGCACCAAGACAGTCTTCTGTCCAAGAAAATGGAGGCAAACTACACCTAGGTCAGCATTACTCTGTTTTCTATGTTCTTATATGATGCCCAAGATACCCATGTCTGAGGCAGAACACTGCTAGATGGATCTGTTATCTGGCCACATTGAATTCTCACATAAAGATTTCCACAGTCTCTCAATACTAGGCACATTTCAAGGACTACGGGGTAATAAAATAAAAAAAAATTAAGCAACAAGTGCTTACATTATTTATTTATGGCCATATTACAAGTCTGTGAACAATCTGGAAACCAAAACACTCCCAATTCCAGTGCCAACTTCCCCAGAAGGAGAGGCAGGAGTAAAATGTTGCCCTATTACTCAATTGAGGGATCAAGATATGGAGGCTAAATTTAAGCCAGATATAAGAAAAAAACACCTATCTTCTCTATGACAAAGAGGAAAGATTACCTGGGATTCCATAAAAAATTCTTCACCTCACTTGGAATCTGCACTGCTCAAGAAGAACAAAACCATTGCTGGTTTAGGATATGGTATGCACATGGTAGTGCCTTTGAAAAATTCCCACATGCACATCTGTGAAGCAGGTACAGAGACACAGCAGGGATAAGAGTTACAGCCTTGGCAATGCTGCCAATACACAGATTCCAGTCTGGGCATTTTTTAAGCCCCTGATGGATACAGAGAAAAAAAATCACCATTTCTTAAAATCCTCCCCCAGTCTCTTCCTCAAATGCAAGCTGGAGCTGTGTTGCCCTGGGCACAAGGAATATGGCTAGAGAAATAGCACAAACCTCTGACTACCCCAATGCTCCACTTCATGAGCCTGCAAAAAGGGGCATGAAGATACAGGGACGCTTTTTATGTGCAATAAGCAAGAATCAGGTCAAAGTACAGCCCTTGGACTTGCGAAACAAGCCTTTCCACGATACACCAATCAGCAAGAATGGCTGAGAATCCTCCACTGCTCTCACCTTCCCCAGCCTAGCCCCAAAATCCTAACTCAAAGAAAGGCAAGTCCTTGCACGTTGCGTGTTTCAGACAGGTTTCAGAAGCAATCACAGGTGGTGAGACTGCCAAACCAAGCTGGATTTTGATGTGAAAGGAGAAATCTGAGAGCTACCCTGCCTGCTTAATGCTGAAGAAAACCAGAGCTGTCGAACAAGCCACAAGTGAGAGAAAGTGAGCTCTCCACGAAAGGTGAAATTGTTATTACTCGTCAGTGCTCCAGTGTTCCCCCGGAAAGGAAGTGACTTCACTGTGACTGTGGATTCAGTGAACATTTTATACTCATTGGGGAAGAGGAAGTGCTCCTGTAGCTGGTGACATCTGCAACCCTTCCTCCAGCACATGGCTTGGCACATCTCCTCTAGCACACAGTCCATTATCTGCAATAAACATGCGTAGGAGCTCCCCAGCCCAGCACAGACTGCTGCTTCTCTTATTGATGTATATGCATCACCCTCCTTGGCTTGTGGTTTGGAGACTTGGGTGATTAAAAATAATCACCTCTCTGTCCAACTGTGGGAGTTGCCTGAGCTGTGCATTCTGCCTGAGTGCAGGAAGTAATGTATAACTGAGATGATGCAAAAGAGCCTGCAAAAATCCTGCCTTGGAGCTCTTCAGTGGCGTTTCAGTTCAATGGCTCACAGTGCTCTGGGAAGAGGCAAAGCCTGAATGAAACAGAGCAGGGAATATTTATGCATCCTGCTCCAGTGAGTGAATGCATCCACTGAAGCAAGGCTTCATTCAGCCTCCCCCTACACACCTTCAGAGTAAATGTGCAAGTGCAGAGTAAATCCCAAGGAGTGTGAAACAGCAGTGCATGGTTATCCTAGAGCCTATAAAAAGTCCCTTCCCCCTTTTTCCCAGCCAAGTCTGGATGAAAGCAGAGCCAGCATTTGTAGGTCTGCTGGAACATGGCTCACACACACTCTTGTCATGCTGTATGGAATAACAGCTCAGTACATAATTTATCCACTACACATGCTTGTGAAGTAGTAATTACACTATGCATGCATAAAAATCAGACAATGAATTTAAATGACCTGTTAAAGGCCACAAAACAAGTTGGTGGCTAAGTCAAGATAATTGCAGCTACCTCTGAGTAATCCACTATCAGAGCATGCAATGTGTTACTGAACTGTCATTTCTCTTAGTGAAGAAAGGACCATATGAAACCAAGCAATTCAGCTCACACCTTCTGGTTTACTAATCAAGCTTATAGAACAAAAGAAGTTGATCTTTCATTATTCATACCATTAACTACACCGTAAACTAGTTATCAACCCTTCTAGTAACAGCCAAACATGGGCAGGCACATTAAGTACTAACAGCTAAAATAAAAATTTGGGTTCACCCACAAATATGTACCAGTTTAGCTGTTAACACTGAACCTCACCAGGCAGTTTTCAAGCAGTGGCTCTCACAGGGCCCTAAGGACTCTTACTCCTACATGTCAAAGAAATTTTTTTACTGATAAAGGCAGTGCTTGTGAGCTAAAAATCCATGCCCTTTCTGTGAAAAAAACCCAAACAAGTACAAGACAAAATGTTCAAGCCCAAACTTATTCTAGTGCAGAGATAAGCCAGAAGCAGCAGCTGTAAAATATGAATAATAATACCGACCTCCATAGTAGGACATTTAGTATTTCTGTATTGTAGTGTATCTGTATATATATATATATATATATATATATATATATAACCAAGAACATAATTGCTGTTTAGAATAGGGAAGCAAGTTCAAAGGAAAGAATTTAATTTTCATAAATATTAAAACCACCCCAGCTCTGAGGGGCAAGGCTGCAGAGAGATGCCTTTTGGTAAACTGAATTAAGTTACTGCTATAGGGCCATTAACAATGACTGGACTATAGTAAAAAGGAAACTAAACACTGTAAATCTAAACTCCAACTCAGCAAGACTTTGAGACCAATCCTGCATCACACCTTGTCTATGTAGATCTGATAACAATCCAAGCACAAGCTACTCTGCAGACTGGGTGGCCACACAGAGTCACATACATGTAGATATTGTGCATTTATCACAAAATCAGGCAAAGTCAAGTGTTTGCAGCATAGGTGAGAAACTTTGTGGAACCACTGTCACCCAAAAAGGATCCTCCAAATCCAAAGGTGCAGAAGCTTAAAGCCATGTACTGACAGACAGTTCCTTAACTCCTGAAAATGTGACTCAGTTTTATCTCCTGAAAACTAGAGCTGAATTCAACCAAACCCCACACGATTTTCACAGAACTTTTCTATGCCTTGAACCTACTGAGGAGTGATTTGGTGCTACTCTGCCCTTTCATATGCTGTGTAAAATGGCAGGCTGCTTCTACTGAGTTCTTACAACCACAGTGGCCTTTTCCTTTCTGGAACATGCAAGTCTGATTTTTTTTGAAAAGGAGTTTTGAACTCAAAGCAGGAAGAAATAATCCATGTCTGTTTGCAACCTTCACAGCAGGCTGCCAACCAACATTTTCCCTTACAGCTGTACAACAGCATTCAAAATACATCCACACACAGCCCCTCCTGGAGACAAAACACCTTAGCTGAGAAAACAGTGAGCACATTTCTCCCCAGGAACAAGCAGGAATCTTGCTTTGCAAAGCTGCTGAGGGTGGCAGGTTTGGTTTTGTTTAACTAAAGCTCAGTCCCTCTCTAGGCACTGCACTTTGCAGAGGGAAAATAAATAGGCTGGAAAAAGCCCAGAAGCTTGCAGGGGAGAACCTGCAGGGAAGCAAGCTGCAGTGTAAACAGGGAGGCAGAGGAGGTTGGGGGTCAGGAGGGCAGGGCTGGATCTGGTGGGGGGAGTGCAGGTACAGCCCCTGCCCTACACCAGGGTGGAGGCAGGAAAAGGGGGCCAGGAGCCACTTTCCAAAAAGGAAATTTCACCCTGCCCAGGATTTCCAAACTGCAATAATTTTCCATGGGCCAATCAGGGAGGAGCAAGGCAAACGCACCAAATTAGGAAAGTAAATACTAGAAGGGGGAGAGGAAGGAGGAGGAGGAGAACCCAGCAACCACCTCCCAAAGGCAGCGGTGGGAGAGGGGTCTGAGTTTCATGCTGAGCCCCACCAGCCCTCCCAGCTCTGCCTCTGGGAAGGAGGAGAGAGCAGAGAGCTGGCCTGGAAGTCAGATGGCCAGAATGCATAGCTGCATGTTCCCAAAGGAGCATTCCCTTCTCCGGCAGAAACACCCACAGCACTTCCCAAAGCCCGGCCCACAGGGGAGAGCTGCAAGACCCTGCTGGGGAGAGGGGAAGGCTGAAGGGGCTGAGCAGGGATGTTTACAAACGTGTCAGCCCCTCCTCTGTAAGAGGAACTCGGAAATGAAAGGGCTTCGGCAAGCAAAACCTCAGATGTCTTTTGAGGTTTTCTGAAGACTTGGCTGGGTTAGCTTCTGCTCAAGACAAACGGATGCAATCATTAATCATCCTTAGTAAACACTGCGTTAGGGGCCGAGCACAATTCAACACTACTATTTCCACTTTCTCCTTATGCAAAAGAAACATTCTCAGGGAATCAAATATCAGTTGCAGGCATATGCCAGAGTCAAAAGATACAGCCTCTGTTAGTAACACAAACCACACTGTGCTGCTTTGCACAAGATGACTGAATGGAAACTAACTACCATATGTTGGCAAAGGAACCATCCCCCTCCCCTCCCAGCAACAAGCTTCATCTAAAAGGAGAAGGTTAAATATAAACTAAAAGCAGTGCCTGAACAGAGGAGTAAAACCACAGCTACCTCCAGCCCCCTCTTTCTAGAATATCTGCACTGCACATCTGTGCAGCTCTGCGAGACGGTCGGAAAAACCCAAACAAGCCTCCAGATCACACAAACCCAAACTGGCTTCATTGTGACACTGAAGTCTCAGTCTCAGCCATGCAGATTTGAATGCTACTCACTGAATTAGCGCTGTCAGAAGAGATTTGCATATTATACTTTTTTACAAATGTACAGACAAGAAAACAACCCAAAGGCTACTACTATTACAAGGCACACTCTTGCTATTTTGATACCCGCACATTTTAAAATTCTAATACATCATCCTGTACCACTAGTTTCCTTTACTTTATAAAACGTATTATACTTGAAGTAACAGATTTAACTTTAAAAGATTTTGCTGAAACTTTGTAACCTCATCTCTTTGCTGAAAAAGAAAATATTCCAGTAACCGTTCAGCTTATTTCTACTGCATCTTACTTTTTACTGCATCTACGACTTTCATCTTCTACATCCATGGATCAGATAATTTACAAAACAGGATACTCGTCCAGATGTACATTTAGATTGCTACAGCCCCTCAGTACATGGTCAGCATCCTACCCCTATTTCCTTCCATTCCCAGGAAACCACATGCCAATGGCCACCCTTGTCCCGAACTTCAGATAACAGCAGCACCACCCAGCAACAACAGAATATTACTGAGATAAAAATAAAACAGGCAGTCTTAAGATAGAAAGTATATGCCTGCTTTCTTTTCTCCATGCATATAGGTGGCTCTCAAAAAATATTTCTAATTCCACTGCCAAAGATAGACTCTATATGTAACTCTATAGTGTGAAACCAACACTCACGTTTACCCTTGAGCCCTCTGAGCTCTTAAACAAAACCCTTGTGCTCTACTGCCAGCCACCAGAACGGTTTTTAGCAGTCTTGCATAGCTTTGAACATCACAGATTTAACCAGTTATTTTTAATGGGGCATTTCTTGCACCAAATAAAACAGGGCTGACAGACTGATGTCAGAGAACACACTTTGGATAATGAGCATCTTACCTGATAGTGCCTGTGGGGGATGGGAGGGGACTGACCACGCTCCGGAGATCCGGCTCCGGGATGTGGATCTTCAGAGGTGATATTTGAGGGTAAAGTGGCCGAAGGGGATGTGCTGAGGCTTCCTCTTTCACTTCCTCTTTATGGTATAAAGATGTGAACTGGATCTTTATAACCGTGCTAGGGAATCGGAAAGTACATCTGGAAGGAAAGAAAGGGAAAAGTCAGTTTCACACACGATACTGAACGTATTTAAAAGGTTTTGTATGCAGCTGATGCATCATTAATTAATTCAAAGTCCACCATTCTCTACTGATCTTTCTGCCCAGTGTCTTGGGCAGAACTACTGATTGTGCATATAGCTCTAAATACTTCACAGTGGATCATGGGTCATCTAGAGCTGAGGTGCAAGCTGAAGGTTTGGGTAAGTTCAGTGATTTCCTCAAGGCCATGTATTCAATCAGTGACAAAGCAAGATGCAGTCCTGTAACAACAAACTCTTGGGTTCCTGCAATGTATCAAGGACTAGGACCTATTTTTAATTAGCTAATTGCACACATCTCAGGAAAACCCAAGTCACTTGAAAATATCAAACCACAACGAATAGGGAACAAAACAGCCATAAAGTCCAGGCAGAGCAACTAACAGCCTCCAGGTAAGACCAGAGAGCACTATTTATAGATTTGTCTCCATATATTGTATAATTGATATCCATTTATATTCGTGCACATGATGTTAAAGGATCATCTAGCAGTTTTCAGATTAAAATACATTCATATAGAAGTGCCTCCCTTTAGGGTTACAGCTAGCAGGTTTAGAACAGGGCCCCTGCAAGCCTGTAGGGCCTCATTCCTTCTCTAAGCAACACTTCTTTCCAATTGTTATTTAGGGAAAAAATTAATCCCACATCTACAAGTGC
This sequence comes from Oenanthe melanoleuca, assembly GCF_029582105.1. Taxonomy (NCBI): domain Eukaryota; kingdom Metazoa; phylum Chordata; class Aves; order Passeriformes; family Muscicapidae; genus Oenanthe; species Oenanthe melanoleuca. The sequence goes on along the minus strand of NC_079348.1, from coordinate 5,756,319 downwards.
AGCCTTCAGGAGATGCTTGGAAATTCAAAAGGAAATAAGCACTGACATTTTCCATATTTGAACAAAAAGCTTTCTAATTTCCAGTGTCTACAATAAGCATAGGGCTGTAAGAAGGAGTGTTCTGCAATTCTTCTTATTGCACTTTAATTAGACAATCATCTGCAATCAATACAAGCTTTCCAGGGATCATTTCACTGATACTAAGGTTAAAGCAGCAGGAAATAAAAACCAGGTTTCACTGCGGGAAAGGCCAGCAGAGCACAGTAATTGTGCTGGATTCCAGCATCTTGCCTATAGAAGGAAAGGAAGAGATTTGGGTGGTGTTGTTCTAGCACTGTAAGTGCTGGTGTGGGCTGAACAGAATTCTTTCAGCCAGTGCATTATTGAATCCTACCAGGTAACAGCACAAGGTGACAAGAAAGTCAATATGTTTTTGTGACCACCTTATCTTAATGCTGCTATTGACAGAACTGCAGCTCTAAAACACACTCGCTCGCTCTTGGTTCTTTGGCACTAGCTCTGTGTTGTGCTGTATGTATGTGCTCAAAAGTATCATTCAGGTATGGGAAGCTCATTCCCATCTCCCACCTCATCTCTCAAATGAGCTGGCTTAGCATCCAGTGGCTCACAATGGCTCTAGTACAGCAGGAGTTTGCATTGCATTTAATTCACTTCAGAGGTCCTGCCACCTGCACTCATTAATGCATTAAATAAGAACATCATTGCTGGCAATGCAGCCTAATTGTCTTTATCTAACCCTTCTAAAAAGGCCTCCCTGCAGACTCAACATGAAGGCACAGTTCAGAACAGCAGTGCCTGTGCCTTGCAGTGTCTGCCAGCAGCAGGCACAACCTCTGAAATCTGAAACAAGGATGTTGAGCCACTGCCCTGGATTTTAAGCTTTGTACTGCTACCTGGATTTGCTTAAAAAGAAAAAGCTCAAAGTACATGTATTTGCAATGAGCATCACATGCACTAAGGCTCAAAACCAGTATGAGCAAAGCTTCATCATTTCTCAAGCCCTTATCAGGGTAAAGCTGAGCTGCCTGTCACAGAGAGATGGAATTCTTTGCTCTAACACCAACTGCTCAGCATTTTCCAACACCTGAGTCAAGGACACATCAGTCCCTGCTCAGCAGTGTTCAGTGCAATCCCAGCCTGCTGCTGATCAACAGGCCTGACTGCACAGAGCCCTAAGGCAGTTTTGCAGCACTGCTGAGGCCAGGAGATCCCCCACTGCAGCCTCACAGCAGTAAAGAGCTCTATCCCACTGCCACTTATGTCTTCAGAAGGACCCAGTAATGCCAGATGCATATCTCCTAAATTGCTCTGAGGTGATGGTAAAGAAACTCCTTAACTCTATCCCACTTGACTGATGCTACAACAATATTAGATAAAAAGTGATACCTGCACCAAACCATTGTGAGAGGCTGTCTCATCAGACTCTGAGCGTGGGCAATGTCAAAAAGCCTGTTACTTTTCCAAAATCATGAGTCAACCTGAAATGTGGTGTTGAAAAGGCCCATCCAGCGCTGCTTTTCCCTGAGAGCCTCCCCAGGGCCACCCGACCCTGCCATGTGATTTACCCTCAATCTCAGCTGCAACCAGGGCAGAGAAACACAGCCTGGGCTGGGCTGACTACACAAGCAAACAATTTGTTGGCTGCTGTGATTTTGTTTTTAGACAGACAGGCTTCCCAGTTCACTGAAGCAGAACCCAGGATGTACAACCAGCTTTCCTGGATTATGGTAACTAACACGAACATGGCCATTTTGTAAGGAACCAGTCCCAAGTAAACCAGGCAGTGGATACATGCAAGGCTGCTGACAGCTTTAGAAAGTCCTGCAGCCTGCTCTGTGCTGGTTTCAGTACTCACACAGCCTGCAAAGCCAAGCTGGGCTAACATAGCAGAATTTATGCTTTTCCTGATGTAAAAACCTGCGACCCAAGAAATGGAAATGCAATGCAAAGCAGATTGTAAATTCCTGCGGAACTCCTCCCTTCCCTCGGGGGTGAGAAGGTGCCCGGGATTAAGGTTATTGTTCCAGCCTATCACAACCACCACAGCAATGCAAACAGGGGCACCAGCACAGCCCAAGGCTCTGCTTCAAATCGACACAGCCTAATGCTGGGGAACCGTGTCAGTGAGAAATCAGAAAAACATGATTTTGGAAGCATCTTGTCACAGGAAGATCACTTTTCATTACAATGAACCTGAATGCAGTTTTAATAAGCTTTTCTATTGTTCCCTTAATTACTCTCCAACCAAGAGGATAAACTTAAATTATATCAGGTAGTCCTATTTAGGAGTGAGGCACATTAGTGCAGGACTTAAACCTTTGAGAATTATACTTCTAGAGAAAATAAGCAGGACAAGACTGACAACCCAATCAGAACTGAGCATGCATTCCTTAAGATTACTGTATATATTTCAGGTTATTTAAACTGAGTTACACTATTTGATCTATGTTGCACAATTCCTATCAAAGATGCAATAACAATTTTTACTCCTGCTTAACATTTTCATTATGAGAAAAAGATCAATCTGAAAGCACAGATTAGACTCAACATAAAAAGTATAATGAAGTTAACTGGGATTTCCAAGGGTGCCCAAGAGGCAATTCTTTCAAGCACCTCTAAAATTTCCAGCTGATTAGATGGATGAATTAATGGCCTGCAAAATCTTTGGTCTTGTTACTGGCAGGAAGAGCCCGCCTCAGTTACAGATCTGCTGAGTTTACTTAATAACCTGCTACAGACAGGTACATGCTGCAATCAATCCCTGGTCGTAGAAATCATATGGGCTGAAATCACATTTACAGTATGGCACATACATCAGTTCCTTGTGGGAAACGGCTCCAATTTCTCTAGGATGCCTTGCAAGGTAGTGAGAACAGAAAGGGTTTTTTAATTTTTTTTTTTAGTTTGTGTCAAAACTCAAAACATCTTCCCCAACTCCAAAAACTGCACAGAAACAATTCCTGCCTTCTTAGACTACAGGCAGGAGAGTCACAGAAAATGGATTGCTGGCTCCGTGCTGCCTGCTGGAGTGCACAGAATCCATAGCAAGTGGCTGAATGCTATATATACACTGCAGACCAAGGGGAAGAGAAGGAGTGCACATTCCACACATGGTTACAGTCACAGAAAAGATGTTGCTAGAATTTTGTTTGCTTGTTTTACACAAGACAGATTTTTCCAAAAGTTTCCTGGGCGAGCTCCTCCCACTGACAGCACAGCTCCCATGCTATTAGGCATCCTTTATGTGGTGAACCAGTGACAGTGACCACAAGCATTTCATCTACATAAAGTCTGAAAATAAAGTGCTAGGAAACACTAGACTTTACATAAACAGTCACCCTGCAGCAGACTTCAGGAAAGATGGTTCGGGGAAAAAGCCCAACAAAATGACTGCATACCCTGCATGGCTCTATAAAAAGCAGGCATTTTCCTCCTCCTCAAAGCACCTTTTACTCACAGATGCAAAGGGAACGGAGATGCATTTGCCATAACATAGTACCAAGTTCAATAGAAGCTATTACAGTCACTGACTTCTTTGTTAAAGCATTCTGAGTGGTGTTAGCACCAAATGACTTCTGCTAAGACCTGCTGCATGACAGCAAGGAAAGGCTATTTAAAGATTTTTTAAAGGAGGCAGGAAACTGTGCTGGATTTATGCTTTTACATTTACATTGAGGAAAAGCACAGTGACAAAAGAATACAAATCATGAGAAAGCCAAGGTGAAACATATATATAAAATATACATATAATATGCATATATAAAACTTGGAATAATATTTATATATATTATGTTGTATATATAAACATAATGTAGTATGTTATGCTATATACAAACATCATTCCAGTTCATCATGCAAAAAGAATAACCAGAAAAGTAAGCTGGAACTACTACACGTGTTGTAATCAGCAACTTGGTACCATCTTTGTCTACTTTATCTCACTATAATTTATAAAATCCTGTTATTCCTGAATGTTGGGGGTACAACTGCATCTGTGGTACAGTGCTACAGAGATGCAGGTTGAGCGAGAAACATTGTAGGAGGTGCTCTGTTACACATATCACTTTTTACAACTTGAATCAGAGGGTACCACAGCCCCCAGGTCTCATTCAAAACCTGCTTAAGCATGACAGTCTCCCTTTGGGGTCAACTGCCCCTTTCTTTTTAAACATGCAGATACTGTAACCACCCTGCTGACACTCAGTATCCCAAGCTTTCCCTCCATCACTCTGTGTTAGCACTGGTGTGACCAGGGCAGGGATTGTCCCACCTCAAATGCTGTGTCCACTCTGGGCACCTCAGTTCAGGAAGGACACTGAGAGGCTGGAGTGTGTCCAGAGAAGAGAGCAGAGCTGGGGAAGGATCTGAAGCACAAGTCCATGGGGAACAGGTGAGGCAGCTGGGAAAGGGGCTCAGCCTGGAGAAAAGGAGGCTCAGGGGGACCTGGCTCTGCACAACTCCCTGACAGGAGGGAACAGCCAGGGGACGTCAGGCTCTGCTCCAAAGTAACAACAGGACAAGAAGAAAAGGCCTCAAGTTGTGCCAAGGGAGGTTTAAATTGAGGATTGGGAACCATTTCTTCACCTAAAGGGCTGTCAAGCAGTGGAACAGGCTGCCCAAGGCAGTGGTAGAATCACTGTCTGAGAAGGGATTTAAAAGACCTGTGGATGTGACACTTGGGGACATGGTTCAGTGGTGCCATTGGCAGTGCTGGGAGAATGGTTGGACTCAATGATCTTAAAGGTCCTTTCCAACCTAAACAATTCTGTGATTCTGTCATGTGAGGGGACAGTAGTCCAACTCTTGAGGATGAGGCAGTTATCTCTACAATCAGTAAATACCTTGGATTCAGCAAAAGTGGCCGGCCAGGGCTCTAATCACAGCAGCACATCATGATGATACAGAGCTCTATGCCACTACTGGCTAAAGTTTGACCAAGAATGCCCATAAAAACCCTTGTAAAAGAGAAAAAATCCCAAACAACCCCCACGAAACAGCTGTTTCTCTGTTCCCTGCAATTTCTCTGAAAATCACTGGTTTTGTGCCAGTTACACATAGCTCACTCACCCCAAAGAATACAGTACTATTTCCACCAACGAAATTCCAAAATCATGTTGGGTCTCTCAGTACAAGTGAGAATTTGCTGTCAGTTATCTCTGTCAGGCTATTATCCTTACCAGCTATTTCAAGATGCCTGATGTAATTCTACTTGAGGACAAGATGCATACTTATCATCCTTTCAGTGAATGTGTACCATAAATACCAAAATTTCAGGCTACAATCAATGTGCAGGTGCTGTACAGAGCAGCCATTACAGAAAAGTGTCCAGTTACCCCCTGTAACCCATTTTCTTTATCTTCTGTAACCAGCTAAGCAAAGAACCACAAGCCTACATCTATGAAAATCCTGAATCCACTCCCTATTCACAAAACCTTTTGAAGCAGTGTGAAAGGATGTGCCTTGAACAACATAAAAGACTCACTGGGAAAGTTTAAGCACCTGTGCACCAAAAATGAATCTAAATTTGGTTAGAAAAATATAACAGTTTGCTTCACTTAACTAAACATATATCTAAGCCCTGAAGGTTTGCCCACAGGGAGATAAGCAAACTGAGACAAGAACAACTGAGATTCTAATTTCTTCAAAAACAAGGCTCTGAGAATTGCTGTGACCTCTGCAACAGCTGAGCTGGGAGCACTTATTGACCAAGACTTGCTGCTTTGTGATGCTGCACTCTGCCCAGGGACAGCAATGCTTTTCACAACTTCAGCTTTTCTGCAGCACAAAGCCTCACTGCATCATATAATACAAAACAAAACACTTCAACTGCAAAATACTGAGAAGGATGTCTCCCATCTCAGTAACTGAAATAACCAAATCAATGTTCTCTGCCTTCACAAAAATAAACTCAACCCTTACGCCCCAATGGGAATAATCATCACAAGTATTTTGCTCAAAATGATTACGTTGCTGGAACTAAGTTGTCTGAAGCAGTAAGGTGGGCAAAAGCACAAGTACAAAAATCACCTTTCAATCACAACTAAATTAAAATGAATATTAGTTTGAATGATTGTCATAAAACCATATAACAAGCTCTGAAAGCTGTCTGAGCTGTCACAGGAGATTAGGTACTATTCAAACCTCCTTCGCAATAAAATATTATTATTATTATTATTATTATTATTATTATTATTATTATTATTAATAATAATAATAATACTAATAATAATAATAATATCACCCAACATTTCCTGTTCCACTCCCTACCCTACAATTTTTCCCCTAAATAGCACTTGGTAAGCAGTACCAATAAGAAACCAGTTATATAATCCATTCGGGTAGTGCTATCTGCATTCCAAACAAAAAAGTTAATTGCACTGACACTACAGAGAGTTCTGAAGGAAAGAAGACAGATACATTTTATTCCTTTTAGTGTAAATACACATCACAAAACAAGCATGTGCCTATCACATGGTAATTTAAGAGTTACTGTAACGCTTTTCCTTACACATCTCTATAGGCTACAGGACACAGGCAGTGTAACTACCACAGGTTTAAGAGTGCTTGGTTCATTTCAGAGATTACTGCAGTCTAAAAGTAAAGTTTTCAGCATTTGCTATTTCCCTTTCAACTACTCTACTGCTCTGAGCAGTTTTAGCACAGAAATTCTATTGAAAACCTACCCATAAAGTCCTTTATCAAACACACAGAGAAATACCTCATGGCTGGTGACATCATTTGTTGTATACATGAAGAGATAAGTAAAGGGTCTGCAAGCAAATGGTAAAGTCCAGAATCCACATTTGTTCTTCCTGTAATGAATCAAATCAATCTGAAGAAAAGCAAGACATGCACTTGGCCAAACAACAGCGGTACAAGAAAATAAACTGCAGAGCTGCCTACAAAAACACTTCTGGTATTATCCTACTATTGTTCAGTGAGAGGAAAAGCTAGAAAAATCACTGTTACTCTTTGTAACATAACTGACAAAAAACTAGATTTAAAAAGTACTGAGATCATCTGCAAATAAAGGATTACAGTGATCTCCCCCACTGCTCCAATGACAGAGCAACCCATTGTAATGTTTGGTCATAATTATTCTGTAAGTCACCACATGAGTTTAGATCTGGAGGACTGGTTCCTAACCCCAGAGTTACCCCGGGCTCACAAATCACTTGCCTTGCATGCTTTGTAGCACTGTATTTAATATATGCTGTCATGCTTAACACTGCAGATACACAAAGGAGTTCATCTGTCAGCCAAGGCTGAACCAGAACTGCCTGTGTGCATATCTGAGTGAGCTCATGTTTGAAATAATTAGTTCAATTCAAAAGACAGTGGTCTTACTTCCACTTCATGAGTTTAAATTTTCTTCTGTAGGGAACGTTTTTCAGAAAAAGTTCCAGCAACAATTTCCATGCCATGTTCCAGCTGAACATCAGTGCTCTGGGGACCCTGGTATTACCATGCCTAAGGTATTGCTCCTGTACCAGAAATAATGTATATCCAGTTTTAGTAAAGGCAAACTCACACTGAAGTTATTAGGAACTCCTCACACCCAGTCCAGTGCAATTATTATTGACTACCCTGTAATCCCAGATTCCTTCCCCTGAAATACATCTGAGTTAGCCGGAAATCCTCATCTTTCCTGGACTTGCTGGGATCAGCAATAGGAAAGCAGATAAAATTCTGTGTTTCATCTGGCTTTAAAATTATCTCCCCAAAGAGATCTCAGTTGTGTTACCCAACCTCATGTAGATTTATTTTAACACAATCTAAATCTGATTCTCTGCTGTAAGAAGTATTTCCTCCACTTCACCACCCCTTTCCTTCTCTTCTGCCATTTTCTCCCAGTGTCACCCTCGTGCCAACAGTACCATCCAAACCTCAGCACAGCAAGGCAAACCAGGTAGCTGGAATAATTAATCATCTCTTTTTTGTTGGGACTAAGTTGCCAGGCAAATCAGATCCCTTAGCTTGCCTTCCAGATGGCATCACCAACACAGAGAAGGTGGAGGGGAAAAATGTCAAGCAGAGAAAGGAGAGAAGAAGGTACCAACAAAAATGCTGCAGATTTGTAATAGACTATAAAAAGACAGAGCATGTAACAACAGACTCAGATTTGCATCACATGATCCAAAGACTGCATTCTCCTTTCAGAAAACAAACTGCAATTCATTCATTTTGAGAAAAGCTCTGGTCTTTATCAGGCAAATCACATCAGCCACATGCTGGAAATTTTCAAAACTTCCTGAATCAGAGAAGTCACCATTTTAAAAAAATCCAGCCTAATTATTTTAAACCCCAGGTCACTCAGCTGTGTGACAAAGGGACAAAACAAAGACCAAAACTGTTTTCTGCATTCTAACAGGAGCCTTCTGTGGCCATGTACCCATGGCAATCCTCCCATGGCAACCTGCAGGAACAGGAGTGGGTCTGTGTTTATCTCAGATGGGATACCCAGGCTCTGAATGCTGCAAAATCAATGCTTTTTAGTACCTTTGTGCTTCATGAGCTTATTCACTGAATGGCCTTGAGAAGTAAGATGGCTGAACAAGGACAATGCTTCAGGAAAATTTAAAATTGCCATTTCTCAGTCACAGACAAGACCTTTTCTTTATGCTCCTTGTTACTGTTTAACTGGAATTGTATGCACGATAAAGGCTTCTTCCCTTTATGAGAAGGCACCCAGGTTACACTGGCCTTTGCCTAACACTGCAGATCACCAGGCTTAAAATGAGGTTTCCAACACAGCCAGACAAGATTTCAGATGGGCAAAGAGCATGTGCAGGCAAGTGAATCTGCTTAAAACAAATACTACCAGCAGCAACAGGCAAAACCACAACTTATGAATAGTTACATCTCTTAAAAGCACGAAGTAAATTAGCTGTAATGAATGTTTCTATTGAGCACAGTTGCACAGGGCTTCCCTCTATGCCATTTCATCAAGGTTCAAACAAATTGAGAAACACTTCCACATAGAGGCAGATTTTCAAGTAGGTATTTTAGCAAACTCCTTTTGAAGACTGCAAAATTTGGCCAAACTTCTGGGATTCTTCTCCCTGCCAGCAGCAGGCACACAGAGATGTATACAGAAAATATCTGTGATCCCTCATTCCTTGCAGACATCCCCCCTCACAGCACTTAGAACTGCAAGCTCTCAGCCACTGCCTATCCCAGGAAAAGGCAGTGAGTGAAACTCAGCCAAACAGGTGGTGGGGGGGAAGGAGTATAAACACCCCCAGGCTGATAAGAAAGGCTAAAAAGGAAAAGAGATCCCAGAAGCCCAACCCAAAGAACTACAAAATGCTGGAGCATTTTGGTTTTAGGCTCCAACAAATGGATGCTAAAAGTAAAACATTCAGGAGGGTTTGGACTTTAGATATCATGCTGTGAAACTCCAATAGTCATTTTATTCTACACATCTTCCCCACAATTTCTGATCTTTCTTAGCAATCCTTTCAATTGCTGTCAGAGATCAAATGATCATTTTTCATTCAAGTGAGAACATTGGAGGCTGTTTCACACTTGAGAATTAGCACTGAAGAATCAAGAGCTGTATTTTTGTATATATGTCTTCATTTTACATTCCTTATATCTCTTTATTAATGTTCTGATTTCACTCTTTGAAAATTATCAAGCACAGCTTTACTTTCAGACTCTCCCCTTTGAGTAAAACAGTGCAGAAAAGGAAAAAAAAGAGCAAACCAGGTATGATATTATAGGTGCCATTTTTTCAGTGTAATGAAACACTGCAATGAGGTCAGAGAATAAATTCATGGAGTATCAAAACAGCAGCCGACAGAAGAACAGGGGAGAAATTGCCAAAACTGCTGAGAAGGGTGTTTCAATCTGCTAATGGAGAGCAGAAGGAATAGCAGGAGGCTCCCTCTGAAGTTGCCACCCTGCCTGGAGAATTAACATTATCAACAGGTCTTCTCCAGATTCTACTATCCCCAGCTTGGCAGGATGCATCATATAATAATCCTGCTCAGTCCAATGCCAAATAAAACCCTAGCAGAAGCTGCTCCAGTCTCCTCCAGAGAGCCATCAAAGTGCAAATGGTCAGGAATGTGAATTTTCAAAAAAAACCTTTCTGAAAGTTTTTCAGCAGCAGCTATATGCCAGCTCTAAGTGTCTGTTCATTCACCTTACTGCCTGCAAAAAAAGCTGAACAATATTCTCAAAATACCGTCACTATCACCAGTTATTTACAAACTCAATCCACACCTGACTAGGGATTAATTCTTATTTTCTAAAAACATAAAAAGCCTCAACTATTAAACTTTTATTAAAATTGATCCAGAAAAATCTTGACAATTATTTCCAGACAAATGATAAGCCAGATGATGTCAGAAACCAAGCCTTGGTATAATCAAAAGAATATAATTAATAGGCTTTATAACAAACACCATTAAGGTGAAGGGTCTCTGTTGAAGCCCACCACAGAAGTCACCACTTAAATACTCAAGACAACACAACATGGCTGTTACTGGTGCCCACCCACAGGGCAGAGAGAAACAAAGAGGTGGTGCTGTAATTGTACCTCCCTCAGCTTCACATTTCAAAACATTGGAGTCAGCTTCAAAATATGCCATTCATTCCAAACCAGGAGTGCAGGGCACAGGGCTGGCTATCAGAAGACAAATTCCTGCTCCCTTCCCGAGTGCTCCTATTCCTTAGCACACTGCAGGTCAGCAGCACATGGGGCTGGAGTGCAGCCAGTGAAGATCTAAGTCTGCCAAGGCGCTAAATGGAGGAGCCTTAGAAGGTCTTGCCTACACCCACAAAAATCAGATGCGATTTTACATCAATATAAATTAATCTGCATCAATGACATCTACCTTTTGATCAATATTGGGTAGGGGTTTTATTTGATTTTTTTCATTAAAGGCTCCCCAGGGTGAATTCTGGCCCCACTTCCACCACAGCATTACAGAAGCTGCTCTGTTCTGCTGTCTAGTCCCTGCTGTAAACAACTTCATGTCTCTGAGCACAGTTATGTTACAGTGAACTTTTTCTGTGTGTCATATGGCAAACCACATCTTCACCCAGCATCACACTCTGCCAGACAATTCCACTCTCTCATTTATTCTGCCTTTCAGCTTTTTGATGCTGAAAAGCCCTGCAGTTGCATTCCCAGGGGTGTCAACAGACCTGCAGAGAACATTTAGTAAGATGTCCTTAAAGGCTAAAATTAACCAGAAAGCTGCTGTTTATTTTGAAGCTTGGGAACAGGGAGGTGTTTTATGTGTCAAAACGAGTGGCCTGACATCAAAAACCTAACATGAAACTTTGCCACGAAGAAGTGGGCTGGCACAAAGAGCAGACAAGGCTTTTATTTAAATGAAGTTGGCTGCCAGCACCAGAAAGTTTCACTATCAGCACTGCAGATGCCTGATACCATCTGTAACACACAGCAAGCCTATTATGTTATTTTGTTGTGTGTGTGGTTGTATACATAAAAATAAGGAGAGTTAAGAAGCTCTATATAACACACAACAGCCTGTGTACCATGGCTGCTCTAATCAGGTATTCCAGCCTGTGGAGGTCTAGATCCTATCTTAACCATTTCTGCACCAGCCAAGAAATATTTGATCTTCAGAGAAAATGTAAATTACGTGCAACACGTGTGTGTATCTCACTTGTCTCATCAAATCTTCTAAGTGCAAAAATCCCTTTCCATGTTAGGCTGATCAATCTGTTAATTTTTTAGCATATTGTCAATACTGTGTTTTAATTGTTTTTCCTAAAACTTGAAAATTATCAGTAGCATTGACTTGAAAATAAATAACCAAAACTTAACATGGCACATATAGACACTCCAAAAAATAGTTATCTAGTTTGTACATCACTAAAAGGGGCCAGGAAACAAATTGTTTTAATTACAGAGAAGGCATTTTTTAATGAACTCAGTCTCTTTTTAGCTCATAATATTTCTGCATTTTAATTTATTTTCCTAAGTAGTCCTCACTTTCCAATCTTCCATTTTGAACTTCCTTGCATTCTATATAACAGCATTGTATTTCAAGATATCTTTTAAAAAAGAATCACTGCTTAAAACTCCTGTAGATCACAACTCCTTTAGCAAGTTTCAAATCCTGATTTCTCTCCCTGGACATCAGCAAGCCTCTCCCATCAAGAGAAAAATAGAGGTCCCCTCCTCAAGAGCCATGGGATGTTTCCAGATGGCCAAGCTGAAGAGAAAGGAGTGCATCACCTACAAATTGCCTTGCTGGAGCTTTGGCTGTGTCACACAAAGGGAAAAAGGCTGTGTTGCCAGGGATCAGTCCCTTGCCAGTGTTTTTGGACAGCAGCCTCTGGGACACACCATGGCCACTGCACAGACACGTGGACAACGTCAATAACATCACTATCAGCTGCAAGTAGACACAGATGACCAGCCAGCCACTCCCTCCTCCCAGCCTCCTTTGTGTCAATAAATCTTAACCTGGCTGTTTGAGCAATGTTTAATCATAAACAGTTGGGAACATGCTTCAGAATATAAACAAAGGTGAGTAGGAGAAAAACGGAGAGTGCAGTACCCAGAATCACTCACCACTTGCTGCTGAGCCAGGTAACAGAGAGCAGAGAAACAAAGAACTGCTGGGAACAGCACACAAGCACCTGGTGTTCATTTAAAGCAATGACCATGCAACAATAAAGTACCCAGGATTGCAGCCATGGAAGGATTTCAAGGACTAAATGCATTAACATTCTTGGTTCTCTTAAAAACAAACAAAAAAGAAAAATTAAATTGCTTAGAACACCCACTCAGATGCATGGAAATAAACTATCCTCATTGATCTCATCCCACTGCCATTTACAACAGTCATCTTGATTCCCTTCTGTGTTGCTAATCAAGCTAAAATTAACTCCTCTCCCGCTTACCACACATGCTAGAGCCACAAAAATCAACACAGGGGCAGCAGGATCAATTGTTTCTCTCTACAAATACAGTCCACTTTGTTCCTGTAGTAAACATATATTTAGAACTTACAGGATCTCTCCAGGGATTTTAACCACGTTTATCATGGGGTTGGGTAGCTGTCTAGAATAAGTAGCTCTACACTTCAAACACTTCTGAACAACTTTTAGTCATTACTGGCCTCTAGGGACCTCTGTAGAACAGACTGCAAGAAAGTGGGGATTTCAGTCCTTTCAGCCAGGGTTTATCTTGGAAGAATCAACATCACACTTGTCACTCCTGCTCTGACTGAGAGCTAAGATGTGTCTTAAGGCAGCATCTCCACAAAGCCCTTCATTCCCAGAAGTTTGGGGCTTATTCAGAGGACACAGAGCTTCGTTTATATGGTTGTCACTCTAACAACAGTGGTAAAGAAAAAAAAAATCATATCTGAGTGCTCAGCTCTAAAGCAGCTTCATTTTAGATCCCCATGTGATGTTTTAAAGGAAAAATGCCAAACCAAAACAAAATCCTAACTCTACCAGATAACAGCCATTAAACAAAGCTGAAGTACAGATCAAATTGGCAGTACTATAGACTGGAACAGAAGTTTCAAAGAGAAAAGCACTCCGTGGAGATAAATATGCTTCAAGTGTGTGCTTGACAGCAGCCAAGATTTTATGGTATTGGAAAAATACAGTACAGGGATAAACAAGGTTAGTCCATCCACACCATGGTAACTTGCTGTCCCACTAAGTTAATGCAAGTGCACAGTGAAAGGCATCTCTTATGAAACAATGCAGGATGACATTTAATTCTGTGCTCTGCTCTGGCCACCTCATCCTGCACCAGTCTACAAATTCTACACTGTAAGGCTGAAATGGCAGACACTGCATAGTCCTGGGTCAGAGCACGTTTTGCTCAGCCCTTGCAAGGGCTCAGAGGTTTGACTGTCTCACCTTCCTGTAGGATTTCTCATTTCCCACTTTCCCCAGTTCTAAGGGAGCACTGCCAAACCACAGCTCCCAGTCCCAATGACAACACACAGCCCCTGGCTGCTTCAAGTCTCCTGGACCGTGGCTACTCTGGCAGCACCAGGCAGTGAGTCTGACATTGCTTTTCAGAGATGTCACAGAAATGCTCAACACCAGCTCTGGAATACACACACATTTACCCATTTTCTAGTGCACTGCACCAGAAAAGACTGTCTAATCCCCATTCACACTCAATTTTTCCCTGCTCCATGACAAATCTTGAGATAAGAGCCTAAGTCTGGCTTCCATTCTACCACAGCAGAGACCACAAGAAGTGACTCAGCCTCTGCCATCACCTCTCACTCCTTCCCTGCTTCTGTGAAATTCAAGAGTCCTTCTGAGAGGCTTTCCAAGCCTCTGCTAGTCCCACTGATCTTGGTTAAAATGAAAAAGGTCAATATTAACTATTTTCCTTCTTTGCTCATCTTGGCAGAAACACTCAACTATGTTTCCCCCTCAATCATAAACCACAATTAACACCTACCTCAGTGCCAAAAAAAAAGCCCCACCTGCACCCACGCTCAGAGGAACTTCCCTATACTGGCTTCTACACAGAGTTCTGTTTTCAATATGAAATTAAACAGTTCACCAAGAATTAAATATGTACTGACAGTATGGAACTAACTGCAGGGCCACAGTTGGCCTCTACAAGAAGCACTGGTTATTCATTTCCATACCTCATTCAATACTAAGAATTTGAAATCTGCCATGGAACTTTCAGCTGGCTGCAGATCCTGCCCCCTTCACCACACAAGTCTGGCCACTGCTGCCACAGGCAAGCAGAAACTTAAATTCTACTCCCATTTTCATCCTAACTTCCATTTCCTCAAGAAGACTCTTCCTTTATTACTACAAGTATCCAGAGTCCTGGGACATTTTTGTACCCTGGAGAATAAGGGAAAACTAACCATTTGAAAATAGCAGTTCATAAAATCTCCTAATAACCTTTTCAGAGAGAGGCACTTGTTTCAGCATCTTTGCTGGATACACTACAGCAGTTTGATTCTCATGTAAAATCTCATTTACCATGCCATCAAGTTTCTTCTAATGGGCCATTCATCATAGTAGGGTTTGCTCTCAAATAGCCAGCCCAACACCTTGAAAGGTCTCACACAAGTCATTTAACAGACTCAGCCTTCCAAAGCCAGGGAACTACCTATAAACACATTAGGAAGGGCTGTGCAAAACAAAATCACCTCAGTAAAGCTCAGGAAAAAAAAAAAAAAAATCCTAATTTCCACATATATATGCCAGAAAAAGCCTGTGTGTGGGATGGTACTAACCTTTGAATTCAATCAGACTCTCTAAGAGGGCTCTAACATGCAGAGCATGACTATGATGTATTTTCCTTTGAGGCTGGTTCAGTTCATTTAGAAAGTGATTTGGAAAAGCTAATGTACTATTTATATACATTATAAAAAACTTCCCATATGGAGTTAAAACTTTGCAAAATGTTCACATAAGTCCGTTCCACTCCCTCGGAAGACATTTCACAATCCATTCAATACCCATTAGAGGAAGCCAGGATTACTGTTTTAAAACAGCTCTGAGGGTAGTTTAAATGTTTTAAAAGCTGACAGCTTCTAGACTCAGAGCCAAATAAACATTTGGGGCAACAGAAAGCCTCTTACACAAGTGTCTACAAAGTGACATCCACCTGCATCCTTCCAAATATTGACATCTAAAATAAAGGTTAAAAGACAATCCCAGGCACAACCTTCCCTCCTACTAAAAAACAATAATTTTACTGTGATTCAGATGATGATGTACTGAATTGGCTCATGAAAGACCACCTAGAAGGATGTGGTTAAGATTGCAAACAATAAAAAACAATCTCAAGATTTCTAAGGTATTTTAAATCCTTCCAGTATATACAACTGTGCTGAGGGGTTTAATCCTTGAAAAGAGTCTAACCAACTGAAGTGACAATGACTCTTGCAAAATACAGCATATGTGGAAGTTGTCACCCCAGTGGTTTCATTATTTTTAAATTAGGAAAGTTTTAGAGACTTATCCTGTCATATTACCGGCAGAGTTTGATGCTCCCTTTCTTTTGTTCCAGGAGAATATACAGAATTATGGAAACATTTTATTTTAATGGATGTACCTTATCTGAAGATTTATATGAACTTCACAGTTTGCAGTATCTGCTTTTTAGGGAACAGAATTCTGGCAATTTTCTGCCACAGTTTTTTTTTTTTCAATAGGAATTCTCATTCTTGCAATGGAGAACAAAGCAGGAAGAAATTGAGAAGAAACTGTAATCTCTTGGAGAAGAGGATGCACCCACCACTTGGTGACAAGAGACCTCAGATTCAGAATCAATATCCACCAAAACAAACTTGTTTCCCAACTTCATCCTGTTTGCAGCGATTTTTACACAATTGTAAACAAACGATGCGCAAGTCTAAACTACTCAATTGTGCCTATTTTCAACAGCCAGTCTCCATATGCCTTGTTTACACAAAATACACAAAAAAAAATGATAGCAATTCTTTTATTGAAGCACTATCAATCAGGAATTTTCTCCCAAGAATTCCTATGCCTGAAGGAAACTTCAGTGCTTGCCTTAATATGTCATAAAGGCATTAGCAGCAAAGCATGTGCCAGCCTTTGACTTCCTTTGCAGGTCTTCCCAGGACTAAAACAGTTTCATCATCTTGTCTCATTAGATGGTGTCTGAGGGAGACATGGGAAAAGAAGAGCTATAGTAATTATCCAGATGAATGGACAAGGCAGAAGGAGGCAAAGCCACCCAATTGCCAGGCTTGTTGACAGCCAACACCCCTTCACGCACGGTGGGCAGGCAGCCACCAGCACCACGTTCTGCCAGCCAGGAGACAATTCAAAAAGGGAATGAGATCAATAAATACATAGCAGTTGGCACATCTCCCACACCAAGAGTCTGCCCTTACTAGCTTGGGCTATGCCTCAAACTGAATATGAAAAGCAAAATCATTTTTGGTCTACCCATTAGGTAGAAACAAAATTTGCTTTCTGTGTCTAGTCCCTTTCTCCTCCCACGCAATCAGGATTCCGAGTGTGTAAGAGTCCAGAGTTCTTATGCCCTCGAGAGAGGAAAGGCCTGAAGTTGCTCAAGAACAATTCCTTTAGCAAGTGCACAAACTGGCTCTGCAGGGAGTCCAGTCCTGCTTAGACAAACTGTTGGTGGCTTCTGTATGTGGCCTAAAGGGAGATAGAAGATTAAAACAGCTTGTGTGGGAAGATTTCCCAAGGCTCTCCTTGAAGTGGCACGAAGCAGAAAAAAGGGGTACAGCTCCAAGGTTGTGCTGCAGAGAGGGAGGGAGGGATGTCCTTTTCCACAGTGCTTACGCCACCTCTGCAAGGCTTTTTGTCTCCTCATTCTGTCCTGAAAGATGGAGTGGATTGTACTTGCACATGAAAACAGCCTCTTATGCTAGAAGGTTCTTGGAGCAGGATAATAAGTGGTAACAATGTGCTTAAAGTTTCCTTCCACTTCTCCTCCTATCCTAATCACACAGCATATATTAACAGAACCAGACAAAGACGGTCCATCTTTGCTCCTTCAGCTAAGGCAGAGTTCCTAATTAACTTCTACATTATTTCTCCCCAGCTGTCAAGATGTCCTCAAAGAACATGAAAATTACATATCTGGTACATTTAAAGGAGGGAGGAAAACCACCAAAGTAAATTGCACATGCACAACAAACAACAGCCCAAGAAATTAAACTGGCTTTTAAGTTACTAAAAATAGACAGGATGGGAGGGGAAGGGACTATCAATCAAATCTCAGAGTTGCTGAATATTCAAAGAACAGCCTCGTAATAGACTGCTCTCTCAAGATTGCTTGAAATTTTTATGATAAAAAATGCACGAAGACATGAAAAAAGGAGCAGAAGGATAACGAAGAGCAAAATACACATGACAGAAGTGGATACAGAGTATTAATTAGGCCATTAAGATACTTAAATGTTTTACTGTCCAATAAAATATGTATTTCATAAAAATTAAGTGCCATGCAGAAGGAATGCACACATGCATTTACTGAGCTGTTCTGAAGAAACCAAAGATGTGAATTACTAGCAAAAAACATTTGTGGACAAGAGTGAATAGACATTAGTAAAATTGTATTTGTACTATGAAAACAAAGAATATGCAATTGGATGGAAATTTTCACTCACATTTACTTAAGGGAGAAATTCATCTGCTCTATAAGCATCTCATCAATCTGCTTTTATGAGCAGTCTGCAGTCAACTGAAATAGGGAGACTTATAAATACTTGAAAAAACAGTTCAGTGATTAATACTGAATTATTGACTGAAGTGAATGCATTAAGACCAGACAATAATTTGTACTCACAATTAGTCGATTAACCATGTCTGGAAGTACATCAAGATGTCTTTTCACAGCCCATATTCAGGAGACAGAAAAAAATGCTTCAGCTTTTTCATCTTACAAATTTGTCAAAGAAAAAAAAATTTGCAAAAATGACACCCCAGACATCCAGACCTTCAGCTCCACATTTTCCCTGGCTTGCAGTCAGTTACATCAGGGCCCATCAGCCATTTCAGATGTATAAAACAACATTTTAACCTAAGTTTACCTGTGAGAAAACACTGCACAAGCCCAGGGGACTTCCAAGGCATTTGCTGCAAAGCATATTCAACTGTAAGAGAACAAAGAGCTTCACCACCCAATACACTGTGGACTGAGTTTTACAGCACATTTCACTGCCATACTTTTCTTTCTTTACTGTGATATCCCAGTCATGAGTCTGCAACCTCAGGAAACTCCTGGATGCACAGGGACTGAACCAAAGATAATAAAACAAAGCTGGTCTTGGGCATGGCTACATGTGAGAGAAGCCTCTGTGCTCTGGATGGCTCTTTAGGAAAAGGAAAGAATCTGTACTAATGTGAATCTGTGCAAATGAGAAATTTTCTCCCTTTTCATTAACATCACCAGCTCAAAAGCACATGATTTTTCTTATTTTAACCACATTTCCACTTGGATTGGAAAGAAAAACTGTCTCATCCACATCTAACTAGCAGTGAGATGAAGCTTGGCCTGTGAAGCATTTCTGGTTACAGAGCCCTCGGCTCCGAAGGCAGAACACCCAGACTCTGCTCAGACACTGAGCTAGAAGGAGCTCAAAGTAAATCACTGCATGCCAGAGGAGCTGATATGGAGCTGAGTGCTAGCAGAGCTCCCCCCAGAATAGGAAAGCCAGCTGGAGGGAGCTGTCAGCTCCCTGAGTGCTTTAACAAGCACCTCAGCAGCCTGTGTCCCCTTTGTCACCCCACGCTGCCCCCAGACCCTCGCTGGCTCCTCTCTGCCATCACTGCAAAAACTCCTCCCAATAACACACACTGATTACCACACCTGGCCCACCAATAAGCCTTTATTTGCATGGCATAAGTGGCAAATTCAAGTAGTTCCCTGCTCTCTACCAACATCCTGTTGCCACATCTACTCCTCCAGGAAACTGCAACACAGGGGGAGAGAATTTGGCATCCCACAGAACAGCTCTGATGCCAAATGGCCAGCGGAGCAGTTACTGGGAGCTTGCTTACAAAGACAACAGGCACATTAATCTGCTTGTCATTTATGCTTTCAGTTATTCAGTGCAAGGCTGCCTATCACATTTTCTGCAGAGTACAAAACAAAGCAAACAGCATTATTTTGATTTGTTACCAGGACAGATGCTCTACAGTGAGTATGCTCACACAGCTGGCACCAAAATAACCAGGATATGAATTACTACAGATTTCATCATTTTTATTTCCCATTTTCAGAAAAGCAAAAACTTTCACACTCATTCATCCTTTAGATTTATATGAAAACACAACAGTGCCCACAGGAAGGAATCCACAGTCACCTAAGGATACGTGCCATGATTAAGAGTTTGCTAGCACAAAGAAGTTACACCAGCATAACCTGAATCCACATTTATGACTTTATAGCTTTATGACTTTATATCCACACAAAACTGTACAAGACAAGTGTGGCATGTTCTCCTTAGATTAATCTTTTCATAATCAACAAAGCTGAACCAAGCCTGGCTTAAAAGAATCCATAAGGACATACACTGAGTTTTGCATAACCTTAGTTTATATTCACAACCTGACTTACAGCAGAGCTATTTTTGAATCAACAAATTGAGCAGCAGTTTCACAAGAGAGAAACTTTTCCTCAAACGTTTAATATAACTCATGACAAATTGAGCTGCTGAGCCAAAAATTATTACTTGACATGAATTCCATAATTAAAATCAGGTAATCCTTTATCACATCTTGCTGTGCAACAAAAAAACCCGCTCTCAAAGGCAGTCTTTGAAATTGAGTAAGAGCATGAAAAATACAAGATGAAGCACTAAGAAAGCAAATCTTTAAAGGGTTTCTAGCAAGAGTAAAACCACGATCCACAAGCTGTAGCACAGCAACATATTTCAAACAAAGAACAAAAAAAAAAAAAAAAATAAAAAATAGTTGCAAATGCAAATAATGCAATATTTAAGAAGCAAAACTACCTGAGGAGTTACCAGAGACAACATACATATGCAGCATTTCAGAAACAACAAGTTCTGCAGTCGTGGTTCCGTGGTAAAAGCATTTCCTTGGTGTGTGTACACAGGGTGTGCAGCTGCCCCCAGATGTAAGGACACCCTCCCTCGTACCCACCAAGGCAACAACAAGAATGGAGCTCGAGTGGTTGCTGAGCTCACCAAAACACTGCAGTGCACTGTGCACATCTCCATTTTCCTAGAATGTGGCATCTTTAAAAACCTGAATTAGTGCCTTGAGTTTCTGGCTATCAGACTGTACAGCCACATCCCTTAGAAACTGGATCTAATTCTACATTCAGAATTTAGACAGCCCCATTACCCAAACACTGAAGGGAACTTGTGTACTCACAATATGGAAAGATTAATGAATGTGTAAAATTCTGCAGGATCAGCACCTTGGTGTGTGGTCAGAGTATTGGACTATTTATTTTTGTCAAGTTTATTGAGCACCTAGAAAAATCCCATTATAAATAAAGCAGCATGCTCTTAATAAAACTTGACATGCATGGTAAACTTTCCATTTATAATTTATAATATATACACATAATTTTTTTTACTTTAACTCTATGTTTTAATTTGATTTCATACATCCATATATTTACTTCCCTTGTATTTATTCTCAAGCTAAGAAAGCTCCTCCATTTATTTCCTAAATGCCAAAAGAACTGCAGATTTTAAAACTTGTTTTTATGCTTAGAAACCTCATACTGAAAGAACCCATTTACACTGAAAAACACCAACTTCAGGCTCCATTAATAACGCTACTGCAAAAATCCTAAATGGTCACAGAAGCAATAAGCAAATATCCCTTGAAACATTCCCAAACAAGCATCATTTTCCAATCTATTGAGCTCACAGTTCAAAAAGCTCAAGTGCTATTATCAGGCTATGCTCAAGCAACATTTGCAGGTTTGGTCAATAGAACTTTTGTATTTAACAGCATCTGAAGACCTGATTTATAGCTACTTAAAATTCAGGTTAGGAAGTTTAACTTTCAACTGCTACAGTTCTTTCTGTTCTGGGGGACAAAACAGACAAATAAATAAATAAACAAATACTTATTTTAGTTACTAGAAGTGCCTAACTCGTTATTGCCAATTATTTTTAAAATTGAGTCAATTTTGAAGACAACAAAGAAAAAGTTAATAATTCATCATTAACCTGACCCTGTAAACACCTGATTACACCACAAATTTGAAGAAATTACTGTCTTCAGCAGGAAAAAACACTCCAGTTAATGGTTCCTGCTCTATCTTACACTTTTGCTGGTATCACGAGTTTTTAAAATCTAGTGCATATTCTCCTGTAGTTTTGACTTCTTCTCCTTCTTGCAGAAAAACACCCAGATATTTATCTCCAAATTTCCAGCTCCCACCAGCACAGCTAAAAAAAGTCACAAGCTATAAAAAGAGTTTCTAGCAAATCTTTAATTTGATTTGAAGCACTTATTTTTGATGTAAGTACTTCCATCATTTCATCTTGATTTATGTTTATAATGTCTGCTGTAATATGGCACTTATTAATTAAACTGATTAAGGATCTTCAGCTGTACCATAGGTCCTCCACTCTTCCACCCACTTTGTTCCTAACTGTCATTAACCTCTAGGAAATGTCCTCTTTGTTGGTTATTACTGTTTAATTATACTGTATAGTTATGTCATCACATCTGTGAAATACAACCTCCCATAACAACACAGCTGTGGAATATGATACTCCTGCCCAGCAGTAAAATCTTGGTTACAGCAGAGAATCCACACACACCACGTTGATGGAGGAAGTGATATGAAAATTTTCAAAAGCCCTTGAGTTTGAGTAGGGCTGTTGAGACAGGAGGTAAGTACAGCCTTCAAGAGAGGTCTCAAACTCCCCTCCTTCCTCCCTTCCCACTCCTCCTGACAAGATCCTCCATACATTTCAGGAATTACTTCTAAACTCAGAAAACTTAGAAAAGAGAACTTCTATACAGAAATAGCAAAGTGAGAAGGAACCTCAGAAAACAGAATTTATGAGCTCATCATTTATTTTTTAACAAATAGTATAAACTACAACTGAAAGACACTTTTTCCTGGAACCCTCTGCTTCCATTCATGATCTCATGATGCACAAGCATTTCCTCTGCTTATAATGTAAAAGCAGCAGTGACTGCAGTGGTCCGAAGAAAACAGTGTTCTGCACATTTCTGCCATCCTTTACAGGTGGGAGGAAAAGGGAGGACAACCACTCAAACAACTGGTTTTCAGAATATTACCAGCAAGAGCTCCCCACATCACAAGGACCTCCCTCTAAAACACTAGATGGAATGACTCCTGAATTTTAACATAAACTGTACATTCTGCTGGTACACGGAAAAGGTGTGGCTGTATCAAACACAGCAGGAGTGTTACCATAACATGCAGAAAACATTGTGTAAAGTCTGTGTACTCCAACCTGTCCTCCCTTTGTCCTCCTTCTGACATTAGCTGGCAGCAAGCACACAGGCTTCTCTACAGGAAAAAAAAAGGCACTTTATGTTTACTGGGGAGAGATTTGTGTGTGTGTGTCTGTGTGTGTGCACGTGTGGAGAAGGTGATTGGGAGAGAATTGTCTGATTTTTCAAGAGTGGAGATAACGAGATAACAGCAGCCAGTTTCAAGCCTCAATCAAGACTGTTTTCTTTTTCCTGGTCTGGGTTACAAACCCTTGACTGGCCAGTAAGAAGTTGTTTACCTGATAGAAGCAAGGGGGCAAATTCCTTTAGATTGATGCAAAACATTTTCCTACTCTGGAAGTCAGAAAGGGAGGAGCACCAAGTTTATTTATGTAGCTCGAACAGCAGCCAAGCTATGAGGATGCCTTATTGTGTAGAGTTCAGAAGTGTACATTAAACTCCTCCCTTTAAAGCAATGCAGAAGGAAAGCTGCCATTCCCACTCCAGGAGTCAAGAGCAAAGGAGAGAGAAATAAGCAACTAGATTGCTGTTTGACATAGTTTTCTGTCACAATGCTTATGATTAACCAAGTGAAGAAATGGAATGACAGGGAGGAGAGAGCTTGAACAGACACCAGAGCCAGAGGGAATGACAACAGAAGTGCCCAGGGCTTCGGGTGGTCTTGTTTTACAAAGCCAGATTAATTACCCAGACACTAAAGGACATCTCTTTTAGAAAATGAAACACGTTAGAAACCAAAACGCCTCAGAGAGTGAGCAGCTAGGGAGCTATAACTAAATTACAAAGTACAAAATGAAGCAGCCTGCAGAGGAAATGAGTAATTAAAAAACCCTCCCCTGAGCGACAGGCTGGAGAGGGATAACTCCAGGACCCTGGTGCTGGAGGTAAACAATACCAAAGCCAAAATGACAGCTGAAAACAGATGTTTTATACAAATAACAGCCCCCCAATCTCCTGCCTTCACAGTGCACTCAGAGATGGCATTAGGTACAGCCAGTCTGGAACAACCTGAGGAGATGCACACAGGAATTACATCACCCACCACTATCACTGCTGCCCTGGGGTGAAGCACTGCACTAGCTGGACAGTACTCAGCAACTATAAACAATGCTTTCAGAGGAAGAAATAGATTAACATCAACTTCATTCTTCTTTCTGCAAGAGAATTTAACAGAGCACAGACCCTGGTAGCACAGCAAACCCTTCTGCACTCCTCTCCCCTTTCTCACGGAAGCAAAGGACACCTTGGGCACCTGTGGTCCTGGTAAGCAGCATCACTCCCAGCCTGGCCTCACTCCTTTTTTTCTGCTGCTACAGAGAGACACCAGGAACAACACCTAACTTGCCAACCCTTAAGTAAGCAATTCTGGCAAAGTGGTTTCCAACTTTTTCCGCTAGATCTTTTCCAAGGACGACAAGCCTTGGGTGTAGCAAGTTTTAGCCCACTGAGAGTCCTTCCATCTTCTCTGCCTTTCTGAAACCCGTAAGAGCCACCAGTTGAACATGCAGGCAACCATGGAGGATGATGACCATGGGGGACAGCGAGGGGCTCACACTTTCACACTTCTTCCCCTGACATGGCTCCATCAGAGGGAGCAGCCCCAGTCCCAATGAACATCATCCCCTTTCTGGGATGGCAGCAGGGCCGGGAAGGTGAGGACAGCCCATGCTGATGGTGAGAACCTCAGCAGGCAGATGTCCCTCGCCACCAGCTCAAGCCCTGCACCAGGTGAGTGCTCCTCACCCACTGTGACCAGCTTCAGGCGAGGGGACCTCCAGTGTCCCCTAAGGCTCTCTGTGAGCAGCAGGACCCCTCACCACTATCTCCACCTTATTCAGAGGCAGACCCTCACCATCCCCAGACCCCTGATGGGCAGAGGGACCCTTGTCCATCAGCTGTGTCCCCTCACCATCACCTCAGGCCATTCTCCTGGCAGACACACACCCCTGCATGGGACAGGGGCAGCTCACCGTCTGCTCCGTGGGGCGAGGGGCCCTCGCCGTCCCCTCCTGTTAGGAGCCCCCGCTCCGCCCAGCCCCGCGCCCCCTCCCCGGCACCGAGGGTCCTGCCCCGCGGGGCGGCCCGGCCCCGCCGCCCCCGGCACTCACTGCGGCGGGAGCTGCAGGGCCGGGCCGCCGCGGCGCTGGAAGGCGCCGTCCACGAAGACGCCGTTCTTGCCGAGGCAGCGCAGGTAGAAGTGCGGCTCCTGGAAGCTGAGCTGCAGGTGCCGCCGCGAGATGAAGCTGGAGTGCCCCATGTTGACGTCCACCGAGCCCTGCGAGGAGTTGCGGCCTATGGTGACGGCCGGCTGCCGCATGAGGAACTCGAACTCGCGGCCCTGCAGCCGCGCCAGCACCGGCCCGGTGCAGGCGGCGGGCGGCGCGGCCGGGGGCGGCGGCCCGGGAGGGGGCGCGGCGGCGGGGCTGCAGGGCGCCGAGCGCAGCGCCAGCAGAGCCCGCGCCCCGCTACTGTCCTCACCGATTTCGGCCATGTTCCCCGGCAGCGAGCGAGCCAGCGTGCCGGCCTCCGGGGCGGGGCCGGCGGGGCGGGGATGGCGGGGACGCGGGGCGGGGCGGGAGCCGCGCCGGCCGCCGCCTCCCCCGGCAGCTCCGCCGGGCGCGGCCGCCCCGCCGCGGTGCGGGGCGCGGGGCGGGGGCGGCAACGGCGGCCGCGCGGCGCCGCCTGCGGGCCGGGGCGGGCAGCGCAGCACGGGCAGGTGTGAGGGAGCGGCCCCGGCCCGGCGGCTCCCGGCGGTTTAACCGCTCCGGGCCGGCCCCGGGGCCGCGGGGCCGCACAAACACCGCCCGAACCGCGGAACGCCTGCTGTGCATCGCTGCGCTCCGGGCTTGCTGCGGGCAGCGGCAGAGCCGTGCCACGGCACCGTTCTGGTCGCTGATGCCGGCTCGCTTCAGCAGCCTTTTGCTGCCTCTCCATGGAATCATGGAGTGGTTTGGGTTGGAAAGGACTTTAAAGATAATCCCATTCCCTGCCATGGCAGGGACACCTCTCAGTATCCCAGGGGGCTCCAAGCCCCGTCCGGCCTGGCCTTGGACATTTCCAGGGATGGAGCAGCCACAGCTTCTCTGGGAATTCTGTGCCCGGGCCTCACGACCCTCACAGGGAAGAATTTCTTCCCAATATTTCACATAAGTTTCCACTCTTTCAGTTTGTACCCGTTACTCCTTGTCCTATCGCTGCAGTTCCTAACAAAGAGTCTCCCTCCAAATCACCTCATGACCAACTCGCTGTGCTGCAGAGATGCCCCAAGCCCAACCAGCCTGCTCAGGCTCTGTGGGGCAAGGGCACGAACATCCTCTGCCTGGGGTCTGCTCTCTGACATGGGCTGGCTTCAGTGGCCTTTTCCTGCCTTTCTCTTCGGCTTGGAAAAGACATTAAAACTCATCTGGTTCCACACCTTTGCCATGGACAAGGACACTTTCCACTAGACCAGGTTACTCGCAGCCCCATCCAACCTGGCCTTGAACACATCCTTAATAACCCTGGACTGTTTGCCAAGGCTTGCTGAAAGGGGAGATTCATCCCACATACTCAAAGGTGTGAGGTTTAAAGCACCTTAATGCACTTTTATAGAGTTTATATATATATATAAATATATACACTCATATGTGAATGTATATAATCATATAGTGTTTTTATATAGCTTTATACTCATACAGCTTTTCATTATAAGGGACTGTGTAGGTTGTTTAGCTTGCATTACAGCATTTCTTCAAATTACTTTTTATATTTCTGTATGATTATGTATTTCCATCTATATTTATATTAATGGTAAAGGTCATGTTCTGTGCCACAACAGCATATATTTGGCTCATGTATAGTCTGTGCTATACCTACATATCCATATATCCATATATCCAGACTAAACAGTTAAAATGTTTCTGTATAGGTGAGCTGGTGATACTTTACAGAATCCTGAATCGTTAAGTAATCAGAAAATACAATGAATTTGAGAAACTTGGGAGAGGGAGCAGCTGTACTTTTGTATTGCTTCACCTTGTGTGGGGAATATGTCAGCTTGTAGCAAGGCTGCTCAACAGCTTCGAGGAGATGGGGAAAAAAAATCCCATAACTGGTCAAAAGTGCAGAGCAAATTTCAGCGATGAAAACTGTAATTAAACGAGCTGGAATCAATCCAGGACCACAAGGTTAACATCCCTCTTCCTGGAACATCTTCCCTGAGATGTTTAATGACTGCTGAGCAGTCGGGACCTGCATTAGACATCTCACCCGAGACACCATCTTCAGTGAGTGCTCTTTGCCTCTGCAGCTGAGTACAACCGAGAGGAAGAGAGAAAAGCACCGTCTAACAAAACACCAATCCCACTTCCTCTGCACCACTGTCAGCTCTGCAGCGAGGCTCAGCCGAGCTGGGCACGGCAAAAGGTTGAGGAGAGGAAGGAAAAGCATCCCTGGAGAGGGCATGGGGAGGAGGGAGGTGAGCTGAGATCTGAGCTGGCTGCCTGAGCTCCTCTCCTGCCCCAAACACTCGTGGCCAGAAAGAAAAATGTGACCATCAGGTAGAGCCAGAGCCACATGCTGCCTGACAAGAGCTGGCTCAAGCTTTTACTCCATCCACCACTGGATGAATGTGACGTTACCGGAGCTCAAAAATAAACGGACCCAAAGAAAGCAGTGCCAGAGATTTTAGTTGAAGTCTAAAGCTTTTCTAAAATCTCAAATTTGACCAGGAGGACCCCAGAAGGACCAGGAATAGGGTGAGGCTGTTACCAGCTGTTGTCAGTAACTGTTTCTAGGGTTGCCTGAGAAAACACATTGCGGGCAGGCTGGGTCAGGGCAGGAGCCAACCCCCACGGGAAGGAGCGGGGCCCTGGTTCCACACAGGAGGTGCAGGGAAGCCCTGTGTGACCGTCTGATGTGGGGCCAAGAGACATGTCACTGCAGGGCTGGGTCCTGTTACTGCTCCCACACTGGAGACAGGCTACAGATTTCTGCAGCTCCAGTTAGGGAATAACCAGAGGGCGGACACGTGAGGCTGGCTGTGAAGATCCTTGCCCTGCTCAAAGGCTCCCCAGCTGCTCAGGGCTGGGGAACTGGTGATGTCAATGGGCATGTCCACATGTGTCACGGTCATCTGCAGCCACTTGGACACTCCAGCCACACCAATTGATGAGATTTTTTTCTAACAAGTCTTTTCCTTTCTGCTTGGAAATTTCTTCTGAGTGGCATTTGCTGCTTAAGCCAGTACACTGCTGAGATAAATCCCAGCTTCATGCACAATGTGATCAAGTGGTGTACAGAAACAGGATTCCTCTGAGCTGCCTGGTGGGTTGTGCTTAGCACCGTGTCTCAGCAGCCTGTCTGCCTGCAGCATCCTTTCCCTAAGCTTCTAACAGAGGGCTGTGCTCACAGCCTCCAACGCTCTGCTCAGCTCTAATCTGCCCTGCAACAGCATCAAACCGAGGGCCCTTCAGCCACAGCTACGCTTTGTGCTCCTCCAGTCAGCTAATCCTGCTTAAAGTCGAGCTGCCTGCCCTGGTGTAAATGCCTGGTGTAAACACACTCAAGATTGTTTGAATTATCTCGTCCTGCATGGCTGGACTTTATAGTTGCTCGTTTTCCTTGGCAGCATTTTAGATAGATGTGTCAGCAGATGTGGCCGAACTTCTTAACTCCATGAGTTGCCTACTACAATATTCAGATGGCCAGGAGATGCCAGCCAGGTTTTAAGATGTGTAGTTGAGCACAGTCCTTGTGCCACCTGAGATATGGATGTGGGAATGGCACCTTGGCCATTCCTGGGCATCCAAACTGTCCTGCTCCAGCCAGAACTGTGCTCAGGCACTACCATGGTGTGACACCAACACAAGCACATGCAGAAATAATCCCTCTTGGCACTTTGTAGAGACACCTTGAGCCATTTTGAGATGCTGTCATGCCTCACCTCTCTGTGCAAAAGGACAACCTGAACAGGGAGGAGAAATCAAACATTCAAACAAAGCAGCTGTGAGAGCAGAAAATAGCTGGGATGGAGTCAGGGTTACTCAGAGAGTGGTGTGAAACCCAACTGTCCTTTGTCAAATATTTGTTTGGCTGTGTGTCATTGCTGACTGTCTCAATACTCTAAGAATCCGTTTCATGCTATCAGTTGTGGGCAAATGAATGTAATGGGTTGTTATGGTCACCCAGATACCATCGCATTGGGCAAACACAAATCTTGCAAAAACAATGATAAAAGGTCACGTTTCTGCTTTTATCTGCTGGATGGTGTCTGCTTAGAAACACAGAGTTTCTAGAAGTGAAACACTGCATTTCTGTAATATTTCTTATGGCTGTTGCTCACTGTTCTGATGTGTGAGATTCAATACATATTTATCAAGCCCCAATTCAGCAAGGAATTTGCCAGGCTTCAACACTGCAGGAAATCTGTTCTACCCCCAGACCAAAGCATCATTGAAAAGCAGCTTTGACAGAAAGGAATGATGAGAGCTGCACCCTGGGCGTGAGCCACTTGATGTATTTACCCAGCAGCCAGACAACACACTGATGCTCACAATGAAAGGCAGCCTAATGTGCACAGCCCTGACCTGGGAAGGAGGAGGAAAAGAGTGAAGGAAAGCAATTACTCTGAGGAAAAGAGAGTCTGCTGTCTCTGTGCCAGCCCAGTCCAGCATTTCTCCTGAGCACAGTGCCAATCTCATGGGGTTGATGTTGATAAGGCTTCCACAGATGTAAGTGTGCATCATTAGCAAGCAAGCAGAGACTTCAGCACCTGCATCGCACAAACACTTTGATAAAATACAAAAGAAGAGGGCAGTATTCCCTCAAATTCCAGCCCATCTCTCCGCAGCACTTTTTCCTTTCCCTTCCCTCAGTCATCAAGTAGGTTTTAAATGCTGTTGTGGTTTTTGTCCAAACTGATTTGAAGCAGAGTAAGTGATGAGCAATGTCCCCTGGATCTGTGGAGCTACTTTCCCCAGCACACCTGTGCTCGGGAGCAGCCTCACTTCTCTCTCCAGCTGGGTGGGTTTTAATTCTGCTTTGTGTCTCAGGGAAATCACCATGATGTGACACAGGAACAAAAAGGGGTTTGCACTTATACATGTCAGGTAGGATTTTCTTCTTAACTAAGCAGCTGTAAGAAGTTAAATAAAATTTATTGTTTTGAAATATATTCAGGCACATCATAGTATCTGACACACACACATACACATACTTGCATGGTGTCTAACTCAGCCTCCCATGGGATTTCTACCTGTTTTCTCAATTCTGTTGCAGCATCTGTGCTTTAAACTCCATCCTTATGTCTCTCAGTGATGATCCTTGTGCCTGATCTGGGACAACCATATAAATGTCCCTGCCTGCCAAAACTGCATCCATGGCATGGCTCTCTGACTGGGAGGACAAATGCAAGGCTCACAGTGAGATTGAGGGTTTGGGGGGGACAGCAGGACCCTAATTCCATCTGTGACACCCATAAATACCTTCCTTTGTCAGAACAACTTTACAGATCCTTCACAGTGAGCCAGGTTTTAATCCAAATGGGCTGATAAGAAAGGGTTGGTCTGTGGAAGAGGTGATCCACTGATAGAGGAATTCTTTCTTCTTCAGAAGGCTGAAGGAAACAACATCAGTGAGTCAGAAATATGGTGGGAGCACTCACAGTCCTGAAAGCTCACAAAGGATACAAACCCTCCATTTTCTTCCCTAATGCCAATAAGTTGCTAAGCTGAGGGGAGCAGGATCAGAGAGAGAAAAAGGCAGGCAAACATTGGCACCTGTAGGGAGGGGGCACTGCTTAAACCCTGCTTGTCAGGGCTGCCTCCTGCAAGGTGCTGCACGCCCTGTGCTGGGTGCTGAGCAGCAGCCCTGGTGCCTGCAGAGACAGGGCTAAATGAGATGCTGTGTCTGTTAGCTCCCTCCCAAGAGCAGCACAGCCTGCAGAGACTATGCTTTCTATAGTAATGAAATTTTTTCATTTTTAAATCAGCTGTGATCCTGTTTACTGTAAACTCCAGCATGCTCGAAATGTTTCTATCACAGTTTGTTTAGGCTTCAGAGAGATTTTTTTTGAATCACACTTATCAAGAATATATTTTCACAGCAAGCTCTCTGAAACACAGTAAGGACCTAGGAACATCTGATGCCCAGACTCTGCCATTCCCTAAGATATTATATGATCTGCTCATTCCCCATGCAGAAATGCTGTCAGAATACAATTTGTAGAATACAAGCCAGTGCCTGTCTGATGCATTATACCTCACTTTGGAAGGCCCTGAACAGGACTATTTGTTGTCAAGATACTTTTACAAAAGCAAAACCATTTCATGGGTTGTAGTTAAAATAATTCATACAATTTACACTGCTTTGTGTGCTTTGAGCTTTAAATCTGCTTAGCTAACTTAACTTTTATTTTGGCTTGGAACTTGGACTGGGGTGAAACGCACAACACAAGCCAGGTCTGAATTATTTGCTTTAGTTCTTTCTGAATGATCTCATTTTCTCACTATCCATAAACGTGAACAGAGGAAAGAAAACCCACCACATACTTTTCAACAGCTGAAAACAACTGAACCAGTAAGTATAAAATCTGATACCAAACACAAAGCATTTCAGCCCAAAAGGAATATGGCTTTGGACTTTTATGAGCCACTGCAGCATATAGTGCCTGTCACTGCTGAAAACAAGCTCCATGCATTGTCTGCAGGGTTGGAAGCTGCTGATCTTAAATATCTTGCTTTACAACCTGCCTGAGAAGCAAGAGGAGACAGAAAAGCTACAAAATTTGCCCTGTATTTTTGTAGAACATTTAAACAAAAGGCACAGGGTGTGCGTGTTTACTGTCCCAAGTCCTATATCATGATCCACACCTATGATGATGTATCTATTGTGAGGTGCAGCCTGTGTAACGTGCTGCCAAACCCAGCATCCTCCCCCTATTTTCACAGGCATAAACCACACAGGGAAGGTCAGGGCAGTCTGGAATCAGTTCCAAAGCCAGCATGTTGTGTGTGTAAATGGCCTATTTGCTACCTCACCTCTGTGCCATGACCCAGCAGCCTGGACTCTGCATTATCCCAGCCTTTGGAGATGGCTGCATGCAGGTGCTTCTTCAACAAATTCCCCCAACAAAATAAAGAGCCTTCCTTTCTCTTTTAATTAGCTATCACCTATTAACCTGCTTGATACCAAAAATTTCCCTTCCAAGTACAAATAAAACCCACCAAGCCATGCCAGGAAAATAAGGAAGATGTCTGGATCCAGCCTTTCTCACCCTGTTCAAGGCTCCCTGCCTGGAGCACCCCAAGGATGAATGTACACCATGAACACTCTTTTGGATGGATTAGAATAAAAGGAATAATGATGGTGGTGGTGTTCATGTGACTCTGTTTTTTCTCAAGTAAGAGACAGGGGACCAAGGGCAGAGACCAGTGCCCAGACATGGACACAGCCAAGGTGTCCAGGGATCCATGTGGGAACAGCCCTGGACTTCAGCCTCTGTGAACATCCTAGCAGAGGAAACTTGAGTTGTCGTGATCTATTCTTAGCTTTGGATGTCAGCATGGGTTATCCTTGAAGCAAGGACTAGCAAAAGCACTTGTAAACCATAATTGCTTTCAGTGGGACCTGAGCATCTTTTGGGATCACTGGAGCCTCTCAGCAGAGAGCAGATGCTGCAGGAGGGACTCTCCTGAAATATCCTGCAGTTCTGCAGACACTTCTAAAGCACTGAGCAAACCCAACTTCTGTTTGTAGTTCCACCATAAATGAGGGTTCCAAATAAAATCCTGGATTAAGTGTGAAACTCTACTTTTCCCATTCTGTGCTCCCCTTTCTGGTTGGTTGCATTCATTAGGTGTGTTAGTGCCTTAAGGACACATGATGTTAGAGCTGGGAAACCCTGGATTTGCAACCATCAGGCACCACTTTCAGGGCCCACTGTCACCTTTAGAAAAACATCTGCTATAAACACTTTTACTTAGTCACATTGCTAATAATACCATACTGTATTAAAAGTGAAAGGATTTAAAAAATCTGATTTACTTGTTCTTCAGCTTGGCAAGTGAAAAGAATCAATGGGATGTGTCTCAGTTCAGTTTGGAGCACTTTTCACTCACCATGCTGAGGAACTTGCTTTACAGGAAGGAAAGGTCATGTTTACCTGAATAAAAACCCCACCTGTGCACCCTGGAAATTGAAAAAAAAATGAAAACCTCTCTAAAAAGAGAGAAACAGGAAAGCATGAAAACATGTCTATTGATTTTCTTCTTATAAAAACATATTTTACAGAAATGAAACTAGCTAGATTTGACTGAAGGTCATTCTTCATCAACAAAATAATAATCATGTGAGAACTTAATGGTGGAGTCAAATTTAGTTTATGTTAACAGGAGATTGCTATTATGGAGTAATCTTTGATGAGATTAGGAATGTTATTTTCCTTTCTTCAAGGTAGGATTTAAACTCCTAACCACTGAAAGTAACTTACAGAAAGTTTGGGTTATGGACAAAGTTTGCATTAGCCAAACTAAAAGATAAAAATAGGAACTTTTTAGCCTTCAGAAATGTTGACTCTAACATTGACTCTAACCCCAAGGGCTCGTTATGCTGGGTTATGTGTTCACTTTGTGCTAGAAAGGGAGAAACCATGAGAAAGTGATTTGAAACAGATTTATGGATTTTTGTACCTTTTTATATAGCTCAGAGTGGAAATTGGGTGGATGCCAGTAGGTCTTGATTCCCTCCAGGTTCTCCAAGGCATCCTGGAGCCCCTGGTCCCTTCAGCCCCTTTAATCCCCTGGGGCACAGTCCCTGGTGATGGAGGCACCCAGCATGAGGACCAGCATTGTACTGAATCCTTTCTGCCCCAGTCACCCAGGAGCTGCTTTCCCTCATCATTTCTTCCCATTAGAGGTTTGCTCAGAAGCCTGCAGCAGGCACACTGGCTGCCAGCATCCATTCCCTTTGGGATGTGCCTGGCTGGAGCCTGGGCACAGCCACAGATGCCCATTTGTCCTGCCATGGCACAGGGACCACCCCTGCCAGCCCTGGCCCCCAGGCTCCAACTCCAATTATTGCTAAATGCCCAGCACCATAATTTGGGATTTTATTTTTCCCCCTGCCTTTCATCCTGGTTGTAATAAATTGGAGTGATACTGTCTCAGGCTTCCTCTGTGCTTCTCCTGGAGCTTCTATCTAAAATTCAGCATTAGCAAAATGTGCCTCTGGAAGAAGGCCTCATAAAATATTGTTAGGATTGCTAGGCAACCCAGAGGCACGTTGGGAGCTGAAAGGAGCCTTAAGTGGGCGTAGCGAGCCTGTGCTGGAGTCTCAGATGAAAAAAAGAGGGTATTCTTTGTGTCTCCATGCTGGCAACGCTTTGCCTTTGATTTTCTTTTGGAAAGAGGTTGAGATACGCTGCTTCCAAATGCACAGAGGTACATATCTGTGTAATTGTTGCTGCAGAGGCCTCTAACCTCAGATTAATCAGCTGGATGAGAAATGCACCTATCCAGGGCTTTTCAATAGCAATAAAAGTAAAATGAAGTTTTTATGGCCATGAAAATACCCATATTCCAGCTGCTTGCATCTTCCAAGGGCTCATTTTGTGAGAAAGAGAGGCCATGCTCAATAAGAACTTGTTTTATGAGGCCACTGAGGCGTTACCTCAACCCCTGTGCACGCTGCAGTGGTGCTTAATGCAAACCGACTCTGAAGGAAGGGAAACAAATAAGCACACAATTTATTGGCAGGGTCTAGCACCAGTAATCGGCTATTTGCAGATACACACACAGGAATTAAAGGAAAATTGAACTGGGCTCGCAAGAACTTTGGGAGGAATTACTGTAGGTGTAAATAGCTGGGGGTTACTGCTGATTTTGTTAGCTAAGAGGCTAAAGGGAGTTTCTGGTTTAGCTCTTCCTGCCTTCACCTCGAGAGATGCTGCTCCCAGAATCAATATCTCATCTCTCCAGGAACAGCTTGGCTTGTCCAAAATCCCTTAGCCAAGCAGGCTCCAGCCCTTCCTTGGGCAAGGACAAGGTTTGCTTTGTTTCCACCCTAAGCCAAACCTCCAGCAGGCAGCACCATGCTGCACTTTCCTTAGAGGAAACCCTGGAAAAACACACACCCACACCTTGCCAGCAAACACAGCAGCCAGGTGCTGAAGCTGTCTGTGTGTCTGGCTGCTGCTCCTTCCATCCAGCATTGCCAAAGCAGCTCCTGGTGGCAGCTCCTGGTGGCAGCTCCTGGTGGCAGCTCCTGCAGGAGGTGCATGTGCCTCTGCTGAGAGCAGCTGTCTGTGCCAGAGCCAGCCCTCCAGCCACGCTGAGTGTGCAATTTGTTTCCCAGGGCTTGATTTAGCACATCATTTTCTGTTAAAACAGCCAGTGGCCAAGCTGACTAACACATCCATCTGCCCAGAGTCTGTCCAGCTCCTCCATGGGAAGGGCTGCTCACACCAAATTCTTTCCAGAGGTTACAAACGGCTCTTCCTCCATCTCCAGAGCTCTGGGGTGACTGAAATCCCTCATGCAGACACCCACAAATCCCACCCTGCTTTCCTCCTGTGCTGACACTGGGCTTTGTCTGCTCCATTACTGGTGCAACACATTTCATCAGCACAAATGGAGGCACTGAAAATCAGTGGTGAGAGCAGGAGATGATGATTTTTGCTCATCCTTTGTCAATGAAAACATTCCTCAAGCATCCAACACACCTAGATATTCCCATACAACACAGATAGGGGCTGTTGTAAGGTACATATGCACTCCCCAAGAACATTAATAAACTTCCCATAAGGCTATTTTTGGGTTAAGGCATCATGGACATATTTAAAAGATGTGTAGATGTGTGACTTACAGATGTGGTTCAGTGGTGAGCCTGGCAGTGCTGGATTAATGATTGAACTCGATGATCCTAAAGGTCTATTTCAACATAAATAATTCTACAATTCTATGATCCTTTCTGTTGGAAGCTGCTCTTGAGTTTGATCTTGGAAAACAGAGAACTGATGGGAACAAACCTCAGATTTCCACAGTATCACAAAGTTTCTTAGATAACTACAGGTGGCATAGATAGAACTACACTCTATTTCTCATGTCCCTCTCTAGCCAGATTTAGGTCAGGAAAGAAGCCTGTGAGGTGTTTATTCATTCCTGGCAGCAAACTGGGCGATTTTTCTGCTCTGTTAACATTGCAGATCTCATGATACATATTTCAATACCAAATGGCCCAGGCCAGAGCACCTGGCAGTGCCACACTCTGCCCCTGCAGCCACAGGATGCTGGTGAGTCACGAGGAGCACAGTGGGATCTCTCCTGTGATCTCCTTTTCCTTCCCCAGTCTCACAGGTCACTTTTGGAGGCTCATGAAATTGGGCCAAACCTGGGCTTTCTCTTAGTTTTCTCAGCAAAACTCCCTCTTCACAGTGAGCCAGAGATGGGCTGGTCCTCAACATTTTTCTAGCAGTTATTTTAATAAAAAAGGTGGCAGCTGGAAGTCTAAGAAGGATGGGAGCCAGGCACCTTAAGAAATGGTAATTGCAGACTTGGAGCAGTGCTAAGAGTTAACAGAGAGATGTTTAATCCAATTCTCAGCTTCTATTTTAGGATCCTTTTAACTTTCAAAATCAAAAAAATGGAAGAGGGGAGGGGAAAAAAAATAATCTCCATCACAGTGCAATTTCTTAAGCTTTTTCACAGCCCAAAGGTGAATTTTTGTTCATGTGAGGAATCTGAAGAAAATCCATTCAGCTGTTTCAGAGGTTTCAGAGCATGAAAGCAACATCTGGTTCAAAAATAAAAAATAAAGAGAAATTCCCTTTGCTCATCAGAGTCAAAATGGGTTTTGGTTTCACACCTCTGATTTGGTGTATCTTGAGCTGTCCCCTGGAGAAAGGTGGCCATTTCTGCATTGATTTGAAGGGGATGAAACTGAGTTGCAAACCCCACAAAAAATTATGGTCAGCCAGACAGGAGGGCAGGTGATAACTCACACCTGCACCCCCATCCAGCCCAACACAATAAGGGCCATGGCCCCTAAATTGCCAATTTAATTCACTGCACAAAGGTCTCCCACAGCCTGCTGCCTCCTTTGGGTTTGTTTTATTTATTTTGGGTGGTGGTGTGATTTTTGGAGCGTGGTTTGCTGTGCTCTGCGCTGTGCTATAGATGGCACTGCAGGATGGAAATTGCAGCTCTTTCTCTGGAATAACAACCCTGGGCTGTGGTGGCTCCTGCAGCTTGTCCCAGTGGAGGAAAGCAGCTCAGATCGCTAATTTCTGCAGCTCTGCCTGCAAATTTCACTCAGTTTTTTACCTGGTTATTAATGACAACACAAACATGACCCCCAGAATAGAGAGCAAGCGTGACAAAGAAGCTCTCTGTAAATTCAAAAACCACACAAATGCCCAAAATCCACTGGCAAATTTAGCCATCCTGTTGCAACACAGGAATATTTTGCATTTCAAAGGAGGCAGGCAGTTGATTTCTCTGTACATCACATCTTTGATAAGACTCTGCCTGTATTGAAGTTGTGCTACTGTAAATGAAAACACGAACTCTCTCATCATCCCATCGGTATTTATAAGGACACTAATATCTACGCAGATCTAACCATGTGCAGCAAATATTTCTGCTCTCTTTGTAGAGTTCCCTGGAGTTCTGGGACTAAAAGTAAGAAAAGAAACAAAATCCAGCTCAGGTCTGCAGTAGGAGATGCAATGCTGGCAGGAATAGGGATGGGAAGCGAAGAATATCATAAGCAATTACAGGAAAATGCTTTTGGAAAATCCCCCCAGGTACCCAGGTGCATCTGTTGATGCTTAAACACCTTCAAAAATCTGGCCACCAGCCTGCTGCTCCAGATGTTAAAAAAACCTCCAGCAATCAGAGAAGAGTAAAAGGTGTAAGAAAGACAAATTCCTTTTGCCATTGGCAAAATGAAAAAAAAAGGTGATTATTTTAAGGATTTCCATGGAGAAAACTGCAGACAATAAATACCAGAAGTTGTCCTTGTCTTCCTTTGGAAAATGATGCTGGAGGAGGATTAAGTACCTGCAAAACCTTATTGTTTCATTCCAGTGAACTACCCAAGAGCTCCCATCCACCTGTGTCATCCCAGGACTGGATGGCTGAACCACTGCAGCTCCCTCACAAGAGCTGGGCAGCACTTCTCTCTTACAGGAGCTTAATGTGGTCTTGCACATCAAGAGGATTCAAATGACAAGAATGAAGGGCAGTAGGCAATCTCATGGTTTGAAATTCTGATGAAATGATATCCTGGCACATCCATCAGACTGCTCTGCTGTCAAGAGAACTCCCAACTCTGGAAGATGAGTGTGTTTTTCTTTTACAGTCTTGGGGGGGAAAAAAAAGCAGGAAAAGAAGCAAAGCAGTCATCCTCAAGACTAACTACTCCACAAGTGTAACTTTGAGATGAGACACAGCAGATCCACGAGATGAGGGCACAAGTGCACCCAGCTCTGTCTGAAGGCACGGGGATGGGGTGAAGCCTGCACTGTGTGCCAGCAGACCTGGGGCTCTGCAGAGCACAAGACAAAAGGCTGAAGGGAGATTCATTGCTTGCCAGCAGCATATGTAGACTGTGTGTGCCAATCCCTGAGCATCCATCTCGGAGAAGCAGATGTGGAGGTGAGTGAGAGGGAGCAAAGTGTAAATCTGAGCCTGCATGGGAGGAAGGACCATGGTGAGGATATTTGCTAAGCACAGGGCTGGGGGGTGCAGGGATGCAGATGCTGATGTTGCCCAGGCAACACTCACTTTTGCAAGGCGCCCCTTTGTCTCTCCTGATTTTTAAGTGTGGTTCTCACTCTAAAATGCAGATTATCCAAGCTGTTAATAAGACTTATTATCTCCTAATGCTCTTCCCCTGTTTCTTTTCAGAGGCTGTTTGCAGCAGCACTGCTTGTGACTGAGAAACACAGGAAATTAGGAGCAGCTCCACAGCTGTGGCTGCACAGGATGGGAGAGGAGATCTCTGGAGAGAGGCAGAGCAAGAATTGGTGCTGGGGTGGTGGGTGCAAGACACCCTGAGATGCATTTCCCACCCACTGAGCAAACTGT
Organism: Oenanthe melanoleuca; assembly: GCF_029582105.1. Taxonomy (NCBI): domain Eukaryota; kingdom Metazoa; phylum Chordata; class Aves; order Passeriformes; family Muscicapidae; genus Oenanthe; species Oenanthe melanoleuca. Next base: position 5,717,317 of record NC_079348.1, on the reverse strand, counting down.
GGCTGTGGAGCCAGCAGGATTTAGGGGAAGGATGAGCTTTTACCCAAAAGCCTTGATTTTATCCTTCATAAAGTCTTTCTTCCAACTTTCAGAGCCCTGATAAAGCTGCACATGGTGTCGCTGCTATTGCTCTGTGCTGACTGCAAGGTTTCCTTCCCAGAGCACAAGATTTAATGCTGCACTACCCCCGGCCTACATTTGTGTGCAGTGGCCAGCATTGCTCCCTCCAGAGTGTTTTCAAAACTCAGGGCTGACATCTCCCAGAAGCACTGGGGACAGCCAGTGTTTTCTCACTGTGTCTCATTCCCCAGGATGTTGCACCCTGGTTTGCACTAATTATGAGATGCTGATCCCATTATTACTGAGCAAAATTGCCAAGTGCTGGAAAGAGCACAACAAAAGCTGGTGAGTGCTAAGCTTGAGGTGAGGTGGAAATAATACCTGCTCTGCATGGGAGGCCTGGATTTGCTAATTGGACATGGCTAAGGTTAGTAAGGTGGAGTGAGGAGAGCAAGACATAGTGAGGGGGATGAAGCTACCCTTCCTGATGAAGGGGCAGGCAGGAGATTCATGGGATAAATTGTGTCTCTGCACCTTCCAACCAGAAAACAGGACTCGAACACAGTGAGAGAGGAATCACAGCAAGCAAGAAACCTCATCTCCAAGTGTGGAGGTGGCACAGGAAGAAGTGGGGCAGCTGGAGAGAACATTTGCATTTGGAGTGGGGACGGATGAAAGCAGAGCAAAGGCAGGAGCTTTGCTGAAAAGCCCCCAGATTTCTTTTCTTCAGCCCAGCCTGGGTGGCTGCCACCACCCCACAAGTGCAGCAGCCCCCCCAGGCAACGTGACCTGCCCTGTGTGGGGGACAGAGCTGGCAGCAGCCAACCTGTTCTCATTGCTACGTAGCATCTGGTCGCCCTATTTTGCTGTTTTCTCTTTGATGCAATGAGCCTGTGGGGAATAAAGCTCAGTGGGAGATTGCTTACGTGGTTTCTAACCCATTAGCTTCTTTTATTGGCTGTTGCCTCGGTTAAAAAAAAAAAAAAAAAAAAAAAAAAAAAAAAAAAAGAAGAAGAAGAAAATCAAGGAAAAGTAGTTCAAGGTGTGAAAAATTCACATGGCAGAAAAATATATAAAAAGTTATTGGCTCTGTCCCCCTTGGCTCCAACCTTAGTCTTATCACCATGCTGTGCATTTATCCTTCTATTATTATACATAATGACAGGACAATTCTGGCAAGTTCTATGCAAAAATCCAGTCTGCTCCTCTCCCCTCCACAACGAGAAACTGTCCTGGCTTGAGCTCACATCGTTGGCATCTGATTTCAGCCTAGCAGGGTGTTTCAATTCCAATAAACATCTTGTTTTCATGTGAAGAGCTGCTTCAGCTACATTCTTTCCCATCTTTTGTGAGCATCAAAGGCTCCGTGTAAAACTTTTTATTGATCACATAAATAGCAGCTCTGCTTTCCTACAGGCCCCGTCTCCACAAAGTGTTTTGATATCTGGAGAATGAAAGGTTCAATAGAAAACTGATTCCCTTGGCTTCCTAGGACTCTGAAGGCAAGGCTGTTGGTTTCTGCTCTCCTTGGCAGAGCAGGGTCTGGGGAGGAGAGTGAGGGAGCAGGGAGGGGAGGTTTGGCTTGTTCTGGCTGTGTTAGAGGCAGTTTATACACAGGCACATTTTGCCTGCAACAAAGGCAGAAGTAAAGCCTCTGTGCAAAGAGCTGGGAGCGATCATTAAAGATTTAATTGGTCTGAAAGCTTCCTGAAGTACTGAGGAGAGACTTACACCACACAACTTGGAGCAGGAAGCCTCCCAAGCTGGAGAGCACAGGTGGCTGTGCTGTTTTATGGTGTGTGGTGGGCAGTATGAGCTACTGCCATACTAAGGAGTTCCCCAGGTTTGGGATAGCAGGGCATCCCAGAGCAGTAAGGAGCAGCTCCTGCACATCCCTGGAGAAGCTGTCTCATGTCTCACAGGCAGAAACTGAGACCTCTCCCTGCATTCCTGCAAGGCACTGCTGAGATCCAGCAAAGGACTGCCCCGAAATCCAAAACCCAGAGGGATCCTTCCCATCCATGTGCTGGCTGTCAGACCCATTGCACCGTCCCCTTTTGTGCAAATGAAATACAAAACCTCTTCAGCTGCAGCCATGCAGAGCTCACGGGGAAGAAGATTAATGGGAGGTGCCAGAGAGCCTCATCAGTCCTTGTTCAGGAGTCAGAAATGCCAGTGGGATCCTGCCGTGACTCACGCTCTGTGCTGGCACAAATTCGACCTCGTTTGGATAACGAAGGGCAGACCCTGTCTGGAGCGGTCTCAGAAAACTTTGGTGACCTGTGTTTATCACTCCAGGCTGAAAGGGTGCTGGGAACATTGCTGACCTTGCTGCTTGCAGGTGGCAGAGTGGGACAGCCCCAGAGCCAGCCGGGCTGTGCCAGTGGCTTTGGGAGAGCCACAGCCACAGGGGCAGTGAGTGCCCAAAGCCCTCTGTGGATGGAGGGACCCAGCCCAGCAGCCCGGGCTGAGCCACCAGCAGATGCCCTTGGCAGGTGTAAAGGCTCCACTCCTCTCAGATGCTGCACTCTCAATTAATTTGAGTAGTAATTGCTTGAGATGCACATGCCTTGGGGGAAGGGAGGGTTTGAGGTGTCTGTGCTCAGCTCTTGGGGCCAAAGAACAGATTCATCTCTAACTCCTGAGGTCCCAGCAGATCCTCTGTGCTGACCCTCTGTTAGACTTTCCTTGTCCATGGAGAAGAAGATACTGAAGTATTTGCAGGTTGGAATTGGGTGGCCAAGCCAAAATCTAACACCCATTTCACCTCAAGTACCTAATCCTGAGTACTCAGAAAACCACTTAAAGCCTCACCTACAAGAGGGAACAGTGGTGAGTTATGGGGTTTTTGGTTTGTTCTGCAATTAGAAATTTTTGGGATTTTCAACAGTTTTTCTTACGGGAAAAATCCTCTTGCAAACTCAAAGGTGAAGCTTGTTCCCACACCAATGTTTTCCCCTCCTCTGCTTCTCATACAACTTTATTTGTAGGTTGGTGATAATGAGAATTCCACTGCTATTGATTTTTTTTAAAAAAACATATATAACTTTGAAACACTGTAGATATTGCATGAACTTTGGAACAAGATAAGAAGAGGTAATCACATTCACAGTATCTCAAGCCCTTTAATTAATTGCTGGACAGCAATCTCTAGCTGTATTCCTAGAGCAGACTGACTACCTCTCCTGAATATTCTCATTTTCTATGCAAATGTGGAGATACTGGAGGTAATTCAGCACCCCACAGGGATCTAACTTCTGACACTTTATGAGAGAAAATTGTCATGGCCCTGTTTGTTTGAGACTGACTGCTGCACAGCTCTGTGGAACAGGCTGGAAAACAGAGACATACAGGCTTGACTTCTGCTAAAATAGTGAGCAGTCTCCCTTTCTCAGAACAGCCTTAAGATGGAGCAAAACTGTCAAGCTGTGAGAATATACTGCAGAGGGAAAACAGAGATCAGAAGATGAGAGGGCTCCCAGAGACATGAATTGTCCCAGTGCATTTGTTCTGGGGTTTGCAAAAGACTCTGGGACCCCAATTCCCCCATCATCTCCTGGGAATGGCTCATGGGGCGCTGGAGCCAAGCCCTGAGCTCTGCTGTGCACAGCCTGTGCTGCCTCACTCCTCACCCTTCCCATTGTGAAATCAATGGATTAAATGAGCACAAATGAGCCTGGAGCTGGCTCCTCGTGCTGGGCTGAGGCTCTGGGAAGCTGGCCCCGATACATCCATCTGAAGGCTGGTATTGAATCGCAGCTGACAGCTCCAATAATGATAATAGATGTGGCCAAAGCTGCCTCCCGTTTGGAGGAGGCCAGGTTCCTCCTGGCTGCTCACCACGCTGCCAGCTCTCCTCTCCCGGGCATGGAGGGGTCCAAAGGCAAACCCTGCTCCTCACACTGCCAGAACCCAACAGCATGACAGACTGTGGCCTGGCTGCCCCACGCAGTCAGTCCCAGTCCTCACTGGGGTCTTTGCAGGAATCCCCCCAGGCTCAGAGCCTCGATAGCACCCCAGGATTCACCTTTAATTTCATCTAAAATTTCCTTGGCTTGGCCTAAAGTGAGAAGTGGTACCAGTGGGATGCCATAAACACATCCCACAGAGCTGTCCTCCAAGCAGAGGCTGTGCTGCAGGTGCAGCCAGCTGCCAGCCCACAGAGCCAAGGACAAGAGCCAAGGACACTGAGTGGATCTGGGGACACGGCGTGGACATGGCTATTTCTGAACTTGCAAAGCCAGGCTAAGCTAACCCAAAGCTCAGTGACACAAAGTCAAGCCACATCAACATGAAAGGCCTCAAGAAATAAATAAAAAATCATGCAAAAAACTTCAAGCATCTGGACTTCATTATGGCATTATGCATGCACACATGCTGAAAATTCCTTCGGATGCTGGCCCCTGCAGCCAGCCATGCTGAGTTAGCTGTGCCCAAGCCCTGCAGTGGGGTTTAGCAAGGCTCAGGTTTTATCCCATATCCCAACCCCTGCTGAGCTGGGGTTGTGTCACTAAACAAGCCAGGTCAGTAGCTCAGGGATGTTTATAAGATAAAGGGAGATGAACCCTAAAGCAGAGGGCATGCCATGTGTTTGGGGAGCTAAGTCAGCAGGGAATAAATTGGGCTGCCTGCAGTAAGTGATTCTCCAGGGAGGAATAAAGCAGGAAAGCAGCTGGGACAGGTGCCTGTCCCTGCACGGGGTCCCCAGCTTCCCTGTGTTTATGCTGTGACAGGGAGCTCACAAGAGCAGCCTCAGGTTTATGGTGTGTACACATTATTAGTGCTTCACGAGTAAATAATGTCATATTTCATTGTTTATTGCTGAAAATGCACAGGAAAAGGCTAAAGCCTGAAAAGCACGAGAAAATAATTTATGTGGGAGGAATGAATTTCCCATCATGTCAAACCTCTGCCAGAATTTATCACGGTGCCCTTCAGTTTGGGTCTCTGTCCAACATTTTAAAGGTCTGCCTTTGTTATACACAGAGGCACAGAGAAGCTGAAGGTTATTGGGAAGAGTGGGAATTGCTGCTGGTGTTGGAGCAGGAGAGAGGAAAGCATAATGTGAAGGCTCCAAAAAGCCTTCCCCAACTTTACATTGAAAATAATGAGCAGTGACCACCAAGAACCTGGTGAAGGGATGAAATGGCAGCAGATCCAGCAGTTGCTCTTCTTGAAATGCATAAATCAGGATGGAGATGGACAAGGGCCCCTGGCTGAACTGTTGGTAGTGATCAATATCTTAATTAATATCTGATTCCCACTCTGCACTCAGCTCTGGTAACTCAGGTCACAGATGTAAGGATTTCTTGGGTGTAAGGATTGCAGGGTGAGGCCATGAAACTTCCGAGAAAGGTTTTGAAGCTGCTTTCCCTATTGCTGCTTTTTCCTTGAGAACCTGCCATGCTGCTGGGCAGGAGCATCAGCCTAAGGGAATAATTGTGTTTTAAAGCTACTATTTCTGTCCCTGCCATTTATATGTGTCTTGTCAGATTTGCACCTGAATCCATCTCCGAGGTGTCGGTACCAACCAGCGTGGAACCGCAGCCGGAGCGCTCCGGTGAGCACACGCCAAACTATTCTCCAAAATAAACTTCTCCCTCAATCAAAAACACAGCTGGGACAGCCTGCTGTGGAAAAAAGGACCCAAAATATCTGGGGCTTTGGGGTTGGAGATGCCCCCATCAGACAAGCCAAGCATTTCTGAGTGCAGGCAAGGGATGTGGAGCTGGTGCGGACAAGTCAGAAGCAGAGGGGCACAAAAGGGTATCAAAACACAGAAGGACCAAATAAAAGTCTCCTGCTCCAGAAAAACCAGATGCCCAGTGTCTTGGGACTGGTGGACATTTTTCTGGTGGGGCTCATCCTTGCCCATACTTCTATCAGGGATTTCCAGGCTCAGAAAGGTGAGCATCACCAGAGCATCCAGTGCCTGGTTAAACACTCAGCCAGGCAAACTGTGTGGGCAAGCCAGGCTGAGAGGCTTTTACACCCAGCCCTGAGATCAGAACTTGTGACATCCCAGAGCACTTACTTGTGTGAACCTCTGAGTTCAGATGAGCCAGTTCAAAAAAAACCTTGACCCAGGTCTGTACTACTGAGTACTTTAAACTCCTTTGACCATTAAGAATAATTTCCAATCTGAAGTAATGATGATCCAACTTTTTTCTATTTTTTATCAACAGACTATCTGAACACAGGTACAAAATACAAAAGGACTTACCACAGAGTGATGCAAACAACAAGCCTGTATTTTTCTCATGTAAGATTAATTTAGGCATTGTTTATTAAAATAACAAAAAACCCCTCAAGCAAACAAACAAAAAAACACCCAATAAACCGAACCTGACTCTAGGCTGAAACTTCAGACCCTGAGAAGCTTCTGTTTAGAAAACTAAAGAGGGAAAGAATGTATCAGGATGCACTGACATGTGATATGAAAATAATGCCAAGATAACCCTTTTCAAACTTTACAGGTTGATGGGAGCAGACCAGGGAGCTGATGGAGGGAGTGGCAATTTGCAAACACTCCTATTTAGGTGAAGAGCATTAGAGCCCTTTCCATGAACCTCCAGGTTCCATGAACCTGACATGGAACATTTTGGCACATCTTTGTCAGGAAAGCTGCCTCATCCATCCCAGTCACCAAAGAGAAACTGCCCCATGAGAAATGATGAAGGCAAGTGATCTGGGGTCTGAAAAACACACTGAGAAAGGATTCTGGTTTCATTTATGACAAATAGTGGAGTCTCATGATCCTTACTAGCTCTGTAACTCCAACCAGAGTGGAGCTGAACCCAATGAGCTAATGGGAGCAGGTCACCCTGTGGGAGGCTGCAGGTGGCAGGGACAGGAGACATGACGTTATTCCTGCCTTGGGCACAATCTCAGGCACTGCTTTGCATAACAAAGTCATCCACACCCCCGATGATTTGTCACCCTCTGAAAGATCCTGAATGAGTCAAGTTCCCTGACTTCACCAGGCTGCGACATCCCAGAGCAGAACTGACACCCAAAGCAGAATTCTGACATCCCAAAGCAGGACTCTGCTGGGCAATGACTCGTGCAGACACTTCCTGGGATGACTTTGCCAAAATGATGGCACAACTCTCCTGCAGTTTCCCCATCAAAGCATCCTCCTGAAAATACCCAAGAAAGAACATGATCTCCCCTTTTACTGGAAATCTCACCTACATTTGCATTTGTCCCTCACCTGCATTTGCTTTTGTCAGGGATTTTTGCTGCTGTTCCTTGTGGGATGTAACCTCGTCTTTTATTGCATTGTAGGTGCAAGAAGTCATGGGTGGAGCTGGCAGGGTATTTTATTATTTCTTAACTCATTCTAAAAGGCTAAAGAGCCTCGAACAGGCTTTTGTATTGGATTGGGCAAAAGAATGCAGTGCTCAGAGTTAATTAGCCATCCAGATTTCATACAGCTTTTGTAGCTGTCATCTCTTGGAATGAAAAGAAATATAATGATATATTGCAAAGATTATGAAGGAAGATTGGGATATATCAGGGATATTACTTTAACTGAAAAAAACATCAGAAAAATGTCCTAGTTTCTGTGTAATTCCAAAGCTCAGTATATGGAACAAAACATCCAGGGGAATTAATTACGTTTTTGTTGAGGTTTTTGAGAGCTTTTTAAATCCCAAGGAAATCTATATGCAAGAGGATATCAGTCATCTATACACAGAACTACATAAAGTGCCATTAGAGAACCCTCCAAATACTTTCATTTTTTTCCAGCAGTGGTGTATCAATATTTTCTCCACAGAAAAAAAAAAAAAAAAAAAAAAAAAAAAAAAAAAAAAAAAAAAAGTAAACTTCATTATTAAGTATTTTTCTGTAGGTAACTAAACCACTGTGTATCAGGGAAAATAAATAGTTGCCTCCCCACATCTTCTGTGTAGAAAGTGAACTTCTTGCACTGCTCTGGCAGAAAAGCTCTGTAAGTTTAATGTATTACTCCCTCCTCCCACCAGCAGCTGCCTTATCTCTCCTTATTTTACATTATCTGACCTTTTTTTCTCTCTTTTAACCCTATGAAGTAAAGACTCCTGAGCTTCCCAGGCCAGGACTGTGCTCATTTCCAGCCTAGCAGTTACTCGTGGCTGGATTATTCCCATTTGTCTCTGTGCCAACATCATAAATTTGATTCAATAGCTCTTCTACCTGGCATTTATTCTCATAGCAACCTCCTTCCAGCCCAGCTATTATTTAGTCAGACTAAACACACCAAGGGGTTTGGGGACACCTCTCCAAGGAGGTGAAAAGTGCCACTGGACCCTCCCTTAACTGGAATCCAGCAAGTCACTGTGTTCTAGCACTGGGCTGCTCTGAGTCAGGCCACAATATAAAAATATATAACAGTGGACTTTGAACTGCAAAACCTTTGTTGTTGTTGTTTTTTCCCCTCACTTCCTGGTTTGATTTATTCTGAGCATCCTTTCAATGCAGCTGTTCAGGCAACTGAAAGTCTCTTGACACAGAACTGGCTGATGATATTAGCACTGGTGACTTCAAAAAGGAGGTTAGACACAGTCTACAGTGAAGCTCCTGAGATATTCCACTGCTTTGTTTCACCTTTTTTCCTCTTTCTTTCTGAGTTACAGACTTGGGTGTTGTTTACACTTAATGTTAAACAAATTGAATGTGGTTTGTTCAACCCAAGGTAATATTACTCTTAACTGTTCTTCCAGAATATCTTAAACTACCAACACTGGTGCTAAATCCATGTCACTGCTTGCCAGTTTGGTTTCTCCAGAGCAGAAATCTGCCTTCTCCCTCCCATACAGAGATCAGCTGAGCTCTGCATGATTAGCAGCAGTTTTTATGACCTGTATCTAAAGACTTTAGAGTAGTCCATAATGACACAACTTCCCAACAATATTTATGCCCTGAGTAACACTGCAGAGTCTCTACTGGTGCAGCCCTGGGAATCTAAAACAAATTCCCCAAAGTATCTCAGGAGAACCTCTTTCACAATCCTACTCAAAAGTCAGTTAGACCTAAAGATTGAGACTTATCCAGCCTGGCCTCCCCTATCCCCATGAAGTCCTTTTCATCAGGAACACAAACTGTTCCCCACTGGGTTTTTTTTCCTTTCCCCCAACAGCTCTTTCTCTTCTGAGCAGCTTGTTCCTCTCCACACCTGTGCCCCTAACATAATTGCTATTCCACTGTGTCCTTCCAACCCTACATCTTTTGGTTTCGCAGCTTGTGAAAGAAATACATGTTCCTCTATTTTTCTGCCCAGCCTTCAGTCAATATTCCACAAAAGCCCTTCCTGCTCCTCACACCTTGTTCACAGCCTGGATTTGCTGCACTCCCTTCGTTAAGCTGCACTTAACAACGTGTTGTTATTTTGCTTTCCTGAAAGCCATTAATCCATTAATCTGAGCTTCTTAGGGGCATTAGAAATGGGAAAGCAGCTCAGTTCTCTTCTGATTTTGCTGCAAATTTTGGCTTTTTAACCTCTCAGCCTGTGACCATGCTGGAAACTCAGCCTGAATGACACGGGCTGAGCATGGTGTATGTCATTGTCACCCATGAATGGGATTTGGGGTGTCACCAGCAGGATGTTCCCTCATCCATAATTGGGGATTGCACCTTCTCACTCTCCTGAGCACTGCCTCTGCTCCAGACACCTGGAGAGCTCCCCTAAACTCATGGTGGGATGCAGTTGTCCAGGGGAAGCAGAGGATGGGAGTAAAGCCTGTGGTGGTGAGGACTAAGATGTTATAAAGGACTTGGAAGGGTGAAGGAACAACTGTGCTGCACACTGAGCAGCTTTGAGGGCACCACAGTTGGGGGTTTACAGTTTTAACAGAGTGCCCATCTGGTATAAACTGGCTCTGAGCTGGCCCTACCTGTGAAAATCAGTAATTCTGTCCCAGATGATTGGGAAGCTGTTTTTCCTTTGGCATGGATTAATCACCCAGGGTTTTTCTGTTTATCCACCAGCTTTAAGGGCATGGTGGGGCTGTGCTGTTTGTTTGAAGTTGATAGGCACAGTCCATTAGGCAGAGATCAATGGGTCACCATGCAGAATCACAGCAAGACTTTGCATCTCTGGTTTTTCATACAAATTTTCCCAGAGACTCTAGTTACCCCTAAAAATGACCCAGAGAGGACAAAGATTGAGGCTTACTTTTACTGAGCATGAAGAGCCCTACAACAATCCCATTTCCTATTTCCTGAATAAACTGTGTTTATGTATTTCCCAACAGAGTGAGCTGGGAACATTCTGCTGCCCAGTAAACTCAAATTTCAAGGCTATGTCAAAATAGGCAAAGATGAGCCCTGGAGCACCAATCACTGCTGTGACCAGTTCCTGAAGGGGAAAGCACCCCTTGAATCACATGCTCTTGCAACATCTCTGAATCAAGAAAGGCAGGACCCAGCACGGGCTTGGAGAGCTGTGTCATGAACTTGCCTGTTCACGTCAAACTAAAACAAACTGTGTTTATTACAAAATAATCTAAAATTGCTCTGACCTTTGGGGTCAGATGAAAGGCTGGGCAAAGGTGAAATGAGATATGAATGCTGAGATAAGGCAGGTGATGCTACTTGGAATGTGGACTGAGATCCACTGCTCAGTCAGTGAAGCATCAACCACACCCACATCCTTGCAGACACAAGGCTTCCGACATGCCAAAAAATTAAAAACCCACCTACTTGCGTCCAGTGCAGACAGCAAACTCCCTTCTGAAGCCAGCAGCTCTGCCAGTATGAAGGGAATCTCTCATTTTAGAATTCTGAACAAAGCTCTAAAATTGCTGTAGTGCACATCTATGCAAACCATGGAACTTCCTGCCCTGGCTTGATCCCCACTATGAAACACCATCCAAAGAGCTCAGTTTCCTCCACATCATAATCTGCTCTCAGCACATTCACACCTGCTCTTGATTTTCAGCACCATCCTTGCAGAAGAGCCTGTCCAAAATTTGTGTTTTCCCTTTTCTTGTGCCTTTCCCCCAGCTGCTGCAGGACAGTGGGCATGGGTTTCACTCACGAGCCATGAGTGGTGCTTTGGAAAGGGTGGCACTTGGACTGCTCACAGCTGGGTGACAGCACTTCTCTTACAAAACACCTGGCCACAGACAGCAAACAAGGTGGACTGAACTTCTACAGCCTTCAGAGGGGACAAATTCCTGCCTTACTTAGAAGCTGCCTCTGATCCATTGCAGGCAGCGCTTGCACTTCACAACCCAGAAACAGAGATATTTCAAACAAAATCTTAAATACTGTCAAAGTTGATTCATCTGCCGGAAAAGCTCTTGTCATACAATATGTGAATAACCTTTTCTCTTCTCTTTCCCTTTTGTAAACCAACCCTGACACATGCTTTGAGATTTACCTTTTCATTGTAACCTGGTTTTATTTAGTTTGGTGTAGGAGCCCAGGGGATGAGCCAATGGGAAGGCAGTTATTACTTACAACACAGAAACCAGCCGAAATGTTTGGCAACACATGCATTATATAACTTGAACCTTAGACAGTTCAGTGAGGCAGTTGTCTATCACATGAATAGTGTTTTTCAGATTAGCAGACTTTTCTACCTTTGCCTTCCACTCCTCCTCCTTTGTGACAGAAGGAGTGCCCCTAAATCATATGACTGCATATAAAAGATTGCACAGTGTGAAACACTCCTATTTCCCACAGACGTGGGACAAGCACACCAAGGCAGAACTCAGAGCCAATCAGAGAAGAACTGAAATGAGCCTTCTGCCTTTTTTCTCTACAGAAACATGGGCCCTTATACTTCTTTTCGTGGTCCTCCTGCTAGTGTGAGTAAAATATTCTTTATTAATTCTTTGCTCCTGCCATTTCTCTCTTCTTGCCATTGCTCACTTTTACACAACTAATCTGCTGAAGAGTAGGTGTGATTTCCAGTTTCCCAGCATCTAACCAGGCTCTGGGATGTAGCCCCAGAGAAGAGAGAGAAGTCTAAAGACTTTTACAGGTGTGTGATCTTGCTCCAAGGTTTGGAGTATTCCCATCCAGTTATGAGATTGCTGCTAAGCATCAAAAGAATAATTGAATAATAATGATGCCAGGTACTGGTTACCATCAGGGTGCTGGTCTCAGTCAGGGTCCTGATCCATCAGGTTATTTTTTACAGACATCCAGCTGTGCCTGCCTGGCTGAGCTGAGGCTGCTATGCTAGGCAAGCCAACAGGAGATGACCCTGCTGCACCAGGAAAAGAATATTCATAGCATCAGTTTTTGCTCCCTCTGGTTTCTGCCGTGGTGCCCAGCTAAGATTCTCCTCAGGGGCACCTGGACCAGGAGGGATCCTTTGCAGAGATTTGATTTCCATCCCATGTCCCTCCTCTCAGCCACCCATGCTGGGGAAGGAGTGGAGCACAGAGCAATGCCAGCCACGTGCTCCTGGCTTTCCAGACAAAATCCCACAGCAGAAATGCACCCCAGTGCTGCAGGGGACCCCTGCTAGGGAGGAAATGCTGTCCTTGGCTTTGCTGGTGCCATCCAGCACTGCAGCAGAGCAGGGCTGGTTAAAACCCCCTTTGCTGGGACACTGCCAGCCAGGCTGCCCTGACAAACTGGGCACTACTGACAAGCCCTGGGGCAGAGGCAGAGCCTTGCCAGCCATAAACCCCAAGGATTGATGTGGTGCATACCAGCCCATTTGTCTGCCCTGGCACTGCTCCAGCCACGGCAGCTCAGCAAGATCAGAAAGTTTTAGCCATATTTTTCAAATCTGTTCCTGTGATTTGGATCACTCAAAAAGCCTGTTTGGGGCTGACTCTTACAAAAAAACCCCAACCAAACCCAAACCACACCAAAACAACAAAACCAAAAAAAGCCACCCTCAATCTTGACCCAAATTCTCATATTTCAGTAACTCTCTGGCTGTCTAACATTGCTGGTTACCAGACTTGCACCTTCTGCAGGCACTTGTAATTCTGTTGTGGCAAAAGGGACTGAACCCAGATCTTTGTGCTCTGATATCAGAGCTAAAATAGAAATTTCACTGCCTATTGATATATAGAGATTGTTTAGATGCTTCTTGCCCACATGGGCCAACCCTGTCCTAGTTCACACAAGAGGGAAGATTAAGCATTTCTGGTTCACACCCATGCTAGGATGCAGTAAAGATTATTCTTTGGCTTTACACTGAATGGTCCTTTTCAGTCTGCAGAAAGCCCTGACACATTTTAGTTAGGAGGAGTGTTAGACTACATTTTCCTGGCCATGTTTCAAGTGGTTTAAGCCTGTTTTCCTACAGTATTTCTGGGCTTTGTATTTCTGGGCTTTGTAACCAGCCCAGTCTGACATTTCCTGGTCCTCCTGTAGCCCTGGCTACCTACAAACATTACAAATGAGAATCCACAAACATTTGATTCCTAGTACTGAATTAACCTTTGACAAAAAAAGATTAAACATTGACAAACTGAGTTCTGTAAAACCTTTCTTCACCTGAATACACCCAGCTTCCCATTTTTCACTGGTCCTGCTTGGACCATAAGGTGGGATCTGCTTTGTTTTGCTCTGGCAGAAGCTGTGCTGGGGGGGACTGATCTCATTTACTAATTGTAAGGGAGACCCTCCCTAAATCTCAACTTAGATTTTGGCTTTTTCAAATAAGCATCCCCAAAATCCTGAAGAGGATCTCTGATACCCCCCTGCCAAACCTTCCTTGTTTTACATCCCTTCTTCAATGAACTGCTCACTTGGGAAGCTGCAGCTACTAACTAAAACCAAATATTTTGAGGAGCTCTTTCAACAGAGCCAAAGATGAGCTTCAAAGGGCTGCAGCCCAGGCCCTTGTTGAGAAAGAGAAAGCCCTGAGGTAGAAGCAATAACTTTAGAGCTGCCAGAAGGGTGCTTCAGAGGAAAGAAATCTGCAAGGCTGTCAATAAAATCTAAAGAGAAAACCATCAAGACAAGGCTTCCACTGAGCTAATGCTGGACTAAGGGAGGGAGAACAATAAATGAAATTGAAGTACTGTTTGACAAAAGCCCTGTTTGGGACATAATTCCTGGTATTGCTTTGATTTCCCTTCAGTAAAAACATGTAAGCTTGGTGTTCCTTCTTCCAGCTCTGTTTTCTGCCTCTCCTTTGGTAGGCAATGAGCTCCACTCAGGACTTTTGCTAAAGACTTCAAGATGCTGTCTGCACAGTTGCTCTGGTGGAAACAACTGCTGTCACACCAAAAGGATCCCTCTGAAGCTCTGTGTGAGCCTTACCATGATTATCAAGTAGTTTTTTACAGGGCAATTTTCACTTGAACTGGTTTTTTTCCACTTCTTGGATCAACCTCCTCTCACTCCTCTCCCAAGGGATGTTGCTGCAGTGTCCAGGTTTAGGAGAGCTCCCAGCCCCAATGCCCAGTGATGTAACACTGCTGTGTTTTCTGCCCCACAGATATGGCACCTGGCCATTTGGTCTGTTCAAGAAGTTGGGCATTCCTGGACCAAGACCTCTGCCCTTCTTCGGGACATGCCTGGAATATCGCAAGGTGAGTGCCTGGAGCCCTCCTGGCTCCTTGGGGCACAGCTGTGGCTGAACAGATACACAGTGATGATACCTTATCTCCAAATGCCAGCTCCTCTGTCACACAGGGCCTGTGCAAAGGCCAGTGTGGGAGGAGGCTGAGCAGCACAGACCATGGGGCATCCCCAAAGGGGCACTCCTGGCTGGCTGATTTCCAGCTGCTCTTTGCCATGACCTGGCAGCAGCTCACTCAAAGCACAGGGCACATTTATGCTTCATCATGGCTTTGAAGGGAAGGAATGCTCATAAAGCAGCTCTGAACATTAATTCAGAGCTATTCCTCCCCACACACCATCTCCAACATCATTCCCTCCACTGCATCCTCTCATATTTCAGCACCAACTCTGCCAGAGCTCAAGGAGCATTTGGACAGTACTCCCAGACTTGTGGTGGGATTTTTGGGGCTGCCCTGGGCAATGCCAGAAGTTGGACTTGGATGGTCCTTGTGGGTCTTTTTCAAGCCAGGATAATCCATGGCATTTTTAAATTGCTCTCCACAGGGTTTCCTGGAATTTGACAGTGAATGTTTCAAGAAATACGGGAAGGTCTGGGGGTGAGTATGAGCCACTGATCTCTTCTGAGAGTAAAACTAGAATCTGTGCAAAGAGGAAAAAATACTCACTAGGAAAGTTCCTTTTCTCTACCTGCAGCCCTGAGACTGCCAACAGGATGAGAACAGCAGTGGCAGGGTGCTGCTGGTGCTTGCACTGGAGCCTGGTGATGCAGAGCTGTGTCACTGCCACATCACACAGAAACTATTTTGACCAGTGCTGTAAAAAGCAGTTAAAATCCGGTAACAAAAGGTCCTCACCTGTCCCTAACAAAATCATCAGCAGAACTATTTACTTAAAGCAGGATCTGGAACTGGGACGTTGGGTTACTCTGGTTTACCAACAGTAGAGGAATGTGAGTGACTCCCTTTGGAGCTGATCCAAAGAATTCCTTGTGCTGCTGATCCCCTCCTGCTGCAGTTATGGCTGTTCTGTTCTAGACACCTCCTCCCATAGCTTTTATCACTGTTGTTATAACTTAGGCTACAACCTTGCATATCCTGTATGATGCATCTACTCTTCCCTACAGTAGCTTTAAAAAGTGGAGTCTGGAAAATGTATCTTTACACAAATGGGTAGAGAGCACAAATCAGCTTAATCTACATCTGTTCCAGGGAAGCATTCAGAACTTGCAGCTTCAAAAGACAAAAACAAGGACTGAGTTTCATCTCCAAGGATGTCTCAGTGCTGTCAGCCCAAGTCTCCAGACACCCAACTCAAGAGCCTGAAAGGGGTCGAACAAGTTTCCTTCTAATACTGTAATGTGTTTAAGTGCCTGGAAAAACACAGAGCCAGGGGAGGAAGGGAAGATGCTTCATTTAATATCTGGTCCTTTGAGCAACCGAGCCCTGCTCATTTCCCAGTGAATTTGGAAGGTGTTTACTCCCTTTGTCATTTACAAAACCAGAAGGGAAAAGGTCTGGGAGTCCTTTTCTATCTCTACTTTCTGCATTTCTGTATTCAGACAACAGAGCAACAAGGCTGGCAATGGAAGAACATTTGTTCAACACATTTTGTCTCGAGGGCATCAGCCAAGGCTTACACTTCAATTATCTGGGGTTATTTACCTGCCTCCCCTTCTCCCCCCACAGGATTTATGATGGCAGGCAACCCACACTGGCTGTCACAGACCCCCAGATCATCAAATCTGTGCTGGTTAAGGACTGTTACAGCACCTTCACCAACCGCAGGGTAAGGGCAGAAGTGCTGTGCTCCACCACAGGGTGCAGGAAAAGTGCAGGAGGAGACAGGCACACCAAGCATCCTTTGGGAACGAGTGGCTGCACTGTGGGGATTGCTGAACACGACCACTGCATGTCACTGTTCCCCTGCCTTACAGCCTGGACTGCACACCAGGGCTGGCAGAGGGAGCAGAGCAAGTCTGGTCTCACACCTACCTGGGTATTTGTGTGTATATGGATGGGCTGGGCTCTGTGTGAGTGTGCAGGAGTCTGTAAGGATGCACACCTGCCACCAGCTGGGATGCAAGGATGGGACACGGTGGGGACACACAGACATGCAGGTGTTGGGCTCACTGGACTAGTTCTGGGGCTGGGAATGGCACCTCAGAGCTGGTTTAGTGCAGGAAAGAGGATTATTTATGGATGGGAGAGGGGCCAGCAGCTCTGCCGGGCAGGGCCTTGCATGCCAGGCTGCCAGCCCTGCAGGGAGGCTGCTCTCTGCTCTGGGGTGACAGCTGCCCTTCCCCTGCAGCGCACAGACCTGGCCGGGGTGCTGAGCAATGCCATCTCCTTGGCTGAGGATGAACACTGGAAAAGGCTCCGCACCGTGCTCTCCCCAACCTTCACCAGCGGCAAGCTAAAGGAGGTAAACCAGAGGGGCAGGCACAGCCTCAACCACGGTCAGTAAGCAGAGTTTTCAGGCTGAGATTATCACAGGGCTCTGATTTCTTTAGTCACAGCCTGGCAGCTAAGCTGGCCTGTTTAATTTATGCCTAACTGAAACCAGGAAAGTCTTAAAATAAAACTTGAGCAGAGACATCTTCTTTGTAAATATTCATGAAACTCCCTGTAGTCTTCATGAGCCAACTCCCTGAGTGAAGGAGTAAAATGTGCTGTACTGAAGTGACCATGCCTGGTTTGTGTTACAGATGTTCCCTATAATGAAGCACTATGGGGAAGTTTTGGTGAAGAACGTTCAAAAGCAAGTGAAAGAGAACAGCTCTATAGCTGTAAAGGAGTAAGTAGTTGCTAAGAGCAGCAGGCAGAGCAAACCTTGTTAGAAGTGCTGTGGTTCATTGGCTACCAGCAATGCAGATCCTTCCCTGGGCCAGCCAGGGCTCTGAAAGGAGGAATGGGACTTGCTGAAAGCCTGACTGGAAATTTAAAAGGGGAAAATTTAATTTGGATGTTAGGAGACTTCCCAGAGGTAGATAGGAAGGAATATTCTCCAGCATAGCTTTGTGAATCCACAGATGCAAGATATCTCCAAGACTGGCAGGAAAACCCAGTTTTCCCTGCATACACCCAGGATCTCTGTGCAGCACCTTCTCCTTCCCCAGGACATGGAAGATGCTGACCTCTCTGTCCCACAGTGAACCGTGGGATGCTCATCCCTCACATGCCCCCTTGCTGGGGGGACTGAGGCTGTAGAGTGGCTCTGAGTGTTTTTGTCTCATCTGTGCCCTCCATATGGGCTCTGGACAAAACTCTGTGTATTGCACCCCCTAATTTCAAAGCAAAAAATGCAGCAGGGGCAGCTGCACACCAGGAACCACAAACCAGCAAAGCCCCCCTTGAACCAAAACCCTGCAAGGGGAGGGATTGGCCAGCTTGGAGCAGGGGGCTGTTCTGGGTGGAATTATACCACCCCCAGGGCTTGTCTGAGGCAAGGTGTGCTGGACCCCTCCTCAAGAGCTTACCATGCTAAATTCCACATGCTGTCCTTGCACTAACCCATTCCACGTTGCTGTAAAATCCTTGGAAAAGCTGTCTCACTTC
Organism: Oenanthe melanoleuca; assembly: GCF_029582105.1. Lineage (NCBI taxonomy): Eukaryota > Metazoa > Chordata > Aves > Passeriformes > Muscicapidae > Oenanthe > Oenanthe melanoleuca. The sequence continues at coordinate 5,699,219 of NC_079348.1, read as the reverse complement.
AAAACCTGTGCAGGCTGGAAACAAAAGCTCTCTCAAAATCTATCCCCTCCTCTAAGTGCTGTTCAGTACCACACATCCAATTTTCTTTTCAAACCTCAGGCAGGAAATCCTATGAGACTTATATTTGAATAAAGTCATATATTTGAGGAAAAAATACATTCACTAAGTCCAAATATTTAACCACAGTCTATTTTTTCCCTCCTTCCCTCAGCATCTTTGGGAGTTATGGGCTGGACGTGGTCACCAGCACTTCCTTTGGTGTGAACATTGATTCCATGAACAACCCCAAGGACCCCTTTGTCAGAGAGATGAAGAAACTGGTCAAGTTTGACTTTTTTGACCCAATCTTCATCTTGTCATGTAAGTGGCTGCAGGTTTTGCTTGGATAACTCTCCTTGCTAGGAACAAAGCCCTACTGGCCCTCCTCTCATCATTTCCTTGTTGTGAGCTTCATGCTGAAACCCTGGGGGTGAGATGGGTAAAACCTTCCTCCAAACCTTCCTCTGGCATCCACAGTTCAAAAAACTTATGAACCACCCAGAAATATCCAATTAAGTTCTGGGAAATTATTCGAAGATTGAAAAGCAAGTGAGGCTTGAGGAGAGCTCTGCTATCTGAAATGCATTTTCTGGAAGAGAGTGGGGACTGTAATTAGATGCAATTTCCTCCAGTGCCATAGCTTAGTAGCAATGGACCTTAAATTAAGGTTAGGTATCTTGCTGAAACTCAGGGAAAGTTTGGATCTGTGCATAGAGGAGGTTCTGGTGATGTAGAATTCATGAATCTATACAGAATATCAGGAGCCAGTTTCTATGAAAGGGTCTTGAAAATGTTTGCATGATCACAACAAGGCAGTGAACAACTCAGCCTGAACAAAGAACTCAATTTTCAATATTTCTCTTCTGAGCCACATGACTATTGTGACCAGAAGTAACTTGTCTTTAGAAAACAGAGTCTTGGAAAGAGGAGGTGGAATATGCCTTGGTCTTCTCTTAAATTAATATTATACCCAGCTTGGTTATGCCCATTTGGCACAAAAACTCTTCCAAGGGGGGAAAAAAGGCAAAGTTTCTTCTTTTCTCAGGTAAAGTAATTTAAAAAAGGAAATAATTTCCCAGTAGCATCCACAGCTATCTGATATGAGGAGGAGTTTATTAACAGTGTGCAATTTAATTCTTTGTTTTTCAGTTGTTTTCCCATTCCTTATTCCTATCATGGTCAAGATGAACGTAAACGTCTTCCCCAAAGATGCTGTAGATTTTTTCATGAGATCTCTTGCCAAAATTAAGCAGGAACGTGAAAAGGAGCCTCACAAGGTGAGTGGGAATTTGAGAGCAATTGTGGCAGAAAGTACACTGAAGTGAGATATAATTAGGGTGATGATATCAAAGGTGAAGCCAAAGTACAATGACTCAAGAAAACCCAGAGCCTACTCAAGTGTAAACACTTCATTTTAATACTGTCAGAAAAGCCCCACCTGACCCGTCCTGGCAGAGAATCAGGGGGACTTTGTACATCCGTGATCTGAAGCCAAATCCAGATAAAGGCTCAGCAGAATTGGACTAAGCTTCAGTGTGCAGCACTTGTAATGAGAGTGAGAGACTCCCTGAAGAAGATTAGGCAGAGGATGAGAGAGTGCAGAGTAAGCAGCACATGAGCAGCAAAATCACCTTTAGGGTTGTGCCTTCCCCTCTTGCCTTCCAAAAACTGCAGCCGCTTCCTGACAAAATTCTGCCTTTCAGAGTTTGGATCCTTTTCCCCAAATTCATTCAAGACACTGCTCTCTCACCCAGTGGCTTAATGGATAGGACAGGTTTCCAAAATGAAAAGCAAGCCTTGTGTTCTTCAGTAAGGAAGTTGTGTGCATTTTGGGGATGCTCTCAGTCTAAAAATTGCTTAGGCTGTGAAATCTGCTTATCTGAGGATAAGGAACCTGTCACCAAAGAGATTCTCCTGCTTTCCCTCTCAGGGCAGGGTGGATTTCCTGCAGCTGATGATTGAGTCCCAGCGCTCAGGCAGCCAGGAGAACAACGGAGCAAATAACTCATACAAAGGTAACAACACCCAAATCCTCACCATGGGCACAGTGGGAGTGAGGAGAATATGGGGAGGTGCTTGTGCCACCATCATCTTCACTGACCAGCTCCAGATGGAACTGTCTCCTGGTGCTAGCACCAGGGCTAAGATCCTGTCCAGGGAGCAGAACTGCTGTGCATTTACACCCAGGAAATCACTTGCCTCCTCCATAAAATGGATTTGCCCTGGCAGGTAGAGCTGTTATAAAAGTGTTATCAGAAAACAACTGCAATAAACCTGCCTTGACACCACCTGGTGCTGCCTGGTCCTTGCTGACACCATAACCAACTCTGCTTTTCTCATCTCCCCACAGCCCTGACCGACACAGAGGTCCTGGCCCAGGCATTCATCTTCATCTTTGGTGGGTATGAGCCCACCAGCAACAGCCTGGGTTACCTGGCCTATGAGCTAGCCCTGCACCCTGATGTGCAGGAAAAGGTGCTGCAGGAGATCGACACAGTCCTGCCCAACAAGGTAAGGGGGAGCTCTCTGACCCTCCTGCTGCAGTCAGGGCAAGGAGAAATCTTTAGCTCCTCAACACCACGGATTTTCCAAGAGCTCTGGGAGACACACACTGAGACAACTCAGCCCTGCAGTGACTTTCTTTTGGCAGCTGGAACCTTCCAGCCACCCCACTTGCTCAAACCTGTTTGCCACACTCTGCACAAGAGGATGTGGATTCCCAAGCATTCCCATAACTCAAGGCTGGAAAACCAACACCAATCGCTCAATTTCTGCCTTGCATTTTGCTCTTGGGCGAGTCTGAGTCAGATTTGGGGCGGTGGGGGTTGGGAGCACTCTGGTTCCCACAGTCATTTTAGGACAATCCCGTTCTGATGCCAACACTCTGGTGTCCCTCCTGCTGCCCTCAGGCTCCTCTCACATACGAAGCACTCACAAAACTGGAATATCTCGACATGACACTGAACGAGAGCTTACGGATGTATCCCCTGGGGGGGAGGATTGAGAGAACCTGCAAGAAGGACGTGGAGATCAATGGAGTGACCATTCCCAAAGGAGTGGTGGTCACAATCCCGCCCTACGTCCTGCACCGCGACCCCGAGTACTGGCCCAACCCAGACGAGTTCAGGCCAGAAAGGTACAAAAAGCTTAATGAAAGGGAAGAAATATCACACTGCTTTTTCCTCAGTAATTAAGCATTAATCTCTGATTAGCTTCCTAATGGTGTTCTTCCTATCTTTTTACAAACAATACGGATGAGAAATTGCAGGCTCGTGGGAATGTCATTTTAAGAAGAAAATGAGCTTTGTGCTTAAAGCAGGGTTTCAAACAACATAATCTTATTGGGAGAATACCACTGATACCTCACAGGATCCTGTACCCAGTTTTTAAGCTTTCTGAGAGGGGTCAAATGTGGAGGTTTTGTAACTGTTGGCCAACCCCTCTATAATCCTCCTTGTTGAACCTGTTCCCTTCATACAAGCTTCAACTAAATATGCCTGAAGACTGAATCCTTCCAGAATTGCCTTCCCTCCTTGTTTTCAAGGATAACCTTCCCTAGCTGGTTATTTTTGTAACTGATATCTACTTCTCATTCCCAGAGAAACCGAAGCCATAGGCTGCTCCTAACCAAAACAACTTCTGGTTCTTCTCTCTCTAAATGCCACAGAGTAGCACTCTGTCGCTGTGGGACAGGATGGTGCCTGGATTTTCACCTTGCTTCCAACTGCTACCGATAGGGATGGGCAGAATTAAAATCAAACCCTCCAGTGGGACCCCACCCTGTCCTGGGCAAGGGCTTGGTCACAGCACTCCATTTCTGGGGTACCCCGAGACCCCTTAGGAAAAACCCAAAGCAGGCTCTGCAGGGCACCAGTGAGAGATCCCTGGATAAATACATAGGTTTTGTGGTTTTGCTGTCTTCATCTCTTTCCCCCAACCCTCATGCAGGTTCAGCAAGGAGAACAAGGACTCCATAGACCCCTACACATACCTGCCCTTTGGGGCTGGGCCCAGGAACTGCATCGGGATGAGGTTTGCTCTCCTGACTGTCAAAGTGGCCATCGTCTCCCTGATGCAGCATTTCACCTTCCAGACCTGCAAAGAGACTCAGGTGAGGAGCACAGGGGGGCTCGAGGCTGGCACAGGCAGAGCTGGGTGCCAGCACCAGGGATCCAGCCATGCCTGAACCTTCCATCTCTGCATGTTGAACTTATCCATCTCCACCTGTTTTCCCTCTCTTTCCTGCAGATCCCTATAAAGCTGAGCTCAGTGGGGCTCTTAACACCAGAGAAGCCAATTGTTCTGAAGTTGGTGCCCCGGAGCAGCACCTGAACCCTCCAGGAACTGAAACCCAGGCACAGAGCCCCAGCATCCAGGGATGGATGGAAACAAAGAGATCATACATCACAGGAACTCTCTCCTGCACATGCAGACACAGAAAAGCAGCTCCAGTTAATTCTGGAAACAATCTCTACATATTTACTAATAAACATAGCTGTCAGAAATGTGACATGGATCACTGGGCAGTGACAATACACAGTCCCCTTAATTTTGATTGTAAAACCAGAAATAAATCCAAATGAGAAGCTGATCATCCACTTCCAAGGGAACTTCTCCATCTGGAGGGAAGGAATTACTGCCACATCCAAGAAAAACAAGGTGTGATGGAAATTCAAAATGCCAGACCTCACCGGGCAGGGCCGGGTGCTATTCTTCTGGGTGTATTGATGCTTGAAATTTCATGTGTTCTAATTGAGACAACTGGTGTGAGACTACACATCCTAGTTACCAACCGTCTCCTGTGCCATGTGTTAATTAAACTAAAATGTGTACAAATACTGTCATTAAAAATGTTTGAGAGCTGCTCTGTGTTGTGTATAGCAGCTGATCACTTCCTATTTAAAACCCGTATTCAGCCTCAACCCTTGAAATCATCCATGTACATTGCTTTCCACTTAATTTAATGAATCTGATCCTTCATTTAACGCCATCAAACCCTCCCATTTGTACGGCATTTTACGAACACTCCAGCTCCCACCTCTTACTTTGATTAGGAGGTTGCCTTCAGTTCAGCACTGGCCAACCCTTTCCCGTGCTGGAGTGGCAGAGGAGGGATTAGAGAGAGCAGCAGCTCCCAGGAGGAGGGGACAGCCCTGCAGCAGGGCCAGTCTCCTGGAGGAAAGGTCTGCACACAGCCTGGAGCAAGCCTGTCCTCCCAGAGATGTGGATAGGGTTTTGTCATGGCTTGTGCTGGGGTTTGAGCTGCTGCTGTCACCAGCAGGATGCTCTGACCCACTGGCTCATGCCATCCCTGGCCATTTAATCAGGGAATATCAAAAAGCAGGTGGGAGGAAATTGTGCTGGTCTATGACACCTACCAACCAAAAACAGGTATTAGTGAAATGGGAAAGGTTTCTACGAGAACTGCAAATCAAATCAAGTTATCCTGTAACTTTCTCCTGGCATTCTTCATTCCAAGGCATTATTTGCTGGATCATGGTCTGTAATTTCCTCCCATGGCAATGTGCTTTTCTCTTTAGTCTAGCAGACAAAGCTGCAACATGACCCAGATATTGCAAACCCACACAGTACAAATTTATCCAACAATTCAGGTCCATTCTTTACCAGTGAATATTCAGGGGTTTGGGAGTGGACAGGCAACAGCACAGTGGGTTCCTCATCCATGGAAATCCCCAAATCAAAGCTGTCCATTTTTCTGGAAGATACAGCAACACTCACCAGGCTCTAATTCAGGAGTAAGCAGCTTGTGCTGTCTCAAAAGGCAGATAAAACAATTATAGTGCTCCCTTCTGATTCATCATCTGTGATAGACTGTTTGGGCTGTGCTGTGTACACAGCAAGGCTCTGAGGAGTGCTGCCAGTGGGGCCCTGCCTCAGTTTAATCTGTTGCCCATCTCTTACCAGGAGTTAGAAACCATCCCTGGAAGAGCTGAGTCTTCTGCCTGACTGATGCTGCAGTGGCTCTGATGGGGAGAGTGCAATACATGGACAAATCAGTTTAAAAAGGACATTTTTCTGTAGAAAATCCAGTGCCAAGCAAAACTAACTCAGGCTCAAGGGAAGAGACAGAAAGAGGAAGTTAAGAATCAAAGCAGGAAATCACTTATGTGCCAAAGAGCTGCTCTGAAGTTGTGGAAAGTCCTTTTGGCACCTGATGAGCAAACCCAGGTGCCTTTCCAGGGTGCCCAGAAGCACAAAGGGTTAATCCAGCCACACCCCAGCCCAGCAGCTCCTTCCTGCACGGGGCTCTCAGGAATGAAGTCATTAAGTGCAACTGTACAGATCATTCTTCCAAATGTGAAAAATGTGACTAATTTTCCGGCTTCAGCCAATTATGACCTGCCAGGACTATCATAACAGCCCATAAATAATGTGTAACAAAATCATGGTAATGAGTCTTCTAGAAGAAAATTAGATCCTCCGTGTCTTAACTCCATAAAATTACTCTGCTTTTAAGGGCTGCCTCCATCATTACAGCACTTCCCATTGCTTTGCTGGTCACCCCTCAGGAGTGACTCGGCCAGGAGTCTGCTGGTCCTGGGCATCCATCAGCTTTCCCTGGTTTGGCTGTTTTCATTTTAATCAGGCATAGCACAGCCTAACTCACCTCCTGAATGGTTTTTGCTGATAAAACATTTATTTTATCTGGACTCCTTGCTGATTCATAAAATCACAGAATCTTTATGGTTGGAAAAGGCCTCTAAGATCATCAAGCCCAGCCATCAACCCACCACCATGCTCACCACTAAATCATATAAACCACGTCCCCAAGTGTCACAAACACTTTCTTTGAACACTTCCAGGGATGGAGATTCCATCACTGCCCTGGGCAGCCTGTTCCAGTGCTTGAGCACTGCTTCTACACATCCTTAGCAGGCCTGGGACATTCAATTGTCCCAAAATAGATGAGTCTTATCAGAGGAAAGAAAATAATGTAAGGTAGAAATTAATTGTGCAGACACTTCTGTTTCTTTTCCTCACCTAACTCCTCCCAAAACCCAAGTAAGAAGGAAAAAAGAACAAAGAAAATTGTTGTTTCATCATCATTTAAAATCATACATGGTTTTCTCAACGGCTTTACAACCTTGTCTCAGAGAAGTTATTTTCACATCACTGCAGTGTAACAGACTCACACCCAGGGAAATACCAGCATCACTCAGGAACTTCTGCAAATATGAAGAAATTTATTCCCCTTAACACAGAAAGGACTTTTCCACAGGAGACTTGTACCCCATGGGATGAGAACTGCTATTGCATCAGTCCTGGTGAAAGACAAAAGTTGGTTTTAAGTGGGGAAATTTGTTTTCTGTTTCCCAGTTAACTACAGTCACCCTCACTCCTAACTTTCCTAAATGATGTAATCCTTCCAGTTGGTTGCAATGACCAAATGGGTGTTATGAAAAACAGGTTTCCTGCTTACAGTGAGGGCATGTTTCATGTGCTTCACTAAATCAGTTATGAGAGATTTCAACAGCAGGCTGAGCCCTGACAGAGAGAAGAATGGTCTGACTATTAGCAAACTAAGTGTCCCTAAAGTATTGAAGTCTTTTGCAATTCTGCTGTGCCTTTAAAGTGAAAAATGAAACATTTCCAGGCATATTTCACCTGAAAGGAAGAACAGGCAGCGTTGCTCCTTTTACCTCTACTGAGGCATCAGGAGCCTGCAAGTCAAGGGACACAAGTGGGAAAGGCAGCACAAGCAGGACTGGGATTGATCTCAGCCCCTTCTTCCTCTCTCCATCTCCCTGGTAGAAATAATAAGCCAGTGTGGGCAACTACCAGATGGATTGGAAACATGGAAAACCTGTAGCTGAATTTATGCAGCGACATCACTTTTCTCTGCTGTAATGGAGAGAATTGGACATGTTGAATTGCTCACCACACAGATATGGAATTTTGAAAGCCCTTACTATTGCACAAATGTTGACAGGATATTTTATTTACTGCATCATTAAAGGTTAAAGAGACTCATTCTCCAGAGGATTCATTTTTTCAACTCCTAATATCAATTAAAGCTAATTTCAGCTCTAACTAATGATTAACATAAAATATGGAAAAAGCTCTAACTGAGCATTTCTGTTCATTACTCCAATTCTCTTGTATTGCTGGGGCACTTTATAGGTACTGATGCAGCTTTGTATCACCCACAACACAGATAATTTTCCCCTCCAAGATTTTTTGTTTTGTTCATGCAAATGCTGCAAATATGCTCAAAATGCCTTTAATCATTTAGAACAAAATTTTTATTTAACCATTTCATAGCTGATGATCAGGGATGTTCTCCATGGGCTTCCCTGCATGGTTGAGTACAATTTCTGGGTACAAATATACCTAGTTCCAAGGCCTGCAGCTTCCAGACATTCATATGTATAATAAATAAGCCCACTCAGAGGTACTTGTGCAGCCACAAGTTTGCAAATGGAGTGGGGAAGACACTATAACTGTTCAAGGGAAAATGAAAAACCTTGCCTGCCACTTATGAACTGAAGCCAGTCCAGCACAGCTGGATGCATTTACCCATCTTCACTTGGCAAAGTACTGATTCCATCCACACAGCACGGAGAGCCCAGGAAAATGAGCTACAGTTCATCTCCTGGACTGTGTCAGAGTTTGTGCAGCCCAGCTGAGGGGACACAGGTGCCACACCACAGCTCCCCATCCTGGGGCTGTCCAGCTGGTTTTGCTTTGAAATTGGAGGTAGTAAAAATGGAAAACACTTTTGGAGAATAGAGCACAAAGACAAACCCCTAGCACAGCCTTGCACTAGCTTGCCATGAGCCTGTCTAACCTTTTCAGGACTTGTCTACTTGTATCCTAATTTCAGGCTATTTATTGTTAACAAGCACTAATCTGGGATCAATCAGTATCCAAAGGTCACAGCAGAAGCCAGAGGGAAGGCGAGGAGTGGTGCAGATGCTCTGAGGAAGGTCAGCTGCTGCCACTCAGGCTGCTCTGGGGGTAACCACACATCAATCACCCCACCAGCAGCCTGAGCCTCATCCAGGGGAGTCAGCAAAATCCTGCTGCTCCCAGTGACTGTAACAGGCTCCAGGGGAAATCTGCAGGATGTACAAGTGGGATAAATGCCCCTTGCCAAGAATGGAGTGTTTCTATGCTGGTTTCACACTCCTGTGCCCAGTGCAGCCCTGGCCCAGAGCTCTACACTGAGCTACAGCTGCCCCAGACAGGCTCCTGGACAAACTAATCTTATTTTTCCTCACATTTCCAAGACTGCAAGTGGTTTTCTCCTTCCCTGTTCTGCATTTTCACATCCACTTTCAGTGACTGGAGTTCACTCAGCCGGGAGGAAGTGAAACCGCTCTCCTGAGTGGAAGAGCCACCTAATAAAGTTTTAATGGAAGATATCATTTCTAATCTTTACATTACATTAAAAGCCAGCAGGGAAATGAAAGCCCATGAGGGTTAGGAGTGTTGGAAACACTCAGCAAGACAGCCTTATCTTCAGGGAGTTCACAGGATGAGTGTTGCCCTAAGGAGCAGAATTTGCAGCGAGCACAGAGCAGGAGCTGTTACAGACTTAGCAGCCAGGTGTAGATACAGCTATTTATATTTGTGTGCATATCCACACACCCAAAGGGCAGAGGGATATCTCAGCCTTTGGACAGACTCTCCAAACCCAGCTGAGATAGCCACCTGGGAGTGTCTGAGGGGATAAGCTTGGAGCCCAGGCCATGGCAGGGAGCTGCTCTGCACCAAGGTACTCATTTAAACACCAAAACCACTGCCATCTTCAGGGGTTTTCTGTCTTACATAGAATTGGTCTGCTTGGGCTCTTCAATACCCCACAACCTGAATTTAAGAAACCTTCCCACCACCAGCTCCTTGCTGTGCTGAACATCCACACAACAACAGTAGGAGCAGCTACAGAAATCTCTTTCCAGGTACAATAGCAGAATTGAGCAGTTTCCAGACTTCCTGTGGAGGGACAGAAACATTCAAGCACACATCAGAAATACAATTAAAATTGGGCAAAAGAGTACCATGCATTTTTGAAATCCTTGCCTTCCAATTTAAAAACCCTGCAAGTTTTGGTTGGCTGAGAGGGACCATGTTTAGTGATTGATGATCCTTCTCCCAGGTCAAGAGAAAACAGCATCAAGTTGCTCCAGAGGAGGTTTATGTTGGATATTAGGGAGAATGCCTTCACGGGTAATTGTCAAGCATGGACTCACCATCCCTGGAAATGTAGAAAAGCTGTGTAGCTGTGGCACTTGGGGACACAGTTCAGTCCTGGGCTTGGTCTTGGAGATCTTTTCCAACCTAATCAATTCATGATTCTACAACCACCATGAAAACTAAAAGACATTCAAAAACTGTTTTAGACTAGCAAAAGCCCAACTGCAAAAAATGCCAGAGTATAAATCTCAGGGAGCCAGCAGGCCCCAAGGTGGCAGCAATGAAGTTTCTGCAGCAAGCACTGAGAGCTTCCAAAACCAGGGACCTGCCAGGGTGTCCAGGCAGCAGCTGCCCCAGGGAAGTGCTCAGACCCTCTGCTGTGCTGACCCTGCTCTAAGGACAGCGAGAACAATGAGAAATTAAATTGCACTGTCACAAACCCCAGCACACAACAACTTCTGGCACTGCTTTGGTTTGTTTATTATAAATTCACGTTGGGTTTGCTGCCTTCTCTCTGCTTGCTGGCAGCAGCTCCAGAGAAGATCTTTGGAATTTTGCTAAAAGTTTCAGATATTGGTTTCCTTTGCAGCACCTGCTCCTTTGTAAGGAGTCAGAAGGTCCCTGCAGGCTCCCTCCCTAAACACACAGCACAGCTGCACAGCTCATTATTTCCCACATTTATTATATAATCACCAAAACGTTGGAGGTTTAAAGCTTCTTGTCTCTTGCCCATCTCTGAACAGCCTCCCAGGTGGGGTTTGAGCACCAGCAGCTGGCCCAGGGGAACATTCCTGTTCTCCAAATCATCTCTGGAGCCACAAGGAAGGAAAACAAACCCTTGGATCAGCCTCTCTTCACTGCTGAAAGAGCAATGCAGGGAAGAATCAGGCAGAATTTGGCTGGACACGAGTCCAGGTGATCCACATGTGCTTCCATCCCAGGGCAGCCTGACCCCCAGAGCTTTCCCTGACAAAAATCTGCTGAAATCATCTGTTTCAGTATTCATCTTTCACCCATAATTTCATTTTAAATTTTTTTTTTTTTTTTGTAGGAGTTGCTGGACCTCAACCAAAATTGCTTTCAGAAATCTGGAAGATGTGAGAGGGGCTGTTTTCCATAGAAAACCTCACCTCACTGCAGCCCTGAGGTGCAGCCACCAGCCCAGTGCCAGGGCTGATCCCTGGGCAGGGTCTGGCAGAGGGAGAAATCTGGATTGATCATCATGGACCTGTTAGCCTGGCCTGCCATGTGAGACACCCTAAACCTTCAAGCCTCCTACCAAAAATCAGTAAATAAAAAAATTCTGGTTTTGGGATAAGAAGGATCTGAGATTTTTTTTTTTTAATCATTCAGGTGGTTTCTCAATTAAATTTTGTGGAATAGAGTGGGTACTACTGATGCTGAGATGCTGGGAAGAAGGAGCAGCAGCTGAGCCAGGAGACAGATCTGAAGCTTCAAACACACCACAGGCAGTGGGTGGGCTTTTTGAATAAGGAAAAAATTCATTAACTCTGTGTCAAGGATCACACAGAATTTAACGAAAATCTTAAGTAAAAGATGCCAAGTGTTTCTGAGGAGGCCTCCTGGATCTTTCCTTGAAGATCTGCAAAGAAATATGAAGGAAATGCTCCACTTTCAGTATCATACTGTGAGATTAAATGTTATCCTGCTACACATTCTTTTTTTATAGCCCATTTTCTATTTTTATTCCTGTTCTGCTGTGGAAGTGTTTGCTAATAATATATGATAGGATGCTTTGTCATGAAAAAACCTTGTATCATTTATCTGTTTCTGAAAAAAGAAATTCTCAGTACAAATCTAATAAGGGAAAAAATCCTATTCTAGCTCCTGTTGGAGAAAAGGGATTGATTTATGGAGAGAGATGAAAAGCACTAAGTATGTATTGCTTGGCAAAATGAGGAATTGTAGAGAACTGTCTTTATGCATTTGAAGGGTGTAAACATCAAAGAGGCAGAAGAGCTATTTAGAGCATTAGGAGGAGGCACATCCAGGAGACAAGAGCTGAAATTAAATGAACATCCTTAACTTAAAAATCATACTTCTGCCTGCAAATCTATTTCCTGGTATTATTACTTGCAGCACCTTAATGAGTATAAATGAAGCTTATAGAAAAAAACACCAAATCTATTCTTCATATCCAATCAGCAGATCTTCCTGTAACATTTCTAAAGCCCAGATCCAGCACCTAAAACAGAAATCTGGGGAGAAGAGCATCCTTTAAGCCTCCTCCACCTTCCTATTGCCCATCAGAGGTTGATGAGTACAATGGGTCACTTCCCCACCTCTGTGCCCTCTGTGGTCAGCCTGGGACCAGACTCATGGGGGCTGAATGGGTTTAAGAGCTTTTACTGCAGCCAAAGGAGAATTCAGATCCTTGACAACCCTTCTGAGAAACAGGAGCATCCTCACTCACACCCTGCAGGAAACCTGTCACTGATCCTGCAGGATGCCCAAACCTGCCTGCCTGCAATTCAGCTAATTGCCCACAGCCCTGAGCTGAAGCACCAGGGGAGGAAAGGCTCTGGAGGAAATCAGTGCTTTGCACAACACTCCAAAATCACCAGAGACAGCCCACAGGGACCTCAAGGACAAAGTTTTGCTCTCCCACCTCAAGGATGAAGTTGTGGAGTAAGGAGAGCTCAAGGACAGAGCTCTGCTCTCCCCCCTGCCCATCTGGGGTGGGATGGCAGCAGAGCCATGCCAGGCTCCAGCTGAGCCCACCCTCAGCCTGGCAGGGGTCTGCACATCCATATGGATGTGCCTGGATAATTGGAAATAGCATTGCAGCTGGAAAACATCACTTGGTTACACATCTCCCTTCTGAGCCCGACCAGCCAGCCCAGCATAACAAGGCCTGTCCTTTTTCTCAGCAGCATTTCACAGGTGACAGATGCTGGAGGTGGCAGGAAAGGACTCCCTGCTCTCAGCCTCCCCAGAGAATCCTCAAATCCTTCCAGAATTACAGACACCTTTTATATTATTTTTTCTGCCTAGATTTTTCGGCTAAGGACAGGACTGCAGTCTCATATTAGGCATTAAAGTGAAGTAAAGGAGGTGCTTTCTGTGCTCCCTCCCTTCACCAGCAGGAAAAGAGGTAAAACCCAGGGGAACAGAGGCAGCAGAATTGCTAAGTCAGAGCACAGAGGCCATGCAGGCTGTGACTTCCCAAACATCCTGATCCCTTCAGTCACAAACCACTTCATCATCAAACACAGCATTTCATGTGCATAAATAAAAAGGAAGAGAAATGATTGCAATAAGCTTCTGATAATAGCCAAGGTTCACAACTGAATCTGTGATATTTTAACAGAAAGCATATATTAATGTAAAATAAACATGATGCCTGTGAATGACAGACTCTGATTTATATTCCTGATGTTTCCAGCCCTACAGCATCATAAGAACATTGTAATGAAAAATGTTCAGCAGCAAATAGGAAAGGCTGGATCTCTGTGGGTAAGAAGGGAATTACACTGCTTCCTGAGCCCCTGCCTGGGACCTCCAGGGTCCCACTCTTGTTCACATGCAGAAACATCAGTTTCCCCTGAAGGGATGGAGCTTCTGATGCACTCACAGCTCTGTGCAAAGCCTGAGCAGCTGAGGAAGGCTTTTCCAAACTGCAGGGCAGCAGCTGTGGTGCTCAGACACGAGCAGGGGACACAGGGCTGGGCAGGGCTGTCCCCACCCCTCCCTGGACATTCAGTCCCACCCTGCAGCCTTTGCAGCAAACTCACACAGCAAAAGGCACAAATCCCAAAAATCAAAATAGCATCTTACCACACTGTGGGAAAGGCCATGTTCCTCAGATGGGTGCTGGGGGTTCATGGTGAGGCATAGTTGTGCTTTCACTGCAGACCTGCACATCTCCAGCTGAGCTCAGGAGAGGAGCAGCACACCCAGGCTGAGCTTAAATGGGCTCTGGGCTCGTGGGTGGGGGCTAGAGCCCAGGTGACGCTGGGCAAGATCTGCCTGTCCCCACCCAGGAGGCTCTTGTCCATCCTCAGCTGGAGGAAATCCCTGCCTGATGATTCAGGGCCTGTCTAGTGGAGGTCTGAGGGTCTCCAGGTCAGGAATAAATCCCATGAGGACCAAGGGATGCACAGTACAGGTGCTCAGCACCCACTGACCAATGCCTAGCCCGTCCCCAGCAGCAAATCCCCCAGTTACACACTGGTAGGAACACCCCTTTGGCCACTCTGGGTCACCTCTCCTGGCCGTGGAAGGCAGAGCATGAGACCCTGAAAAGTCCTGGACTCAGGGTAAATTCCCCTAAGCAGCAACTCAGCCATCAGTGTCTCCAGCACTGCTCTCACTGAGCCCAGGGCAGTGTACCAGAGAAAATTAACTCTATCCCAGCTAAAGCAGGACACTTCCTCTGTCCTTTCGTGTCCCTGGAGCACCATGCTGTCCCTGCAGGCTGTCCCCAGCTGGGGCAGGAACTGGAGCAGAAAGGCACCAACCCAGCAGGAGAAGCTGCCACAGGAACCACCCTGCTGAGAGATCCCTGCAGCCTCAGGCTGCTGCAGGAGATGCTCCACGCCAGGGCATGCGGCTCTCTGAGGGACATTTATTTCAGGAGTGAATTTGGCCTTGGGCTGGAGCAGCTCAGGATGAAGTTGGACACAGTGACCTGTGGAAAGCACTTGTTCAGCACCTGGTTCAGTTGAGAGTCCAATCTGCAAACAGTAAAATCTGGATGCTCTACCAACCAGAACATGTCCAAACACTGTCAGAGATTTCTGAGGTTAGAATTTTCCTGTCTCTTAGTGAAGTTTCATTCTCAGGGCACTGTATCCATTTCACAACACATTTCACTGTCTCCTATATAAACATCCTTTCCTTCTTGTGGCCAGTTATTAAAGCCAAGGTACAAGGAACATGCTCAGAGGTGAGAAGATCACAGCAGAGAAAGGAAAGTCTGGGTGTGGGAGCAGCCAGCAGAGAAGAAAAGCTGGAAGAGGAAGGTGTGAAGGAAAGAGTGCCTTGTGCTGGCAGGCCATGGAGATTGGTGCACCTCAGACCAAAAAACCACTACAACACAGCCAAAACAAGGGGAGGCTGATGAATGAAGCCATTCCAGGTGACAGGGGACAGAGACACAAAGCAGAGGAGTTGGAGTGTTGCTTAATGACTCGTGTGGAGGTGGAGGAGAAGCTGGAGAGACAAAACATCCCAATCACTGTCAGCTCCTAATGGGTACAAAATGCTCATTGAAAATCCAGCAGAAGGTCACTGGCCCCTGGGGAGCACAAGGAGCAGCCAGAACCTCTTGTCCTCTGTGTCACCACAAATAGTCCTGAGCCACCTCTGGGCACATTTTGATGCTCCAGGGAGTGAAATCAGGTTTGTTTCACAAGTTCCCCTTCCTCCACTGCACTGTCCCCAGCTGGAGCCATGCTGGAGCATTGGTTGCCCAGGAAATGTGGGATGGGAGTTCTGGAAGCTCTCTCCCCTCTGCTCTCTCCCCATCTCCTACAACTGTGATATTGTGGGATGTGGCAGGGCTGGCTGGGATGGCTCTGCTTTCCAAAGCTCTGCTCAGAGATCCTGGCAGGAATTGGCCTGTGGCAGAGCTGTGGGAGGCTGCTGCCTTTCTCTGCCCAGGGTTCCTTCAACTTGCCAATAAACTCTATGGGCTCAAAGATGACTCAGGAAAGGAAGAAGCATCTAAAGGCTTCCCCATCCCCAGGCTCCTGGAGGGAGGGCTGTGATTATTCACACAACCTGAGTGCAGAGAGGCTGTTCCTGTGCATTGTGTGTGCACTTTTGCATGAGAAATGCTTAAAAGAGGAGTAATTATAGAAGAAACTTGTCTAGTAACTGAAGGGAAAAGCAGGAAAGAATAAGCAGGTATGACTACCTGGGGTACATCAATCAGAGCAGGGCACTGGAAGATGAGCAGCTGCATCAACTCTTCCTAGGGGCTGCAGCTATTTGTCTAAATTGCATTTCTCAGCAATGTTGAGGAGCACTCCCCCTTCTCTCAAAGCACAGATGAGAGCAGGGCTCCTTCCTGTGAGGTCTCTTTCCCTCACCCCTTCTCACACCTCCCCACACAGCTGGGAACTGCTCCCTGCTTTGGGACCTCCTGCTCACCTGCCCACCTAGCACAGGTCAGGCTCTGCCCTCAGGACCAAATTCACTGCTCTGGTCAAATTCTGGCTTCTGCTTTGGCAACCACGGGGCAGCTGGAGATCCAAACACAGCCATTTACCTTTTTAACCCTATTCCAGTCTTGTACTTTATAAATCTTGTACAGATTTACACTGTTTGGGGGCAGCAGGATGTGGGGAATTCTCTCCATGGAGCAGCAGAGCTGTGCTGCATTCCTCCATCCCTCAGACTAAAAATGTTTCACCAACTGATTTAATTACACGAAGCTTATGCTGGAGTTATAGAGGGATTATCTGGGTTTTATCATGGTTATTAGAGAAAATGATTCTATTGTTACTATTACAGAGTTACAAAAAGTAAAGAGGAATCACAGGAAACTTGGCAAGGGCTCATTAGCAGTGTGGTAGTGTCTGCAGAAGCTAATTAAAAATGTCTATACCTCATAATAACCATTTATCTCATCAGAGCCTGCATTCCTTACGTCTCCTTCTCTGGATAGAGTGAGGGGAATGATCTCTGCTTGCTGGTGAGTGCACACACAGCAATACATCTGAGCCTGGCACAGTACAAATGGCTTTGTTCCGGGATGTGAAGCCACCAGAGCTGCTCTTGCCTGCCTGAGCTGGGGCTGCCTGTCCTTGCCTTGCTCACAAGGACACTGAGATGCTCAGGGACCTCCTGAGAGTCACTCTGAGAAATATCTCAGCCAACCATCCCATGCTGGGTGTGACAGGATGGAGACAGTGAGCCTGAGGGAGGTGATGGTTGGGAGGCATGAAAACAGCATTAAAGCAGCACAATGTGTTTGCATTTGCTGTGCCCACAGTCCTGCAGAAGCCACTGGTACCTCTGGTCTCAGCAAAGCTCTGGCCTGACTCGCTGGCCAGGCGGGCAGGATTTCCTCAGACAACATCTGTATCTCCTCTGTCACATCACTCCTTCTTCAGGCCTCCAAAGCAAACAGAAAAATGACACAGCTCCCAGTTAATCTGTGTTATCTGGAAGAAGAAATCAAGGTGAAATTCAGTTTGTCAACAGGGGTGTGAGTGCTGACAGGAGATGGATCGGAACAGGCGATGCCAGCTGTGGTTTTGCCCGACAAGTCATTTCTCACACAATGCCTGGATGCTGATGGATGTTCTGGAGATGATGCTTGATAAACTTGTTTTGGATTGGAGTTTGAGTTGAAGGGGTCTGTGGGGAAAGCAGAGGAATAAATGCCAGAAGCCATGGTGGTTGTGGTAGGATTTTCTGTCCTGCCCTGTGGTCCTGGCCAGCACAGAGGAGGCAGAGCTGGGAGGCAGAGCCAGCCTGCCTCACTCTCCAGGGAGAGAAATGTGCTTCCACTTCCTAGCCCATCCAAAATATCAGTCCCTTGGATATAAATTCCTCATCATGTTTAATCTTTGCACACATTTTCAGTAAAGCAGAAGGCACTCCTTCTTAATAACATAATCCTTGAGCCCATCCCAGGTGAAGTCAGAGGTGAAATCCCCTCAGCAGCACTGAGATGATGCTGCCTGTGACAGCAAGGACCAAGTCTGAAACCCACTGGCCTCCAAGACAACCTGGCTGGACCTCAGTGCTCAGAGATGCTGCTCCTCCTTGCAAGAGTTCACAATCTCTTGCCCAGCTAAAGGCTCTCCCTAGACCTCTGCTTGATACCAGCTGACCAAGGTTTTACTGTGTCTCTGCCCAGACAGAGTTCTTACTCATGACTTGGCAGAAATCAAAACGTTTTTGTCCCAAACCATACATTTTTTATTGTTCCATCCTAAGGAGAGGCTCTGCTAACTCTCCTATTACTGTTATTGTTACTGCATGTGAACACAGATGATGAGTAGTGCCTGCTCTCATCCAGCATATCCAGCCTGACCTCCTTGGCAACTGGGAACACTTCTTCTTGAATCCAGTCAATTAAACCTCACCATTGTGCCTGCTGAGCTCTGTCTGGCTCTCAGAAAAGAAAACCAGGTACTGAAAACCCTGGCACAGCCCCCAGAAATATCACCCTCCTTTTGAAAACAACACGATAAAAATCAAGGTTTTGCTCCCTCAATTCCTGCAGTTTCTCCTTTTCAGCTTTCCCTGCCAAGCTCCATCCTCAGATGCATTCCTGCCTGGCTCTGTGTTGTGTCAGCCTGTCTCCCAGACATCCTCTGCTTTCTCAGGCACACAGCAGCCCAGCTGTGCCCTAGATGGGGAAATCTCTTCTTGCAACGGCAGCAGCACTAAGGGCCTTGGTGGATGAAGCAACCCATGACTCACTTCCAGGCTTTTCCAGGAGGTGCTGGAGGCAGAGGCAGGACATTGAGCTCAGCTGAGATTTCCCAACACAGAAAAGAGTCAAAGAGCTATTGTAATGTTTGGGTGGCCAAACATGAGTCATTTCCAAGCCTAGATCATGCTTTTCTCCCCTGAAATCAAATTACCTACTAAGCCAAACCAATAATTCCTGATGAAAACAAGCTGGAATAGTTTTCCTGAAATGAGGGGAGTTATGAGGAGCATGAACTTATCTCCCCTTGGAGTTTATGGGATGTCCCTCACACCAGGGACCAGGCTGAGAAAAGAGGTGGAAGACAGCACATATCCCATCAGATCCTGTCCTCTGAAATTGGAGTTTTGCAGTGCTGCAAAATCTCACCTGGAAAAAAAAACAACTCCAAAAACCTGATTGAGGATCTAGATTTTCTTGTGGTAAATTACTAGAAGAGTAATTACAGTAATTATGCAGTTGAGAATTGTTCTCAAATGTTATCTGAGAATTAGCAGAGATAAGCACAGTGGTAAAAACTGTGGTGCAGGCTAAGAAAAGCAGAATTTTACAAGTATTCCATGCATGGAGCATGAGATGTCTTGACATACACATTCAGTACAAAACAGCTGAAATGAAGGAAGAGATTCGAGCAGTGAAAAATTAGGAGACAGAAAAGAGGGAGGGGGATTAATCAGCATTAGTGCTGCTACAGAAATGGAATTGCTTGACTTGTACAAGGTTACCCATTATCCATCCATGCCATGGCTTTCATCCCTCCCTTGCCTGGGAGAGGGCAGTGATGTCCTTGTGCTGCAGCCTTGGCTCCAGCACAGAGGGGTTAATCTGCTCTCACTCCCCACCTCTTTAAATACAAGTCATAAATGTGATTGTTTGCTTGCTTTTATTACAAGAGCTGTAGCTCTCCTGGAGAAAATACACCTTGCACCAATACACTGGAGTTTTCCAAAGGGAAGTTTAAGTTTCCTTCAGCAAACATAACGGTCACAGGCTTTAAATCTTATGATGTGGGCAATAAGCTGTTATTGGCCACAGCCAAAATAATAGCCAAAAGATATTATTACCAGAGCATAAAAGCAAAATACAAGGCCTCACAGCCCAGAGCCTGCAGCTCCAAACCATAGATGTAACATAACACACACAGATGTAATTCTTTGTATAGCTGCCATAAATACATAGTACATACCTATGGCACTTGTATACACACATAAATAAATATATATATATGTATTTGAAGTGGCCACAAACAGCATTGGAGAAAAACAAGTCTCTGTTTTTCATTACCACCTGTAATTCCACCTGGGCCCATTACTTCTTTCACTGAAGTCATGAATAAAGTTATAATTCTCCCTAAAAGCTGTGTGGTCACCAGCCTCACACATCAATGGAGCACTGGGAACGGGCATTAGGAGTGATCAGATCCAGGTAGAAGAGCTGAATTTTCCTCTCTACCCCAAATTCAGAAGAAACCCAGCAGTTTTAGGAGATTTACATTTATTTTCTTGCTGTAAGCCAGAACAAACTGGAGCTGGGATGGGGCTGCAAGCATTTGGAGGTGCTTGTGAAGCCAGCACTCTGCATGAATTGAAAACTTGGCTTTGTGTCCCTGAATAAGCCAAAAATAGTTTTTCCACAGGGACTAAGTGACCTCCCTGCTCCCTTCCTAACTCTGTGTGCTTTATCTGATGGGCTTCAAGAGATTTCCTCCGATTATTGTGAATGCCTCTGGAGACACATTCAAAGGATCCTGAGTGCCTTAAAACCTCTCCCTGTGAAGGCAGCCCCTGGAGAAACCTCAGGGAGCAGATGTAAATCTTGGGAGGGTTTATAGCAGCTCCTCCAACATCTGTAATTCCTGTATCAGCAAACACTTTACACGTCGCTCTGGGATGCAGAGGAGGGAGAGTTATTTCAGAGAGCAACCACTTAACATCTACAGCTCTGCATGGCAGAAAAAAAAAAAAAAAAAAAGTAATCCCAAATAGCTAATTCAGACTGTATTAAAATATATATATATATATTAACTTACAGCATTTCACTCCCATGGTAATTTTCCACTGGCTGGCCATGGATAAACTCTCAGTCACGTCCAGATCGTGCTATGATGACTGCTGGAATAGTTAAATATTCCTGCTGGCTCTCTTCTAGTGGATTTCCTTCCTAAAAGAGGAAAATTATTGCCCTGTTCTGGATTAAAGGAGGTGAGTGGGTCAAGAGCAGAGTTTTATTGGGTGGTAAGAGAGGCAGCAGAAGTGGGATAAAAAATGAGGGAGAAGGAGGAGGGTTTTGGTGCATTTTGGCATTTTGATAGCACACTCAATTCTGGCCAGACTAAACCCTCAGCCTGCTTTGGTGGCAGTGGGATGATGGGTTTGCAGCCTATTTTACAAACCCCAAATGTATTTTGATAAAAAGTGCCACAGCAATGAAAGGAATCGATACAGCAGTGCCTCTGTGTGTGTGTGTTTTATATTAAGACTTAGTTGATGACTTCTCATCATTTGAAAGAAATGTTCAGCCTCAGTGCTTGAAATTATCCAGCTGCAGCATTTTCTACTCAATCCAATCTCCAGTTAATTTGATCCTTCATTTATCTTGAACAAAGCCTCCTAATAAAAACATTTGTATTACAAATGATACACTTGATCAATGGGATTGCTTTAGGCAAGTATTTGATAATTTGAACACTAGCTATAAAAAGTTCTCATTTAATCAATGTGGCTGGCCAAAATTTGGAGGGAGAGAAAGCCCCAAACCTGCACATCACTGAAGAGCCAGACTATAATTACATATCAGGTTATTTAGATGTTCTTACCAACATTATTGTTAGAATTGGCCAGTGTAATTGGTGGGATATTAGCCTTAATTATTTTTGGTAACACAATTAATTATTTAGTTCACTCAAAGTGACAAGAATGGAATGAATCAAAATAAGGAGCTGGCTGGGCTGGGAACTATTAATTTTCTTTCAATCCCATGATTCCTCCAGTCAAATCAATGAGATAAATAGGCAGATGGAAAAAGCCAGTGGACATTTCCATTGAACAGGAAGAGCATCCAGGTCCCAGATAGGTCAGGAGATGATATTGGCCCTTCACAGGGACTGGGAAGTTTCCCTTGGCATCATTCAGGTCTGAGATGATGGCTTTCCAAACCTTCAAGATCTTCAAGGTCACAGGCTGCTCTGCTAAGGGGAGTGTGTTCCCCCCAGGCTTGTGTCCAAAGTAGGAAGCATTATCCCTTGGCAGCCAAAGTGAATTTCTGCTTTATTGCATCTCTTGCTATCCTTGGATGCTTTGAGAAGATATCACGTTGCTTGGAATGTTAGCCTGTGTTTATTTTCATTAACACTGGTATTAATCAACATTCTCCTCTGTTCTCCACAGATGGCTCAGGGATGCCTTTGGAAAGGCAAGACAAATTCCAGGTCAGGGTTCCTGTTGCTGTACATTATCATATGTGGGAAGTGAAATTATTCCTCTCCTTGCTCAGCTTTGTGCATCAACACTGAAAAACTTCTCACAGCTCCCCCAGCCCTCCTGCACCTTGTCTGAGGAGCTTTACTTTGACACATCCACCAGCAGGTATATCATGAGAAAAGTTCAGAAGGGCTAAAAAAACATCCACAGTGTACATCAGACTATTTCACTATGTTTCTTCAGCCCTCTTAAATCAGCATTTTTAGGACTTCATTTAAAGTGGGAGACAGGAAGGAGCAGTGAGGACTCTCTGCTGTCACATCATGCATGGGGTTGTACAACACAACAGCCTCAAATCTCTTTCAATCCATCACTTATTTCCCTCTAGAAACCTTTTTTCCCCCCCTCCTTTCTGAATTGTCTTTGACTGTTATTTATTTATTAGGTTAGTTGACTTCAAGGGACATTTCTGCTGGCTGGATAAAGACGTTTCACAAACAAATGCAGGGGAACATTTGTGATGAGGCTGCCGAGGCAGCCGGGTTCCCCTGGGCAGGTAAAGCTTTGTGTCACTCAGCTCTGCTCCATCAGGGAGAAGCATTTTTCACAGCTGCTCCACCAACAGGCCCCGAGGACCAAAGCAAGAGGAATTAAAGGGCTGCTCGAGGTTCTGTGGGGCTGTAAGGGCTCCCCTGGGGAGGATAAAAAAGAATTAGAAAGGGTTTTATTGACGTGGGTATGTTGCCTGTGCTTTGATATGCACGCAGAGAGTAATTGTAAGTGTGGGGAGGAGGGCTCTCCACAGCTGAAACCATCATTTATACCCTGTGGAGAACTAAAAAACTCTCAGTGAAGAACAGAACATGGGTAGGCACGACGGCCCAAGGCCCAAACAAGGGGTACTAAACAGGCAGAAAGGATTTATAGAGCAGCAATAGATAACATTGCTCCATTTCAAAATGCTCCGTGGCTCCTGCAGCACCCCAAAACACTGAGAGGGAAAGACACCACCATCAGCAAAACTGAAAAAAAAACCAAAACAAGACACTTCTGGGCAAGTCTGCAGCTGGCAGGGGAGAGGCATCAGCTCAGCATCTGGAGGGGAGAGCATCTGCTGAGAGACACCTCGATGCTCTCTTGGAGTGAGAAATCATCACTCTGGCTGCAATTCCTCACGAGCCAGACGCACCAAGTGAATGGAATCCACACAAATGAGGTCGTTAGCATAACTGAATACACTCTTCATTCCTTCAAAAATGAAAAATATGAGTAATTCCCTGGCAAGGCCCAATTACAGCCTGCCAGCACTAGCACATGGGTTATATCTATTATGAAATAATAAGATAACATTAATAAGATTCCCAGAAAGGACATTAGACAGCTAATCTCACGACTGTGTACAACTAGTCTAACTATTCAGGCTGTCTCCAGCCTGCATGGCTCTATGCTCTCCAGGTCTTGTCATTTTCACTGGGAAAAGTTCAGGTCTACCAGCTTTTAAGCAGATTCTGAGTGGGAAGCAGGGCGAGTGCTCTGGGAGTGCTGACAAACACTGGGTAGCTGCTCTCTTTCCAGGAGTTTCTGTAACAGCCATAAACGTGAGAGGTACAGCAAACAATCACAATCAATCCCGTGAAATGTCCCTGCAGACAGAGCCATGCTGGCAGCTGTATTTTGGGTCGTTAACCTGAGCTCACAGGCACAGCTCAGACTCGTGCTGGCAGAGCTTCCAGCCCCTTGCCTGGACATCACCTGAATAATCTTCTTTTTCTTCCCCATTTCCTTGTGTCCTGAGGCTCCTGATGCTGCATGCAGAACACCCAGATCTGTTTAATGGGTGTGTCAGCACAGACAAGAAAGTGGGTTTCATCTTTTGGATGAACATCATCACCCCACTTTCCTGAGACACCCACTGAGCCAGGCTCAAAAGAGAAAGAATGGACAGTAAGACGTACATAGAGCTGAGCATAACAACACACATTGCTCAGGAGCCTGCTAAGGCGGGGGGCAGCCGAGATTTCCATCAGTGTAATTCAGCAAGATGCATCTGAAGCTCTCGCAAGGAGCATCCAGCTCCCCAGGACAAGGACACGTCAATAGCAGCAGCCAGAGCCCGGTTTGGCAGGTGGCTAAATCGGCTCTGCAGCCTCCTGGCCCCGCTCGGGAAGGGAAGAGCCGAGTCTCAGCACAGAGGGCTCTAATGAGGATTAATAAGGCGTGTGAAGACGCTCAGTAATTGTCCGGCCGGCTGTTTCCTTTGCACCTTATGCTGTCGTTTATGCTCGTGCAAAGTAGCTGTAAAACGCCCCAGGTTTGATTCAATAGAACTCTGCAGATTTCTTGCACAGGTGTAAATTGCTCTGTGAGGTTCAGGGCTCTGTCTAAATGCAAACTAATGTGATCATCTCTGTTGCTTCTTTTTTATTTTTTATTTTTTTCCTTCTGTAAACTCCTCTGCAGCCAAATGAACATTTTAGTGCCTAATAAACTACAAAACATCAGGTATTTAGTGCGTGAACTTATGTCCCAAGATGAGAATTTGCAGTGCTGGCCTCAAGGAGAGCTGGAGATGCATCAAGATGCCAGGGCTGGACCACCAGCACCGCAGCCTTGTGTGCTGGTTGCTGCCCACAGCTGTGGAACACTCACATCACAAACCTCAGGGGCTGCTGCACAGTGACAGCGAGCCTGAACCCAGCAGAAGCCATGAAAAATGAGCTAACGACATAATCCGGGAGGGAGTGGGCAAAAAACAATGCCTGACCTTGTTCAGACCTAGGAAAAAACAACTGCAGAACGACAGCAGCTGTAAAATGAGCCTGAACTAAACTGTGTGAGGGAATAACCCTTAAGAGGTGGAAGGCTTTGATAGACGCACTCCTACAGGTAGCTTCAATCCCTGGCAGCTGCAAGGCTTCGGTAATGAATGTCAGACTGCTGGGCAGCTGTGAGGGGAATAAACAGCTATTTGCCTTCAGTGGAAGTAGCATCAGTTTGACATATGACATTCAAATGATAGGAGCTTTAAAAGTGTGGTTAAAGCACTGCTGTTTGACTTGGAACCTCGGGCCCGCCGGAGCGGCATCGCCACCGTTTACCCTGGCTCTGTGGGGGATTGAATCACTGAGCTTAAAATGGAAGATCAAAGTGTTTCTGCAAATTCAGCCCGCAGTGTGTCGTGTGTCCAGCTGCTAGAGAACGTGTGCTGGAGTCATGAGAGGGGTAAAGGCAGGTCCTCCCCCTGCTCTGCTGTGGCCTTTGGCTCTGGTGATGGCTGCTGTGGGCACACGTGGGACTGAGGAGACACAAGGTGGGGGATGAAATTTGGGGGATGGGATGAGAAAATCCCATCCCCACAGGGTTAACCCCACCTGGTCCTTCCCACAGCACCCCCTTCTCCTGCCACCCTCCTCCTTCTCCACATGGGTGGGTTTCTCTTCAAGGCTCTTTGCATTTTGCCTTGCAGGACACCAGCCTGCCCTGCACCATCTCCTGCTCATTTTAGAGAAACAAGCACTGCCAAAACTTACCTGCCTGTTTTAGGAGCCTCTGTTAGGCCCTTGTTCCATCAGCCTGTCAGCTAACCTGCTGAAGTGCTTTGGCTTGCAATCTTCACACTGAAACAAGAGCTCAGGACCAAAGTAGCTGGAGGAAAAAAATCACTGCTTCCTGACCTTTGGGCAGACTCTGTGGGCTGATTATCTCATCGATTTTAACCGAATTGAGCATTCAATACGGGTGTCTGGAGGCCTGTCTCTCCTCAGCAGCAGGTACAGTACAACAGCAGTAATACAGACAACCTCTATGCAAGCCAGGGTCAGGGTCAGGAAAGCTCCAGGTTTCTTGTAAATTGTGGCAGGCATGATTAGTCCACTTGGGCCTGGCCCCAGAGCACACGGAGAGTCCAGCCCATGGTGAGAGCACTTCAGAGAGGGAGCACCCCATGAAAAGCAAATGGGTGCTCTCACTTGGAAGGAGCCAAAACAACTGAAGCAGAAATGTGAAACCAGATTGGAGTGATGCCACTTGAGGGGGGACTGTCCTTCCAGAAGGAGCTGGTGCTGAGATGGAGCCTGTTTGCTCTGGGAAGCAGCACTGTGCTACAGGAGGATATGCAGAGCAGAGGGGTTCATGCTGAGAGCCCTATAGTCATCCTGCTTGCTTTTTAGGGGGAGTGGAGGACTTGCTTCAAGCTGTCAGCAGCTGGAGTATATTGGGGGAGCTCCTGAAACACTCTGCTTTAGTTTCCAAAAGAAAAACCCATTTGCTAACTCTGGGACCTTGCTGGAATCTGAATCAAAGCATGGCATAAGGTGGACACACATCAAATTTCACTATTGCCTAAGTGTAAATTTAAAAAAAACAAACATAGAAGCAGGTAAGCAGCAGGTAAGAAGCACAAAATTCAGCAAAACAAAGATGAGATGTCACAGAACTTCAGTTCTCTCTGCAGCTACAGCAGCACTCCCAGCCCAGCCCAGCTCTGCTCCACCACTCCCCTGGCACAGGGTGCAGCAGATGAAGATGCCTTTGAACAGACATGAGAGGGGCTGAAACCCTTTGACACCTCCAAGTGAACTGTGTATTTCCAAAATGTTAAGCAGCTTTGTGAGAGAGATTATCCTGAAGGATATTTTCCTGTAGTGTTGACATTTCTGTGTGAGTGATTAATTCCAACACAGGCATGGGGTGAGGAGGCAAAACCCTTTTCTCACTGCCACCAGGCAAGCTCTGGCCGTTGCCCCAGCAAGGCCACTAACTCATCCCTGTGACACTGCAGGTGACTTTGTCGCCCTCATCCTCTTGGTCACTTCTCAAGGCAGAGACCTGAGAATCTTCCATGCCCTTTTTTATGAACCACTGTGATGGTACAGGCACTTCTCAGCTGTTTGTCCTCCAGGGGTCTGACTGCCTGTACATTTAGTCCACGTGCTGTCACAAACATCCTGCCTTGACATTGGAAAAGAGGACAGCAACAGCTGAAAACAAAGATGGATTGTCACTTTGGGACACTGGGGGCAGGAGCGAGTTGCACTGCTGCAGGTGACCAGGGCAGAAGGGCAAGTCATGGCTGCCTGAGCTGCTGGGAATTTTCTAACCCTCTCACCCAGCTCACTGATGACTCTCTAGAGAAGCAGCCTCACTCCTCCCCTACACTTCCAGTCAAGGGTGTCTTTCACTGAGAAATTTAATTTGCTGCAGAAATGTTATTATATACCTTCTGAGGTTTTCTCCTCAATTCCTAAAAAATATAGAAAATAAGTATGAAAAGAATATAGAATAACATACCTTTAAATAAAAGAATATAAAAGAAATATAAGAACTGCTATGTAGTGAATAAAGTTCTTTTTACAATAGGAATGACTTCACACCCTCAATGACTCTGCTCAGCTGTTCCTTTTGGCTTGTTGCACCTTCAACTCCAGGAGCAGCTCTTAGGATTTATGGTACCCACAGGGATGCATCCAGGATAAAAAGAGTTTTCATCACCTGGCCAAAGGCTTATAAAATCTACAGATAGAGATAATTGTGTATGGAGAAGGACAGCAGTAGAGACTGGCATCAACCGGGTACAGAAAAGGCAAGAGAACTTTTTACTGCAGTTAGCATTTCAGCAGCAGTTTTTGGAGGAATAATATGAAACTCTAGTCTGCACAAAAATTACAAAGTTTGGCAAGATTTTGAAGCTCTCAATAGGGAAAGGCACCTTTCTTCCAGACAGGATTGCCCAGGACATCTGAAGGCTCTATGTGCTGCACCCTGCATAATTATTAATTTAGTTAAATTGGTCTTACAGTGGCCTAATATATATCAGAATAAAAGGTATCTGATAGCAGTATGGATGGTGCCTGTGTTGGCAACCCCTCCCATGGCAGGTGGCTGCATGCCCAAGATAAAATAAGCAAACAACCAGGAAACACATGTGGGATGCTTTTCTCCCACTCTGCAAAGCTCCAGTTCTTAAGGGTAACTGCTTCTCTCTGGGCTCCTCCAGTGAACTTATCTGCACTTAGAAACAGACAAAAGCCATCTAAAATCATACCAAAATCTCAATAAATCAGCATCAGAAAATCTGCTGCAGGCATTCAGTCCTGTAAGGACGTGACCATTTTAACACTTGTCAGGGTCACAGCACAGAGCTGAGGGAACAGCTCTGGACAACTCTGCATTCCCAGGAGAAAAGACACAGAGTCACCCAGCAGGCAGTGGGAACAGGAGCAATGGCAGCATTACTTAACTATGTGCAATTTGCTCTCCTATCTTGATTTAAATTACACTGCCAGAAGAGACTGACAGTGTCTGGAATCAAATTGCTTAGAAAAGTGCCTCTTCAGAGAGAGAGAAAAAAATGCCCAAATAACTCGAGTGCAAATGGCCTTGCAAAATGTCTATTGTGATTGGGGACAGCAGGACCTGAGGCTCATGTTCATTAGGATAATGCTCATGTAATTTTGCTGGGCCAAACCCCCATGAAATGGGGGGGGCTGCCCCTCTGACATTCTTACAGTACACACATTAACCTGGTCTCCTCTCAAGAGCTGGAGGAGGCACCATGCAATAAGAGTCTCTTGCTCTGTTCCTGCTTCCTTCACTTCTTCAGGTCAGCCTGGGCTCTGGGGACCATCTTCAGGACAATAGGCTGCTTTGGCTGCATAAAACCTTTTGAGTCCAGGACCAGTGGGATCTTGAGCAGGAGGAAAAAAACAATGGAACAGCCACGTCAGCTGGGAGAAAGGACAGACAGGACAACAGGAGCCCTACAGCTCACACACATCCCAGCTACCACTTGTTTTTAATGCATTTCCCAGCTCACAGGTGTACTTACAGCAGGACCATCACTATTGCTCATGCAAAGCAGCCACCAGCAGGTGTTTAACAGCCCATAGCTCTTGGATAAACTGGTTGGTGAGTTCTAGCTTTTATGGTGTGGTACAAAGAGCTCAGTGCACTGATCATGGGAAGAGCAGCCAAACCCCACCCAGGGTGCTGCAGCTAAATGGGGGCATGCAGTGCCATTTTGTTTAATGCAGAAGTGTGTCAGTACTAAGGGCAGCTAGATAATGGGAACTAGAGGAACAATAAGCTCTCCAGGAAGAGCAAAACTAAAATTGCTGCTCAGACCGAGTAGCAAAGCAAAAGCATCCTCAACATGAAAGGTTTCCATGGGGTAGGTTGGGACTCTCACTAGAAACATTTAAAGCTGGTGTTGGAGGGAGTCATCTTGCAGGGGAGGGAAGTGTGTTTTAAGTCTCCCCCACCAAGGGATGCTGTTCATATCCCAGCTCCCTCTCTCCCCATCAGAACAAGAGTGACACTCCCACAACCTAACAGACCACATTCATCCCCATATCCCAGGTAAGCTTTGTTTCAGGAAATTTAAGCAACATGGCTTGGAGCCCAGTGTGCCATCAGTGGAGCAGTGAGAGGAGGCTGCAGCTTCCACATACGTGTTTCAAAGGAATGCTCCAGCAGGAAATTTTCCCTCCCACTCTGATCTAATGTACATGACACCTTCTGTAGAAAAAAGGGCTGAAAGAGCCCCATAAACCTATGGGCACCAATAATACAATACATATTTAACTTGTCTCCTTTTAATTAAAGGCAGTTATAAAAAGAATCAATTTTATGGATTGCAGAGGACTAGAAAAATGTCATTAGACTTGGGGGAGGGTGGATAGGTCACTGCATTGTTAATGGACTATTACAGTCTTTCACCTCCAGGTTACTAGTTGAGCTGCAATCTGAATCTGCAGAGATTCCAGCTGAGCACCCGTGCCAAGTAGTAATTTAATAATGACTTTTCTGTTTTTTACAACAAACGTCCTTTGAGTGACTTGTTGCCCCCTCTGCTCTGATTTCCCAAGCTCTCCTCACCAAGAGAATGTAATAATGGCCCAGCCTTTTGCAGCAGTGAGTGCAGGGAGCTGGGTCAGGCTGAAGACACCGTGGTGCTGTGTGCCTGAGGCACAGGAGCTGCCATGCTCTCAGCAGGGCTGGATTGACACATAATTTCCAACAGCTCCTGCATTTATTTCATGTCAAACACTCCCACCCTGCAAAGCCCATCCCATCAGTACTGTATGCAGCATTCACTGGCATCCTGGGCAAAAAGAAAGCCTGGTGGGATCCTGCATAGCCCAAAAAAGGGAGAGGGCCACCAATTCAAACTTAACCCAGATGATGCTTGCTTGAGAATTGCTACCCTTTAGGGTCTTCCTTTAGGGCCCATAAGAGATGAATTTTGGTGTCTTGGGATGTCCCACAGAGAACAGCCATGATTGTGTTGCAAAAGACAGCTTTGGCACGGGCTGGGGATATTCTTTTCCTGCTCTCTTGTACGAGGGTCTTCCTAAGCTGGGTCAAACAGACCAATAGTGCACCGTGGGGAAGAGCACCCCCCAATTTACGTGCACCCAAAGATAGGCACAGGACCTCAGGGATTTTAGCCTAAACATCCCACCAACATTAAATATGCTTCTGTAGAGGCTTTCTAAAAAAAGCGTAAGTAACTTGTGGTGAACCCCTTAAAGTTAACTGAGAAGACTTAAACAGTTATTCCTATGGAACAGTAGGACCACCTCAGAGGGAGCAAGGGGCAGAGAATGAGACACATCCTCACCGGTGTGTCTTTGCAGGGTCTGAATGAGAACTTCTGCAACAGGACAACCACAGCCACTTTCACAATGAGGAGAGCAAATCTCATCCCTATGCAGTTCCTGGGGCCAGCCCCAAATGGCAGGAAGGTGTAGGGGTCAATACTCTCTTTGTTCTCTTTACTGAACCTGATTACAACAAAAAAAAACAACTAGTTAGCAAGAACCACTCTGTTCCAGGATGTGTCAGCTTCTGAATCTGAAGTGATGAGGGGTCGGGAAGGGAAAAGCTTTTTGTGCTTCTGTGCATATTAGAAGCTGAGTCCCTTATTTCTGTCTCAATAGATACGTTATGCCTCTGCTTTCATCCTACTGTTCAGATTTGGTTGTGCAAATCCAGGTGCATTGGGTGTCTTGGGAATACCTGAAATACGCTAATGGTTTTCAGAACTACTCTTTTCTCAGAACTTCCTCTCAGCTCCACAACTGAAGCCAGATTTCAAACCCTAAACCACACAGGTCTACAGCTCCACAGCTTCCCTGTAGATCAAAGGACCGAGCGAACACAAAGATGTTCTCCCCCTGCGTGACTAAAGGCAGGGCTGCTTTTGAGACATGCCAGCCCCATTCCTTGCCTCATCATGAAAAACAGGGAAGAACAATCAGCTTCACAGAGAAATTTGCCACTGAGCATTTTCAGTAAGACTTCTTAGTGATCAGTTGGTTTTCATGTCACAAAGCTTTTCATTCCCAGTACATGAGGTACAAACCTCAGCCATGCTAAGTCAGAAGTGAAGTATCTCACTACTGAGACACCAGCACATCCCTCTGATGAACTCCCAGCAAGGCAAGTGAGCCCGAAAGAGCTCCTGACCAGCTACCCATACCCAGTTTGACAACTGGAATAAGGATGTGACTACCGGAGCAACTGGTGTAGCCTGGCCCATTGCCAGAGTACTCCCATTTGGGTGTTTCCTTCTGACTCCAAAACAAGGTGACCATAGGCTCCACAGGTGCTTCTGCCTGATACCACTACCATGTTTTGTCTCAAAGGTCACCACATCCCTACACCAGGATTAGTTTCCAGCAGTATTTCTGCTCCTGGTTCAAGGGCAGAGGTCTGGTCTTGCTCTCTCTGGACCAAGCCTCAATGTCTTGGTGGTCATCTGAAGACTACCAGGTTCATGGTATCCCAGGTTTGCCTTGGGCTATTGCCTCATTTTGCAGGGTCTGACAGAGCTCCTAAGCAAAGATTGCTTCATAACTTGAGTTAAAAATTGAGTTTTATTTCCTACACATCTTTGCCCTTCCACTGCTGATTTGCAGGGCACTGTGCCAGTCACCCAATGGCTCTTGCTTTAATATCTGGCCATAAACCCCTCAGTGTTACAGCTGCTGGGAGCTGCTCTCACTGTTGCTCCCTTCAATGCAGTTAATTAAATTCCATGCACAGTTTATGGATGTAGATCATAAAACTCCCCTCACGGTAATGCTGGGACTAGATGTCAGACAATGATAAATGCCTAATTTAAATGTTATAATCACACATTCCCCACTTTTGCTGCCATTCCCACTCCCAGGGCTGAGGCTGAGCATGCAGCAATTCCCCCACGTGACCCTCACCTCTCAGGCCTGAACTCGTCGGGCTCTGGCCAGTACTGTGGGTCGCGGTGCAGCACGAAGGCTGGGATCAGCACCACCATTCCCTCTGGAATGGTCACTCCACTGAGCTCCACTGTCTTCTTGCAGACCCTCTCGAGCCGGCCCCCAACGGGGTAGAGCCGGATGGATTCGTTCACCACCATATCCAGGTACTCCATCTGAGTGATGGCGCTGTACGTGGGAGCAGCCTGGAGAGGAACGGGAGCACTGAGAACACAGCACTGCAACTGCCACCCCACAGCCCCCAGTGCTTCCAGGGAAGGGGGAACCACAGTGCCAACACCTCTGCCACTCTGTCTGCAGCCTAGGTTTGCAAGCCCAGCACCTTCCCAGCCTCCTTTACCTTGTTGGGCAGGTGTGTATCGACCTCGTCCTGGAGTCGCTGCTGCACGTCAGGGTGGGTGGCCAGGTTGTAGGCTATGTAGCTGAGGGTGGAGCTGGTGGTCTCATAACCAGCAAAGACAAAGATAAGAGCCTGGGCCAGAACCTCCTCGTCACTTAATGCTGAAAAAAGGCATAGAAGCACATACAAGAAGCTGAAAATTACAGTAATTAACCCTTGGGAATTCAGGATCCCAGTCATCAGTGTAGGTAATGCTACTCCTAGCTATGTAACAGTTGGTAAAGGAAACACCCAGCTTATCCTCTGGTACCACAAGGGGTGCAGGATGCAGTGCAGTGTGTCCTACAAACCCCCTGTCCTGGCACCTCAAAAGTTTAAAAGCATCCTGCCTTGAGTTGACAGACCAGGACTATGCCTTGGCTGAGCCTTTATCTTCTTACAGTTTACCTAGGATAGGAAACAGAGATGAGCTCACAGGTGAGCAAGGTACATGCAGCATATGTGCTTTGTGTGCTTTTTGATCTACTACCAACATTAGTGGCCTTCAGAGACAACAAAGTAAGAAATGGGGGTAAGGAGATACTCACTCATTTTGCTCTTTGTTGCACAAACACACCTCAGAAGTTATCCCAGGAAATGAGATATAATAAAAGCATGACTGACCTGTGATAAATGTCATTATGGCCCCACTACCGAGATTTTGAATCTTTCATGGGATTAATGACTAGAACCCTCTCCCTACTTCCCTTTTAAATGGATAAGGAACTACTGCTTTCTGCTGAGAGGAAGACACATCTTACAACATACTTTTGTCCAAGTTGGTCTCAGCAGACTTGGAGCCATCATGTGAGTTCTGCGATTCAATCATGAGCTGCAGGAAATCCACCCGGTCCTGGGAAGAAACAGAGAAGATGTGAGCGGGGAGGAGGCAAATCTTGTCCAGCACAAGGCCCTGGCTGAGACACCTGCTCCACTCACAGCTCATGGCTTCAGTACATGATGAGGTCTGGATTACAGACCCTCCAGGAACACAGATACTTTCTCTACTTGGATGCCCAGGGAGGGCATGTTTCTGGTTTTTCTTGGGTTTGGAGAGCATGGAGAGCAGGTGACACATCACAGCTTCTGAAGATGCCACCAGGCTCCTCCTGCACTCAGGACTTTTCCTGAAGAGAAGAGGCTACCTAGGCTGGGCTCACCGTGCTGCTGCCCTTTCCCCGTTCCTTCTTCATTTTTGTGAAGACATTCTTGAAGAACTCCATGACATCTGAGGGTAACAGAGTCACCTTCATCCTTTCCAGCACAGGGGTAACAAAGGGGAACAACACTAAAAGGAAAGAACAGACCAACACACTTGAGCTCAAAGGGGCCCCAATAAAATCAAAACTGGTACAAGGCATAGAAAGAGCAATACATCTGGACCCTGACCCCTTTTATTGCCTCCATCTCTTTTTACCTAACCGTGGCTGGGATGCAACAGCACTTGAGAACCCCCTCCATATGTTACTTTTTGACCACAATACCACTCTCAGTGCAGCTCTCTGCGATAGAGCAGCTCTCCACCATATCTACAAGCAGGCCTCTCCTCATAGGAGGATGCTGCCAAGATCCACCTGGGCTGTACAAATCCTGGCTGTGGTTTCCTTGGGGAAATATTTCTACAGATCTGAGACTGTAAATCCAATCCTGCAAAGTGTTCAGCATCTCCCATATGGCAAAAAGGGCTCAAAGGTACTAAGGGAGCTACCAGAAAATGCAGCACCTTTGACATCGATTCAGGGCTGTATGAGATGAGGTTTGTCATACCTAAGAGTAAGAACACAGGACTTAGGAAACTGAACTGGAGAAATTTCTTAATGTTGGTGACAAAGGGATCATTGGGGTTGTTCATGGAGTCAACATTGACACTGAAAGAAGTGCTGGTCACCACATCCATGCTGTAAGCTCCAAAAATGCTGAGTAGAGAAGAAGAGAGAGTGAATGAGATGAGCCCAACCACAGCAGTAAATAAGAGCTCATCTAGGAACAATCCTTGTGAGAGGAATCTCTCTTCATGCACAGTCCTAACATAGTAGGTCTGTCCTTATCAGGCAGTAGCCATAATTTTATTTTTGAAGTTTCCCCCTGCATTCATTCCCCCAATTTTTCTCTGCTTCCAAAACCTAAGCTGTAGCTGGAAAGCACTGAATTGCAGTCTACAACTATATTCTGATTTTCATCTGTAAAATGACACCCAAAATATCACATCTTGTGCAGCTTCTAGAAAAACTCTGGGAAATGCTTCCTACCTCAAAATGCATCTGCAGTAAAATGAAATGGGGAAAGGGCACAGCTCTCCCATTTGGGCAGAGCAGAGCACAGCAAGCCCACTGCTGAGGAACATGCCATACCCACAACTCTGTGGACATTTTGTGGTCTATTGCTTCCATAGCTGACAAGGGATCCATGCTGCAGCGTGGAAAAGAACAGCCCCTTCCCCACACTGAATACAAACCCATTCCTGTCAGCCCCACACAGTTACTCACTCCTTCACAGTCACAAACTCATCATTAGCCACTTTCTTCTCAATGTTTTGCACTAATTTTTCACCGTAGTGGTTAATGATATGGAACATCTGAAATGCAAACCAAAGCAAAAAGTACTGTTGACTCTTTCCCTGCTACCAAACAAGGCTGGGTGACAGTGCCATCTGCCACGTGCCACATCTGCCTTGGGGAGGAGGGGCAAGCAAAGGGAAGGCCTCATTTCCAGGTCTCAGACATTGCTTTTTCTCATCTTAACAACCTGTCCAAAGAGCTCATCTAACTAGGACTGAGAAAGGCTCTCCTCTAAAAATCCACACACAGCTCCTACTCCAGCTTAGCATCCACTCCAGCTGGGAGCAAACATGGCTCCTGGGCACATGGAAAATGGACAAGCCTGGTGTGAGTGATGTGTTTAGCAGGATGGATATACATGCCACAGGCCAAGTGCCTCAGCTTGCAATGCCTTGTGTGCTGTTTCACCCCCAGCCCCTTCTCCTGACTCCCTCCCCAGGATGGCAAACAGACACTGTATTGCTCAATGGTACCAACAATGCAGGTACTCATGGATGTGGTCCTGGCAAACATGGCAATTTCCCCGTTTGAGGGGAAGGTCTGCACTCAGAAACAGCTCAGTTCTCCTCCAGCTATGAATGCAAAGTATCAGTGGCCTGTGCTTTACCTCCTTCAGCTTCCCACTGGTGAAGGTTGGAGACAGCACTGTACGAATCCTTTTCCACTGCTCATCTTCAGCCACGTTGAGGGCTGACTCCAGGATCCCGTTCAGACGGAAGTTCTGCACAGAGGAACAGGACACAGGTGCAGGTTTACAGCCCCCTTTCACGTGACAGAAATGCAAAGAAAACCTTCCATGGAGAGTTGACTCGGCCCCTGAAGTCATGTCAGCTCTACCTCAACCAGCAAACAACAGAAATGGAAACAGAAGTGTAAGAGTTACAAATGCCATCAGAGCCTAGGCCACATCCAGGCTGACGGCCCAGTGTCCCAGCCAGAGTGGCCCCTACACCTCCATGGAAGAATTTTGATGCTAGTACCATCAATAAACTGGAGCACATCACACAGCAAGTACTTGCTGAAGAGCTCAGAGAAGAACTGAAACCAAGAAGAAACTCCTTCTTTCTTGCTGAATGTGCCCTTATTGAACAGGAAAATGTGGGATTAGGTACTTACCCGGCGATTAGTAAAAATGTCATAGCACTCTTTCACCAGGATGTTTTTGATGAGGATGGGGTCCAAAACAGCCAGCACAGGCTGCCTGCCATCATAAAACCTAAGCCAAGAGAAACCCACAGTCAATCCATGCTTCATGGTCAGCTGGAGCAAAAGCAGCCTGCTCTGTCCATGGCCAGAGCCATGGCACAAAGGGTTTGGGCCCTCTGACAAAACAGCTGGAAGGATAAGGCTGAAACTTGTTTATTATGTAGTAAAAGATGAGAAAGGGAATGAAAGTGATAAACTTGGGCAGCATGAGCATTTCTAGCAATTGTTTGTGGTACTGAAGAGTTGCCAAAGCTGTGTGGGTTTAAAGACAGCTTTTTGCCACTATGCTGATCCCCTGCACTTGGGCTGTCTGAACTGTTTCCACTACTGATGGCTGGAGACAAGAAATCCACACCAAACAATCCACCTGTGGAGGAAAGAGATTTCCTGCCTGGCCTACAAGGCACTGAGAGGTGTAAAACTAATCTGTCTCCTCCATTTTCCAATCAGCAGAGACAGAAAAACTTAAAAGTCATGGGTGTGGGCTAAAGGGCAGGGAGCCCTGAGCCACAGCTGGGGGAAGCTGCCATCTTCAAGAAGCTTGTGAACATTTAATCTTTCAAAAAAAAAAACTGCACCAGGCTTCATGAAGCCTCTCAGGATTTTTTTTGCAGAGCAATTTGGCTTCAGTTTGAGAGGTTCTCAGTAGAAGCATGATAAGAGGGCCTGCACAAAACAAGCACTGTGCAGGGAGCAGGCAGGCAGGTTGAAAGGTAGCTTGTGCCCCAGCTCTGGGAGAAGCAGAGAGCAAGATGAAAAACATTGTGGCAGCCTGCAGCTTGCTTTCTGCTCCAGACACACAGAAGAGCAGCTTCAAAGGCAGGAGGCTCAGTTTGACACCAAGCAGTGGAGGTGATTTTCAAAGCTTATGCAAAGAAATGACCCTACAAACTGGCCATCACCATCCCAGCCCCACACCACACTGAAATCCCAGGAGAAAAGCCTTGGAGAGATGGGTGGAGACCTTCCCAGTGGTAAACCTCGATTCTCCCAGGCTCTCACTGCTGAAATTACAGTGCTGAGGAACATAACATCAATGTAACTTTTCCCATTCTAATCTGGGCTGTAGAGCACCCCTAACTGGTAGTTCTGTTCTGCAGAAACTTACCCCCAGATTTTTCCATACTTTTCAAAGCATTTCTGATCAAAATTGTGGACTCCCTGGAAAAGAAGAAAGGAGAGATGAACAGTTTGCCAGAGAAAAGTGATCAAAGCAGGCCACAGCTGGCAGCACAGTGCATCCCATGGCCCCACTGTAAGTGGCAGAGGTTGAGGCTGGGAGGTGCATGGTCCTCTTAAGCATCAAGCAGATGCTTAGGGGACATTTGCATTGGAGAGAAAAAAGAGAGCAGAGATTTTAAAAAAAGAAAAAGATACTTTCAACTTCCACCAGCCAACCTGATCTAAAAATGTAATGAAGACCAGGTATGACAGAGTACAAAGTTTTAGTGAGCAGAGTTAGGAGGCAGAACTGGATCCCAGGGTGTTCTTTCACCTTCAGCTCAACAAGTCAGAGCTGCTGCTGCCTTGTCCTCATATGATCTTCCTCTGCAGTTACTGAACTGAACACAGATTTTTATTTTGTTTCCATTAGGGTTTTAACTGCTATTACATGTAATGATGAAACTTACAGGACACATAAGACTCACTAAACCAGTAGTAAGAGGCAACATGTATGATGTAAACTCTAGTTTACAAGCTACTGCCTTGTTATTTGATGAGGTTTGGTAGCTTGATAATGTTTGAGTTTTATTTTAAAATGTATTTGTCTGGCTTAGTCTCAGGCTGGCCCAAGAGTAAGTGGTTGGATGAAGCATTTCTGGGACTAATTCAGGCTCTTCATGTTGATGATAAAAAGGGCAAAGAAACATGCATTCCCAGAAAACTGCAGTCTTAAGAATCTCTCTAATACTTTCTTTTTTTGTGTCCAACAGAACTTCAACTGCTTGAGAGCAGGTAGAAACAGAGGGAGAAACTAAAAATTTGAATTACAAAGTAGTTTTAAAATACAACACACCTCATTCAGGTCAGCCTGAACTTTTATGTTCTCCATGAGACCAAAGAGCTTCCTACCTAAAAGCATAATTTTCATCTGACTGAATCAAGGACAATGGAAAGAGTTGCACAAAGAGTGAGGAAAACAGCACCAGCCACAAGAAGGATCTAAGGCACTACAGAGCAGCAGCTGCTGGTACTCACATGCTGGTACTCCAGGAAAGTTCCCACAAATGGCAGAGGCCGTGGGCCAGGAATGCCCAGCTTCTTGAAGGTCTGGTAGGGCCATATCCCATAGCTGCCATGCAAAGAGCATGTGAGAGACACTTATGCAATGAAAAGAGAAGATACTTCTTCCTGAGCACGGGGACCTGCTTAAATAACTGGTTTCTGTCACTCAGGGAAAGCTGAAATGATGGCCCAGCAGCATCCCTGCTGAGGATGCTCTTTGCAATAAACGCAGGATCACTTGGGTAGATTTTGATGGAAGACAAGAGCTGAAAGGAGCTGCAGCCCAGCCTAAACAAACCAGTGCACCTGGGTACCTCAGGCTTTACTCAGGGCCTCATTTAATTGCCCAGCTCAGACAAGTGTGGCTCAGGTGATGCAGGAGAGATCTCGGAGCGACTGAGTTCTGAAGTGAGGCCTGCCCTTGTGTTTGTCTTTGCAAAGACCTCCTGCGATGCTCAGGTGGCACGGCAGGGACATAAATTACCACAGCAAAATTAAGTTTTTGCCTGTATAGCTCGCTACAGCTCCCCTGAGCCACATAAGCCGAAGTTCGGCCAACAGAACTACTTAATCGGGGGGTTCTGCTGGCAGCAGCTCCGGCATCGCCCTGCGCTGCTCCCAGTGGCACAGCCCAAGGACGCCACGGCCGCTGCTGTCTTTAAACACCCGGAAGTTTAAGTTTCCTTCTTGGGAAATGCTAAAAAAAAAAAAAAATCAAGCATTTCCTTTAATTTCCCTCCCCGCCCAGCCCAGCTCGCTCCTTCCCGCTGGCAGCGGGTCCCCTGAGGACAGCGCGGGGGCCCCGGGTGGTTTCAGCGCTAATTCACTCGAACCCGCTGACACCGGGCTCTTCTCCTGCCCGTTCCCGCAGGGGACCGGCCTGTACTTACAGGGCCACGAGGCACAGGCAGGCGATGAGGAGCAGCCAGGTGACAGGGGACAGGCTGGGCAGGAGCTGCATGGTGCCCGCTGTCCGCCCGCTTCTGCCGCCGCCGCGCCCCGAGCCCGGCCCTGAACCCGGCCCGTGCCCGCCATGACGTGAGGGAGGCGGCGCTTCCCCGCCCGCCCGGTGCCTCAGGGCCAGGCCCGGCCCGTCCCCCGGGATCGGCGCTCCGGATCGAGCTGTGGGTCCGCGCCCCGCTGGGGCTGGAGATTGCTGAAAGCGCGGCAGCGCCCCGAGCTCCTCGCGCTGCCTCTGCAGGGACAGGGAGCGGCTCGTGTGTCCCGTCTGTCCCGGCTCCGGGGTGTCTGTGCAGACGCGCCTTCCCTTGTGCCTCTCACACCCACCTCCATGGGCACGCCTGTATCTCCTGTTTAGGGTCCGGGAGACCAAACACCTGCCCAGGCTGAAAGGGCTCGTTGCTCTCAGGCAGATCCCTTGAAGGATCAGCAGCGTAACTTACTGTTACATATTTGCCGGTTGAGCTTCTGCCTGGTTCGGTGACTGCCAGCCCGAGGGAGCCCCCAGGGCTGGGCCTTGAGGGCAGGAGGTGCCGCATCCCCTCTGCCCCGGTTCTCTCTGCACTCAGGGCGCACAAGATGATGACATTTGGCTTTAGGCAGCTCAGTTTCCCCCTCAGACACAGACACGGGGCTGGCTGCTTTCTGTCAGAGAAATGGGAAGTGCATTATATGTGTGGGGACACTGGAGCCTCTGGCCGGTCGGGTGTGTGTGGGGATGGGTCAGGACGTGGTGTCCTTTGTCCCCATCACACTTGGACGGGCCACCAATCTCTTCCTCCAGCCCAGCCCTGTCCCCTTCTCTGAAGACACCAGTAGACCCACACGGACCCAGGCAAGGACCCTACGTGCACATCACACTCAGCTGATCAGACATTTCTGCCCTGCCTTTGGCATGCTCAGCCTGAAGGAAACCCAAGTGCTTCTGCAATTACCACTCAGATCTCACGTGCCTCTGCCTGCAGGCCAGCAGTGGATTTTGCCTCTGCCCAGACATTTCTTTTGCCTCATAAAACACATGAGCATGTGCTGAGCTGCCGGTGGGTTCAGCAGTCACCTCCACACTTGGTGGAAGAGCTGAGCAGCAGCACTGCCAGTTTTGGTGGGTCAGTGTCTCAGACGTCTCCAGCATTGCACAGCCACGATGTGCTCAATGATTCACATAATCACTGGCTGGCAGTAATCAAGTAACCATTTTATGGAGGCACATCCCTGATTCCTGCTTCTCCAGGCTGCTCTGAAGAGCTGAGCAGTAGCAGCATGCTGTGACATCGACTTTATTCTCCATTTTATGGGATCTGCCCCGTTTAAGACACCTTGAAGTAACTGTACTCAGGGAGTTATCCTTTCTCCTGTATCCAAAGGCTGCTTCTTCTCCTTGACAGGTCCCATACCAGAAGGACATAAAGAACAGCAGTGAGAGGCAGGAGGAGAAACCAAGTCCTGGAGCAGTGACTCCCAGGCTGGGATTAGCTGCATTTCTTCCCTCACACAAACCCTTTGATTTTCCAATAACTTTTAAGAGCTGTTGTGATTTCTCAGTGGGAAGTGAGTTTGTCGTTCAGAATTTTCTCCTCTTTCACACAGAAACTGAAGCAAAGACTTCAGAGGAGAACAAAGATGTTAGCTAGCCCCCAGAATATGTAAATAAACTGTGCTGCATCTTTGCATACAAAGAAATTACTAATTTTTCTGAAACAGGTTTGAGTGAGAGCAATTTACTGATTTAGAGGTATGGTTCCCTGTGTGGCTGGTGAACCTCTGCAAACTCCTTATTTATCTGACTTTCGGTTTGTCATTTTTTTTTGCAGGTCTCTTGAAGTTCTGTGTCTCTCCAGCTCCCCAGATTTGAGAAAATCATAGTTGATAAAATGTCCACCTCCCAGTCCAAATTGCTTCCATGACTCAGAGCTGCAGGTGGGGCCATTCTGAACACTCACTGTCAGGAAATTTTATACAAATCACATGTATTAAAGTGATGCTTTTGTCCTTATACAGCCCTTTAGACCAAATGTGGTGATATATTGTGTACTTACTGAGACTATTTTTCTAATGGGAATATCACTGAAATGGCACCCAGGAGGAATAAAGCAGAGGGAAAGGCTCTCCAGATCATTTTTCTGGCAACATAAAGGGGTTTAGCATTGTGGGCAAACAAATTGCTCAACAGGGCTGCAGGTGAGGGGCTGCTGTGGCATCCCAGCACCTTGTCTAAGAGAATGGAAGAAAATTGCCCAGGTTTGGGCTACACAACTCTTGTCTGTCCAAGGCTGGTGATCCAGCAAAAATATCTTGGTATGTTTTGTGGTATGAAAGGGGGAGTGATGAGTGCTCCCCACTGCACTTGTGTGCAGGGGACATGCTAAAACAAGTGAAAAATTGCAGCAGCAAAGCAGCCTGGAAGTTGACATCAATGCTTCTTTTAATTCACCTCTTTCATAAAACTGTCACTTCCCCCCCCATCCCCTCCCATTTTGGGTAATGACTTATTAATAGGAGATGTTTTCAAGAGAACTGCTAAACCCCTCTGGTAGGAGCCACATCAATGCCAATGACCTTTCTGATGTGCTGGTCTACAGGCATGGTTATATATTAGAAGGCAGAGCTGGTTGACAGCCTCTGTGATGTTTCCAGGGTTAGAGACCTGTACCTAGAAAGGACCCAGAGTGGTCCAAAAGAAATGTCCTCCTCTGGGTCATGAGCACATGTGGCCTCAGCCTCTCTGACATTGCCCTTCTTACTGACACCAGCACAGTGCCACTGCTTTCCCCATTAATAACAAATCCCAGGGGCTCTAAAAAGGCTTGCTGGAGCCCTGGTGATGTGCAGAGTGCTATCAAAAGACTATTTATTCTTATGCCCTGGGAAGAGGAGGAGTAACTGAGTGTGACCCTCTTCCCCCATGGCAGGGTGTCCTGTGGTGGTCCTGGACAGCACTGAAGCCCTGGCCCTGCCCTCCCACATTCATGCTCTGGCCACCACTGATCCCTCACACTGCAGTGGTTCCTGGCATGTTTGTTCTTGCTGTGCACCCCGGCAACAATCCCAGTTCAATATTAACTCACACATTATCTACCACTCCTCTTTGCAGTGGCAGAGTGATTTCATGCACTGGGTACTCTTCCTGTGTTTGTATCAGCCACCTCAGAGCCCTTCTGCTGTGCCCTGCACTCCTCTGAGCTGGGAGGGAGCAGGTGGCCAAGGAACTGAGATATGTTGGGACTCAAAAGCCAATGGTCACCATGGCTAACACAAACAGAAAGAGGCATGAACTGGCTGTAGTCAGCAGTAAAAATGGGACAATGCAACTAGAAGAGCAGAGACTGAACTGATGGGGTACAGAGGATGACATTAAACTTCATGCAGAACTCCAGTTTCTAAAAGCTCTGAGAGAGACAGAAACAAAAATTTTATCTAGAGGGTCCTCCCTGAAGGAGAGGGGATTTTACGACTGTCTGCTTGGTGGGACTGAACGAGGCCAAGGGAAGAAAAGCTCTGCAGGAGTGCAGAGCACTGGTGGAAGGCCATCCCCAGGAGAGGAACACTCCCCTGAATCTCAGGCTTTCTGTTAGAGAGAATGAGACATTCCCTTGCAAATAAGATAATGCTTATTATCTTATTTGCAAGATAATGTCTCCTTAGCTGCTGTATTACAGACCCAAAGGTTTTCCTTTCCTCCATATACTATGGGAAAAGTCATATTGTAACACACGCAGTCTTTCTAACAGCCATAGCAAAATGTCAGCCCCATTAATAACCAGGCTTTTATTCACTGACTGGCCCATCTTTAACAATTCTCTTATTTTCCTCTCATCCCACAAACAGCATCATGAGCTGTTTATTCCTGGCTCTTCCTTACAAACCTTGCTCTCAAATGAGCCTCTTGAAAGGACTAAATGGGAAAGCACCAGATGTATGACATCCTCAAAGAGCTCCAGCAGCCAGTATGGACCAAAGGCTGGCACCAGGTTCTGCCTTCCCTCTCACCAAGCCCAAAACCACACAGTTCTTCATGCCTGGGTATTTCTGAGACCTCTGCAGAGCAAAAGGACCACATTGCTCCTTTCACTGCTGAATGCTGCTGAAGCATCAACAGCTGAAACCCATCTCCCTTTCATTCCTCTATAATTTCTGAGCATGGATGGAAAAATTATAAGCCACAGCCAGTGTTGAAGTATAAAACCAGTTCTGGAAAGCACGGCGGGGGCAGTGCTGTGTGCACTCCCCGCTCATGCTCGGACACCAGCTCCTCCAAGGACAGCCTCTCCTTTGCCTGTCTCACATTGTACCAGAGAACAACTCTGGCTTTTCAGACCTCCCAGCTGGTAGCTCAGTCTCACTGCATGAAGCAGCTAGTGCTTTCCAGAAAGTGTCATTGCACCACTTACAGTGACCTCAATTTCTGCTGAGCCACTTCCAAACCAGAAGTCAAGCCAGAAAAAGACAAAAATCATGACCTGACCCTGAAGCCATAATCTCCAAAGACATGACATGCAGCCCTTTCTACCACCATCCCTTACCTCCCAACCCACCCTATCTCACAAGGACACACATTAGAAACAATCCAGTGTTCTGGAATCTATTTGGGAGCCTATTCAGGCAGACCCAGCACTCAGAGCCACATCACTGCCCAAGGAAGAGTTCAGCCCATTGTTTCTGTCTCCAGTGCCTGGGTTCCGGATGTTTTTCCTGGACACATTCTGGGTATGCACTCAGGGCAGGGATGAAGCTGTTTGGCTCTTGAGTCACTTGGCATTGTGGACTCCCTATCAGCAGCTGCTGGATGTGAGCCATCCCCAACATGTTCAGGCACAGTCCTTGAGAATCCAAGCAGGTATGGCTGGAGGCTTAGCACACAACCTCACAGGATTTCTCTATTGCAGCTAAAGCCAAGCATTTGTCTGGTTGGATTAACCCTTGCTGGCTTTGTGAAATGGGCTTCATTGAAAACAAGCATCTTTCTCTCACCTTTTAATTTCTTCTGTGGTGTGGAGACAGCTATGGATCAATGAAAGTGTCCTCATCGATCACCCTAGGTG
Source organism: Oenanthe melanoleuca (assembly GCF_029582105.1). NCBI lineage: Eukaryota > Metazoa > Chordata > Aves > Passeriformes > Muscicapidae > Oenanthe > Oenanthe melanoleuca. Next base: position 5,654,563 of record NC_079348.1, on the reverse strand, counting down.
TTTTTTGCTGGACAGATGATTGAAATACTGAATCCTTCCTCTGCCAGTCCTCCCCACGATGGGAGATAAAACATTTCTGAGTTTCCATCAGGCTATGTGAGGTTTAATCCCAGAGGACACAGTCTCCCAGCGGATTAAGTCAGTCTCAAATACATCTGAAAATTGACCCTTGTTTATCCCAAATTTCCCACAGTTTAGCTTCTCTGATGACTCCCATTGCCCTGCTCCTCTCCTGCCTCCCACCTCTGGGGTGTTCATACCAATCAGATGTGCTTGTACATACATAAAAAATAACTCAAGATTGAAAAAGTTTGTATTTGCAAGTTGAGCCTTGTACTGTTGGAATTAGACTCTAATTAGGTCAGTCATGTTCCCCTGGTAGGGTAAGAATGATAGTGCTGGAAAACAGACAATTTATAAAGACCCAAAAATAACTCATCCTGCTGTTTTGTAAGAAAGATGTGTTTTCTTTGCCCTGTGCTGAGGACATTGCAGTCAAGGCCACTTGGGCACACTGATAGCAGCCACACAGACTGAGGCTTGGTCCCACAGGCAAAGCTGGTCTGTGCCTCAGTTCCCTCCTACCACAGGTAGGATATTCATCCTTCCCAATTTGGCAGGGCTGTGGTGAGGTCACCTGTGTTTGTCAGGCATTTTGTCACTCTTGGCATGAGGCCCCAAGCTATATTAGACAGGTTATTTTCCCCAACTTGCCTTTTTGCCTTATCTACAGCCTCTGTGAAGGGCACAAAGGGCACAAACTCAGATTAAGGAGGCTCAGGGTACAGAACTAGTCCTTGGCTTTGCCCCAACTGCTTTTCTAGGATGTGTCATCAGCATAAAGGGTGCACAGAACCCTTGGAAGTTGCACAAAGCAAGGAATTACCTTTGAGTGATGCCGTGGGTGTTGGTCCCTTCTTCCTCTGAACACACTTTTGTCACACAACCATAGTTTCAGCTTTCTTGTTCCTCCACAGGCAGGTACAGCTCCTCTGATTCCTCAAGACTTCACAGGTTTCAGCGCTGCCTCCGACAAATTTGCCTTGTAAAGCCTCGAAGAATGACTTCACACGTCAGCCTGGTCTGATTTAGGATTATCTTAACTCGTTAACAAATGGTGATGAACGTGCCAAGTGCCTGCTTAATGAAGGTTTCTACCAGGCTGGGAAGTCAGCGGCCACACCGCCTTGGCTTGGAGGGACGTGCCCAGCATTTTTAAGTAAACAAGACAGCAAAGCTAAAGAACTCCTGGAGCACACTGGAAGTGAACAAAAACCCAACAAAAACATGTGTTCACATGAAGTTCCTTTTGATTTTGTGGGAAATGCAGGTTTGAAATGAAAATAATTAGTGAGGAAAGAGGAGGAGAGGAAAAATAATAAAAAACAAGAAGCAGGCTTACAAAAGAAAAAAACAGAAAAGAAAAGGAGCAAGGAGAAAAATAAATAAGCCTGGAGCAAAAACGCAGAGGGAAAAAGAGGGAACAAAAGAGACAAATAGCAGGAAAAGGATCAGTAATGAAAGCCCAGATTACTTGATTCAGTCAAGCCACTGCTTGTGCTGTTCAGGGCAGGGCGGGAAGCCAATCTGTTTTCTCTGGTATTGTTTAGGCTAGGAATACCGTGGCAGATTTCCATCCACTCCCATGTTTATGTCCGTGCTCCAATCCTAGCCAGAAAAACGTGTGGGGAAAACACATCCCGAGAAGAGTGAGGGCTGGAAGCTGGAGGATGATAGACTTTGAAGCCAAATGGCCTCAAAAAAGCACTTCTGCACCTTATGGCAATTTTGCAGGATAATGTCTCGTTCACAAAATGCTGTGGAGGGAGGATTTTCATCTTCAGAATGGGTACAGTGATACCTCTGGGTTATTACAAGCTCCCAGCTGCAAAGGGCTGCCTGTATTTATACAACACTGCATTATTTATAATATCCTCTTCAGGAGCAGAAGAATATGAGTTCTTTCCTTCACAGTTTGAGTATTTTTTTTTCTTCCCTTCTCCCACTTGGAAAAAATTGATTTCTTGCCCTCATTTCTCCCACCAGAGCTGTAGCTGACCTAACTGTGTTTAGTTTACTTCTCCAGGCCAGATGCTCAGTGGATGAAAAGCACAACCAACCACCCTGGAATAACAGAGCTGCCCCGATTTCCCCCAGCTGGGATCTCATTCTGACTCCCCAATATCTGCACGTTTGTGGGAGCTGATTAACAACTGTTACAACACTGCTGAGGAGGGCACAAAGGCATAAAAAATGTTGACCCCATGGGTTTCTGAGTGTGTTTTGACTCTCCTGTTCTAAGGATCTGAGGAAGTTTATTGCTGCAAAATAATAAAATATTTAGGGCTGATCAAATTTTGCGTGGAAACTATTTGAGAGTGTTAGCTTAGCTGAGAAGCAGCAGGGGTTGTAAGATTTTACAGTCCAGAGCAAACAGTGAGGAATTTCAGTCCGTGTTACATTCTCAGTCCTGAGCTGTTAACTTGTGAGTATGCTGGCAAGGCACCCGGAAACTTCTTCAGCAAGAGAAGAGTCTGGAAAAATACTTTTTTTCCCTTCTACAGAACAAATGTACCAAGGACACAGATGTTTCCAAAAGGGTTCTTTTAATCAGAAGCAAGTTTGCAAAAGAAGAAGTAACTTTCTCATATAAAATAGTGGAGTGGTGAAGGTGAGGCTAACAAGAGGTGTGGAACAAAAATCCAGGGCAATTCTCCAAGGAGACACTGAATAAAAGCAATGATCTGATAACCAGAGTACACGGAAGGGTAGCTCAGACACAGCTGTGTGAGCTGGTCCTACCCCTAAGCTGACAGCAGATACCAAATCAGAGGGCGGACTCCAGCCCAAGGGAGGCAAAGTGACAGCTACAAACTCACCAGAATATGGGGTTCTTGCACCTTTCTGCTACCTGAGAGCTCCCACTGCACTGACAGCCCCAGCAGGGCCCAGGGGCTTAATGACATCAAAGGGAGCCCTGGTGGCACTTCCCACCTGCAGAAGGCCACCATTCCATGGCAGCAGAAATTCCCAAATCTAGTGAATTGGACACAAATGGGAAAACACCTTGATATAAAGCTCTGTAACCCCATTCCTGTCTGTATCCAGTGATTCAAGCTCCAAGAAAGTGCACAGTGATCAAACAGCATTGAAATAATGAATTTCCTGTCAAGTCTTGAGGCCCCAAGGCTGTTTAAAGTGGGCAAGTGGCAGCTTTGAGAAGATAAAATTCTGAGTCAGAGCCTGAATCTCAAGTGCTAATGGTACTTCAGTCCTTGTTCAAACAAATCTCACCTGTCCCAAGTGTCACGTGTGTGCTTATCCATTGTGGCTCTCTGCAGCAAACTCTACACCTGCACAAAGTGCAAGACAGCTTTCTTTTCCTGGGAGGGCAGGGGGAGGACAAAAGGAGAACAGAATACAAAGAACAGAAGGGACTGGAAGTGTCCAAGGCCAGGCTGGATGGGGCTTGGAGCAACCTGGTCTAGTGGAAGGTGTCCCTGCCCATGGCAGGGGGGTTCAAACAAGGTGATCTTCAAGATCTCTCTCTTGTCTCCAACCCAAACCATTCTGGGATCTTATGACTTGTCAGGTGGAGCCATTTCAGGCCCATCATGTTCAGTCCTGGGGTGAACATGCTCCCAATTCAAGGGTGGTTTCTATAAGGAGGTTTCAATGGGTTTTGTAGAACCACATCACCACACGTGTGGCTTTGTTTGAACACCACACCAACACACATTTCCCCACCTCCAGTAACCTCAGAGCTTCTAGGAACACCTTGGTAATGTGTGGATTCCACACGTGCTGGCAACAGCCTATAAAAGCAACCTAAGGAATGTGACTGAACTAGCAGGAACTCCAGGCTGAGTGGAGCTGTCTGCAGTACAACCTGCCCATGTCCCAACAGCTCTGTGGTTCTTCCTTTCCAAACCCCTCATTGTGTGTGTCCTTTTGGCTGCTACTGGTAAAAACGAGATCTTGGCATCAAAACATCACAGGCTTCTGGACTTCAAGATTTCTAATGCCTCTGCCAGAGGTTATCTTTCTTATGTGATTGTTTGCTTTCTTTTAAAGTTTCTGATAAATTCCTTTTCCAAAAGGATTTTTCTCCAACAAGTTGCCCTGTGTATCTGAAAGCAATGTGTAGGAGAAGACACCAGTGCTCTGTATGTGTAAAGATCTCTCTCTCTCCTCCCTTTTTGGAAAGCAGATTAGATAATCTTTGGATGACCCAACAGATTTCTTAGGGAAGCAATGGCAAGGATAATAAATGCATCTCCATGTCAAGATTTTTAGTCCAAACAATTGCTACAGCAGCTTCTGGCAGAGACCTTGGTATAAGGAAGAAAAATGAGATCTTGGCCCATCTGCAAAACATCACTGGTTTTAACACTCAAAATGAAGAGGGAAAAAAAATCCTTTTGAGTACTAGATTAGTTTCTTTTTTGTATATTTTTCTTTCTTCTCTCCAGTCATGCCAACTGTTCCCAAAAGTGGGATCACTGGCCAAAGTGTGATTCCTTTAGTAAATGCTGATGAAAGCCCTTTGCTCTCACCTCTCCCTGCCCTCCCCATGAAGGCATTCCAGAGTCACTCCCACGGTAGGGAATAAGAGACTGTCACTAGTGAAAGCAAGGGAGTGCCCTCTCCTGTCCCTTGTCACCACTGCCATTTGTGCCTGCACAGCGCTGGCCCTGCCCAAACATCGGAGCGTTAAAAGGTCGGAATGGAAAACACTCCACCCAAGGGTGTGGGAGAGGCCATGGTGGGGACACACCACAGTGACACGGATTGTGGGGGGGATAAAATGCTCTGCCACGAGTGGGCTGGAACAGCACAGCTCCTTTCATCTGTGCACTTTTGCAAGTGATTTATGGCAGGGACAACCTGGGGTTTGGGGCTGGCAGCATTGCTGACAATGGTGACTGGTGTCATCTCAGCCCTGGCAGGGGGTGAAGACTTGGGCACTTTTTACCTGCAGGAGACTGGATATTGTTATGGCTATTGCATGAAAAACAAGCTCCTATTAAACCATTCCCTGAAATGTCTCCCTTGGTCATTTCATGATGCTGCTTTTATTTTTCAGTAACAGTCACCAAGAGACCTGAGGAACAGGGGAAGGGAAATAAATAAATAAAAATAAAATATCCTAAGAAGGCAATTTTAACATAAGCCTTCATTTTTCAAGACTATTCTAAACAGGAAGATGGAAATGAAAGCAAAGTCAATGGGTGAAGTTACTGTAACATGACAACAAATGTTTAAAAGTTGTATTTCAAGGCTGCAATTCCCAAAGACTGCAGCAATGAAATAGAGCTTTCTTCCTAACTGATGGAGCATTTCCTTCCAGATAAAACAATTTCCCTGATATGTGAAGTAAATAAAACCTACCTATTAACCATATTTTACAAGTTGAGTGTGTTAGCAAGAAGGTGGAGGCGTCACACGTGGAGCTACACAGGATCTGCACAGCAGAAAACACATCCTGTGCTCAGCTGAGGGCTGAGCAGGGCACTGTGCCTCCTCACTCTGCCACTGCCTGTGGAAAATAAACTCACAGGTCAGAAAAGCCAACTCCTAACACAACATAACCAAGAGTGACAACAATGTGGACAAGAATGGAACAGAAATACCTTTGTTGGGATCAACAGGTCCTAAAGGAATCACACCTAACCTGTTATTTTGACAGCAGTCAGAAGAAAAGAGCCACACAGCCAACTCAGCAGGTCCTCAGCAAGCTCAGGCTTTTTAGTTTGCAGCTGGTTCTGAGAAAAAAGGAACAGTCTCTTCTCCTCGCTTTGTATAGATTGTGCTGCTCCCCATGCTGTCCTTCAGTGGAGCAGTGGCCACAAAGTCCATTTCCTTTATTCCCCATGGTTTTCTTAGGTTTTTTTCTCAATGTGGTATCAGATCAGTCCCAGGGAGTAACTGCATCTACACCAACTGAGATCTAGAAATATTCAGGAGATGTGGAGTTACACTATGCTTTCCTTTGGAGCAAAGTCTTCGGTGTTCCATCTACTTCCTACTAATTTACATCCCTAAAGTCCTCAGTGGTCCTTGAAGGGCTTCTCCTGCAGCACTACCTCTTACACCTGTTGGACAAGTGCCATTCAAATTCCAAGAGCAATAGCATTGCTGTGTCAAATGTACAAAAACAACATCTTTAAAATATGCAATCTGATGCAGGAAATGACAAAGGAAAAGGAAAACAAATCAGAAAGTCACGTAGATAATTTTGTCTAAGAAACAAAAAAACGCAGACTGAAAACAAATTTTGGCAGTGCAGTAATTAAAGCAAAGTCCATATGGCTTAAGAGAACAGTCAAAGTGCACAGAAGGCAGTGGGTTTTTTGTTTGCTTTGCATTCCTCTCCACAGCACACTCCAAGTCATCCTCTTTGGAGCCCCATCTCCATCCCACACACATCCTACCAGGTGCAGAGAGGGGGATGACTCACAGGGTTTTGGCTCAGCCATGTCTTTGCGAGTCCCTTGCCATCTAATGAGCTACAGATCATTAGCCAAACTCAAAAGCCCTTAAACACACCCACTGGAGTTTTTGGTTTTGAAATTTTTCTTCCTGGAACCTTTGGAGAGGAACAGCAATCCAGTGCCAAAGCTATGCAGAGTCTGCACGCACCAAGAGCAGCAGTGCTCGGAGGCAGTGCCGGAGAGCAAAAGCAGTTCTGAGATCGTTTGCCCTGTCCAAGAGGCATTGAAAGGTGACAGCAAGGCTGAGCTGGCCCTTGGCCTCAGCTGTTTTGGTGAGGTGCCACCAGGATACTCCCAACCAGGCCCCTGGGCAGCCTGGTTTAAACAACCTGCTCTGAAGACACCACCTCCCCTGCCACAGGTGTGCGCATCCCTTGAGAGGACAGGGACAATTTTCTGTGGTAACAATGCCCACATAGGCCTTGACAGGACATTAGCAAGCACCAATTTTCCTGGCCTATCCACCTGGAAGGAAATGCCAGATCCTGGTGTGGCAAAGACTCTTCTACTTCCAAATTCACCTTTCAAGCTCTTATGATAAAAAGTCTGGTGACCAGGACTGTTGCTACGTCCAAGGGCTGGACTTCAAATCTTTCAATGCCTGACAACTTACTTGTGAGTAAACAACTTGCTACTAAACATGACAGACTCAGGAAAAGAATAGAAAAGAATAAAACAAAAAGTGAGCTGTACAAAAGAATGGAGAATATATGAAAAAAAATCTCCTATTTTCTTTCCAAAGGCAGTAGTTTCAAGTGCACAGAGCAGGCTGTAAACGTGCACAAGGTAATTCATGACCCCAATGCCTGAAAAAACTGGTTAGCTTTATTTGGAGACATTTTTTTCTTCTCCCAGATATGAAGCTGCAGAATCAATAAAAGGCACCTGTGGACACCAAAACTCACCCAGTCTGTGTGGTGTGTCTCTGTACTAAAAAATAAAATCTAACAAACCCTGCTACTGTGTACATTTTACAGACCAGTAAATAGAACTGCAGAGTCTGGGTGAGAAAGGATGCTCAACTTCTGTTGGCAGGGCACGGTAACTCTGATGATCAAAACCCTCATCAATGAGTAAACTCTCTAGGTTGTCACTGAAATTTTAATTGAAAATTTCCTCTGGCTTGCTCGGTTATGTCCTTTGACTTTTAAAAAATGACTGATTCAAATGGTACACGCAGTCCATGAGGAGGATTAGAGCCACACCAAAAATAAACTGACTTTACATCTGAATTCTTCCCACCTGCTTCGCCCACCACTGCCTACAGTGCTCTTTTGAGCCATCTCCTCTTCCAAAGGCCCTGGAGTTGGAATATTTAAAGAATGCAGCAGGTCCCATTTGAAGAAGAAAAAAAGGCTAGTCAGTAATTCAATATAAATACACCAGTAGTGAGCTTAGAGCAGACACAGTGACACATCTGAGCCTACATTGATCAGCCAGTGCTCCTAATGCGTGGAGCAGCAAGAAGAGAGGAGGTGTCTGCTTTTCACCTAAAAATGTGTCCATTTTCTATGTTTTACTACTTAATCTTGATGACAGAGAAAAATTAAAAAGAAGATAAAAAGGAAAAAAAAAAAAAGGAGTAGAGAAAAAGGAAGAAAAAGGAGCCTGGGAGGTTTTATGTTTTCTCTTCAAATCACATCACAAAGTCACTCATTGCATCTCGGGAATTCACCTGCTTGTTTGGGAGCAGTGGGACAGGAGGAGGGGAGAGAAAGAAAGAGGGAAGGAGCAGGGCATGGGAGCTGCTTCCTGAAGCAGTGTTACAAAAAGCAGTTAAAAAACCCCTACTATTCACAAGTGGTTAAAATCATCACTGTTCAGAATTCCTTTTTTTTCTTTTTGTTTTCTTAAACAAAGGTTCAGCTAGTTCAGCTCCGTGTTTTTATAGAGTTGATTGTCTTCAGAAAGGAAAAGAAAAAAAAAAAACCAACAAAAAAACCAACCAAAACACCAACAACCCAGCCTCAGGTGTGTTCCCATCCGTTTCTACCCTGATAAGAGACGTCCCCCAGAGTTCAGCATCCCGGCCACGCGCACACGGCCGCCGTGGCTGTCCCGCCGTGCCCCAGCCCGCTCAGACAAAGGAGGAGAATCCTGTCACTGGAGTCCGGGAGCCGGGCGCGGGCTGTCCCGTGGGGGTGTACACCCCTCCTGAGCTCTGTGTCGTGATGACAGTCTGGAAATAGGGCTCTGTCTCGCTGGCCGTGCACTCCTCGTATCTGTAGGACGCCGGGTGCTGCTTCACCCCTTTCTGCTGCCGCTTCCACGAGTTGTAGTAGGTGGGGTCGCTCATGTAGTGGTTCACAAAGGAGTGCTTGGGCAGCTCGTCCTCGTAATCCGAGTCAGTGACCTGGGGCATGAGGAAAAATAGAATGAAAAAAATCGGTCATCAGTATCGATGATTTTTTAGCCTGTTGTGCTCGCAAAGAAATGAGAGGCAGGTTTAGCATCACCAGCTAAAGCTGCAGTGTTAAGGTGAGAGGGATGGCAGCCCCAGTGTGGTCCCACAAAAGCACTGTGCTCTGCTTTAGCCAGACTTTGCTGCTAGAGGGAGAGTCCCCTGATGATAAGCGAGAGAGAAATCCCTTCTAATTCCCTGCAGAACGATGCAGGAGCAGCCAGGAGCTCCTGTTTGGGCACAAGATGCAGAGAAGTGTAGAGAGGTCACAGCGAAATCAACAGCTTTCAATCACAATCAGAAATATTGCAATTACAACTGAGCATCTCTCTTCTGATTGAAAGACAGCAGGGATGCCTTCCTCACAAACACTCTGGTTAGCCAGGCCACTGTTTGGGGTGGCCAGCCCAAGCCACCTGCACAGGACTCTGGGTGTTAAGTATTGAAAATTAGTTCTGTAACTGGAAGGGAGTTAAGTAAAATCAGACTTTTTTACAGGCAAATAACACTATTTGCATGTTCCAGCTGATTATTGGTGGTACAAGGTACACAACCAGCAGCGACAGAAGAAAGAGAATGCAAAATCTGGGGAAGAAGAGCTGCCAGGCAGGAGGGGCTGCTTCCTTGGGATGAGTCAGACCCAGCTCTGTGCTCAGAGCAGATCCTACCCCTGAAACATTTATGCACGGTGGCTGGAGAGCTTCAAAGCTCCCATCAATATCAAGCAGGAGCTCTATTGAGATGTAACCAGATAAGCTCTGTGCATCTGCCCCTCCTCTGAAGTGCTGCTGCTGGGATGCAGCTGGAGGAATCACAGAGGGCTCAAACATCTCTGCTGAGCGCAGGGACCACGGCAAAGCCTCGGCCATGGAATCTCAGAGCTCATTTTCCTTCTGTTCCCACTGAAGGTCCCACCAGTAACAGCCCCATCCCATCCAGCACACAAACATTTACCCAGGCATTTCCAGATCTCATGCCTTCCCTCAAAATCTTTGGTTAGACCATGCAAAAGCTTTTATTCCTCCCCCCTCCCAATAATCTGCATTGCCAATTCTAGAGGCAATTAAATATCAGAGTAGGAGCTGCCTAAGACACACAAGAGAGACAGGTAAGTGCAGCTCATCACTGTTTGTTGCTGCAATTAGTTTCAAAAGGTTGATGGGGTTCTGATCTATGACACCACCCAGCAAACACACATCCCTCTTGATCCTGCCTGCCACAAGACTTGTCTCTCCTTCTCTAAAGCTCCTTTTTAATGGTCTCTGAAGAACAATCCTCAAATACCTTGTGAACCATCGTTTGAAAAGGGCACAGCATCCATCATCCCACTTCTTTGCTTAGGTAGCTGCTTCAATACTATTCTGTGCCCATTTTCAGCACAGAGGGTGATGGACAGAGCTGAGAAATTTTTCCCAGGGCTTTCCAGAAGTGAGCAAAGCAGCTTTTTACAGCTTTGCAAAACTTCCTTTACACTATTACCTGGGCTTTGGCTCTTTAGGAATTATGTACTGTTTGATTTTTTAAGAATGAAAAGCTTCAGGTGCCTTGACAAGTGATCACTAATACAACAAAGCCCTACCAGCATTTAATAATTATTCCAGAAGGAACACAGAAAGCCTATCTCCTAGAAAAACACTCCATTGCACCAGCTGCCAGGCTTGGGAAGCCAACACCCGACTCCCTCCAAAGACCTTCCTGAACAGGTGGTTTTTGCAGCATTCCTGGAATAGCCCCAGATTTGGATCACTTCACAGCCAGTGGGTGCAGAGAGCAGCTCCAGAGTCTTGGCACTGCTGCCAGGAACATCCTGCCAGCACTGCCCTGTCTGTTTTTGCAAGGGGCTCCAACAGGAGTGCCATGGATGGCTGCAGATGTGGCAGCATGGCAGGGCCAGGCACCAGGAGCTCAGGCTGGTCCTCACTGCAGACAGCCAAATTCACCAAAAGATCCCCAAACCCTGGTTCCCTCTGTACTCAGCAGGAAGCCAGATTGCATCCTGCATCAGTCTCCAAACATTATGCTGTGTGTCCATAGTGTAGTTTTAAAGTAAATGGCTGGGAAGCTGAGGGATGACATGGAAAAAAGTCTCTGCATCCTGAGCAGAGACAGGTCAGGATTGCTCACCAGAGGCAGCACCCAGAGCTGTGAAATCCTCCAGCTGTCAAAGGCATGAGGCACTGCTCTCCCATGTCCTCTGCCTCCTTCCCCAGCCCACCATCACTTTTACTGACTCAGGCACACTGACAAGGAAACAGCCCTGCTCAAAAGAGGGATCACAGCTGAGCTGAGGTGGCATAAGCATGAGGAGCAAAAAAACCCCCACAAACTTCTAGTGGCTCTTTATGAGTCTTCCTGACGTCCCCACAGAACAGAGGATCTGTGGGGTTGGATAAAGCCAACTAAAAGGCTGGAAACCCCAAGGAGAAATGCAAAAAAGCATGTGACACAGCTTTATAGCTGTAATAGTACTGATGCAGCCACTTGAGCTCTGTCCATCACCAGAAAAAAAACCACTCTCTCACAAAACTAATATAATTTCTGTTCCTAAGCCAAGTTCTTTCAAGATTCCCAGAAGTCAACATAATAAAGAGGAGAAATCCTGGGAACACTTTAAGATGAGGAGATATCATTTGAAATACAGTGACACTCAGATTTGCCTGAAAGAGGGAATGTAAAACAATACCACTTGCTGATAATTTGTCCACTAATTAGTTCATTATACCAACTGAAAGGGAACACTGTTTTGGTGTAAATAACACCAGGGTCTTTCAGAAGGAACTGTCATGAAACATATAGAGCTGCAGTAACTTCAGCCTTTCACCATCATTCAGACTGATGCTGGAAAGGATAACCTGCTTGTTAGTGTTGACACAACATGTTTTTTCTGCGCTTTTTTTCAGAACAGGCAGGAACTGACTATTGTGTCTGTGTTTCTGAAGTATCTCCTAAGGTCTGCTCCCAGCAAGACTCCAATAACCACCCTTATCAGCAAGGAATACTCTAAACTGGCATTCCACAGCCCGATGAAAATCAAGGAGAAGTAAGATAAACCTGTTTAGCATGACAATACAGACAGCTTATACTAGAGGATTACTCTTTAGTGGTTTTTAAACTATTGAGTAAATAAAAATGCTGCAGGGCTTTTTGCTTTGTTTTCAGTTTTCTCCTTTCCCTATGACTGTGGCTGTGTTACCTTGGAAACCTCCATAGACTGGAGCGTGATTGGGTGAGTGGTGACATTACACACTGTCAACCAAAGGTGCATGGATGCCTATGAAACAACAAATACAGAAAATGAGAGGCTATTTAGGTTTATTTTTCATAGTACAAAATGCACAAGTGCTGCTCAGAGGCAAGTCAGCCACCAGAGTTGGCTGGCTTAGTCAGTGGGAAATGTGATAATAAATTTGATAATAGTTCCAGTTATCCTTTTAAGTGACTACAAAAGAAACAGCCTTATAAGATTACTTCTAAAAAGTAGATGACAGCAGGATTTTTTTTCTGTTGGCCTGAAATAAATATGCTGTAAAAGACACAAGGAAAACAGTATGCAAAACATTTCTCTGGACATGGGAACCCACTCTTACTTGTTTTATGTGTCACCTGCAGCTGGTTTCCACATAGTGTCCAACTTGTCAAAATCAGTGGAGAGCTTTCCTGGAAACAAGTTAAACTCTATTCCCTCTGAAGTGTTAAGTGGAACTTAATATCCTTCTACAGAGCTGAGAAAGCCAAAGCCAGTCAGACTGCAGAGAGCAGTGGGAAGGCCAGAGCATCCAGCACTGACTGATAATGTGTGCAGCCTGTGAGAGTATTTTCTCCTGGAATCAGTTTTTGGGAGACCACAAGGACATGTGAGAACACACAAACATGCACCAGCCTTCCCTCTCTTCCTGCTCTTTCTTGGCTGGATAACACTGCAGATACATCATCAGATGGTGAAGACCAAATTTTTTCAGATTATCTGTCCAGAGCCTTGTCCATTTGACTCATTAACTAAAAGCCTATTATTATGAATCATTTAGAATTTACACTCATAGCAGTCTCCTGCTCCGTACCTGCCAATTAAACTTCTTTAACCTCATTAACAGTACTGGTGCTTGGCTTTCATGACATGGAGTAAGTTCACCACTTGATTTATGAATATTAAGAGTCCTACTTGATTTCCCCTTTGTTTCTGTGTGTCTCTCCTCTCCAGGAGGGAGCTTGGAGGAATGCTCCCAGGCAGCTGTGTTTTAAGTGCAGTCAGTCAGCCCAACAGTTCTTCATGTTCAGTAAACCCCAGGAGACTTGAAGCCAGTGAGCTTCCCTCTTTTCCATATAAAATCTTGACACCTCAGGCAACAGGCGTAAGACTAAGCAGTAACATGGTGAAAAGAGGATTGAAGGCAAAGGCACAGTTTTTGTCCCTGCCTGCCCTGATATGCATCATATTAAGTGGAATTTGAGACCCACACACAAATGTATTAGAGGAAAACAGCATCAGGACCCTCTGCTCCAGAGGACCAAACCTGGGTAGAACTCTTACATGAAAATATATCTTTAACTCTTCATCTAAAGGCAAACCATTCTGTCTGCTAAGACAGATAAAAAATCTGTAAGTCTCAGAAAACAGAGCTTGTCTATTAAGATCTTCTCTGAGAACAGAAACTGAAGAAACTAAGAGACAAACAGGAAGAGCTAATAGGTACAGGAACACTTGAAAAGAGAGAGGTCAATCATCTATGCCCACCCCTGCCCCAACCCACCCTCACCTCCTGCCTCCACCTGCCAACATAAACAGCATTTTCAGGCTGATCAAAAGGCAGCATCTCCTACTGCTACCTCTACTGGGAGCATATTAACATTTCATGACTAAAAGCACTCCCCACCACAAAAAAACCAAACAAGCATCAAAGACATTACAGAGGCAGGCTGCATATCCAAGGCCCAAGGAAAAAACAGGGGCATATTTTGTGCATTTACTCACGTGCACATCCACATTCACAAAAACACCAGAATCTCAACTGAGACCTTCAGGCTCAACAGCAATACAACAGTAAATAAACAATATCAGTAGCCTGAGAAAAAACCCACCAAAATCACTTCATTCTCTGCTGTACAAGCAGTGCATATAGGAGGCATAATGACACCCTGCAAGGAGACTTCTGCACATCACCAGGAAATACCACACGGGACATTGAAATTAATGTCAAAAGGTGCCAGTGCTAAATTCACGATCATGCTCAGCAAACTGTTTTAATGACAGGTTTAATGCTGGGCTGTTACAGTGACATGACCAAAGCACTGTGGGTTTAATCTGGAGGGTAATGCTGGAGCATTGCAGAGACATTGCACCAAGGAAAGCTGCCTGCACGATGGGTCGGCCACAGGGCAGCACAAAGCAGCAGGCTGTCGCTGGTAATTAGCAGGAGGTGAGAGCTAGGTAGCCAGGAAAAGCAGCTGTAGCTGCAGGTGCAGAAAAGCTACAGATGAAAACTGTCATCTTCTTTCACTACTTGCTGCCCGTGATTTTTTCTTGCTGCAAGGGTCAGGTTTGGCATGGTTTGGCCCACTGCTCGCTTCTTGCGCTGTCAGTTCAGATTCATCAGCATCTCAGCTGACAGCATCTGATTTTAGAGACAGATTTACCTTTCTGCATCTCCTTTGAAGTCTGTTTATTCACCCCTAGCCACTGCTGGACTTTCACAGACAGCAAGTGCTCTCTTCCTTCTTGCAGGGAGTGTGAAGCACAAGATGGAGCCTTGCCAGATGGATAATGCTGGCACACACCCACCTTCTGTGGAGAGCAGTCTAAAGGCAAGGCTGGGGTATCACAGAGCTGAATGCTGGGCCCTCACAGCCATGGCCAGGTCTCCCTGGCTCCCTCACTTCCCACCTAGTCCCTCTGTAAGCAAGGCAGTGGCTGTCACCACTCAGACCACTCTTCTGATTCATGGGGTTTGCTGCAGCTGTGGAACTGCAAACCACATTGCACACTGCAGCCAGTGCAACAATCCAAAGCACATCTCACCTTTAACCTCACACACAGTTATTTTGCAGCACGTGTGTGTTTTTCCAAAAGTGCCCCAAGTTTGCAGCCCACAGGCAGAAGGGGGTGTGCAGATCCTTCCAGAGACTGATTGCACTTATCTTTCTACCTGAGTCTGGAAAACTGAATATCTGCCAAGGCCAGGTCTGGAATATGCCTTGGCTGGGTCCTGCTTGTCATCCTTTCCTTTGATATTTTTATTTTAAGATGTGATGCAAACAGCCTGGTGAATTGAACCTTTTAAAATCCCTGAGACAACCAGTGACCACACAGCATGATGCAGGTATGAGACTGGGACTTCAAAGACTTGCCAGGATTCAGCATGGAAATGAGTATCTGCAGTGTCTGTGCAATGTGAGGCAGATGGAAATCCTTACCTCTGACTCTGACACCTCCAGGGGCTTCTCGTTGAGGCCCAAGCCCTCTGTCAGCACAGCCCCATTGTACTTGTTGCAGATATCCTCATCAGAGTAGTGCAGCCCCCCTGGGCTTGGCCGAGGAGGAGACCTAGGAAAGGCAAAGGAAGAGTGTTTGGAATGTTGTAATTCCCCTGGAATTAATGAAATCCTGCTTAGAAGCCAGAATCACAGGTAGAGGCAGAGACTTGGGTGTTTAAGTCCTCTTCCAGCTTTTTACCTGGTTCCATTTTTCTTTGAGAAGGTGCTCTTGATGTTCAGGTGTCTGCTGTTGAGCTCCAGAGCAGTGAAGCCTCCATTATCCAGGGTGACTGACTCTTCCACATTGGAAATGGTTTTACCTGGAGCCAGGAAATGAAAGGTTCAGCTAAACAAAAGCACTTTCCCCCTAAACAGAACTGCAGGAGCTAACTTGTCCTTCTTTCTGTTTTGTGACATCATTAATTATTTGAAATTCTCTTTATTTTTCTTACTGGCAAGTGCGAATAGAGTGAAGGCAAGGAGTGAATCAGGAAGGTGAAGGGGCAGAGGAAGCCAAAAGAGGAGAAAGGAGTCAAGGATGGATGGATGGATTTCATTCAGAGGCAAGTATCTAAAATAGCACAGATAAACTGGGCTTCAAAAGTGCTTATTCTTGATTTTTGACTATAAATAGAAACCAGATAACTAATTTAGGTGGCTACTGCAGATGTCCTAAATCAGGTGCTGTGAATTCCATTCCACACTGACTGGAGCAAAGCAAGAGAAAGTAAAACTAGGAAATGTAGGAAAAGAGAAAAAGGAGAGAGAAAAAAAAAGGCTGGAAAAAAAGCAAGATAAAGGGCAAGTGGATAGCAAATGGGGAAAATATGCCACAGCTGAAATGAGGATCAGGTATAGAGAAATCACTGGACAATGCAAGGCAGGAACAAGGACGGGATGGGAAGAAGAAGGAATTCTTTCTATATATATTTCTTTCTATAAATGGTATTCTTTTCAGTATATTATATCTTGTGATCAAATCTAGCAGGAGCTTTTTCTCTCCTGTGCTCATCCTTTGTCATCCCAAAGGTGTGAGCTGAGCCCGTGTCCCAGGGAGAAGGGCTGGCTGCAGCAGACAGGTGCTTTATCCTTATCTTCAATTTCAGTGCTGCATCAAGGCTCTGTGAACACAGATGTCTGACAGCACAGGTCAGACCTGCCTTTTCATGTCTGTCCCCCAAACACACAGTAAAACTAAGAAGATGAGAGATTTCCTATGAGCTGTGCATACAAATATGTAATAATATTAACTTGGTCAAATGCCATGGTATGCATACATCTTTTATCTCGTGGGACTGAAATCTGATTTTCTAACACTTGTTAGAACTGAATTACAAAGAAAGAGAAGATCTTCACTTTGGGACTGAATTACTAAATACTGCCTGGAAGACTTCATTACATTAATCCCTAAGAACAGGTAGTGCAGGGACCCATCCACCTGATCCTTCTCATTAATGTGCCTTTTTTGGCACCTCCTGGCATCAGAGAAATTTCTTGCTGCAGGTGGAGGAGGCTATCAGAGAAATACACATGTGAACAATTCTCCCAGGACTTTATCATGCAGGGAGAAGAAAAGATAAAAAATATTCAGAGCTCAAGAATGAGGCTTTTTCAAAGGGGACTATTTGCCATTCCAAGTTACAGAGCAGGTAGCTCCCGTTTCCTTTCAAGAAAGGAGATTGGTAAAAATCATCACTAAAGGAAAATTCAAAGCCTGATGCTCACTATATGTTAAAATGTAACAGGTCCAGATAACCAAGACACCTCCTGGCTGCTTGGCCCCCAGCCCAGCAACTGCAGCTTGGCTTAGGGAAGGAATGTGGGATGCAGGGCACTCAATGTAGAGGAATTGTGATACAGTCCTCACACACAGAGGTTTAGAATATCTGCATTGGAACAGCCATGGAAAAGCAGAATCTTCCTCCTTCTCCCCATCTATCAGGGAATTATGGCAAACAAATTCCTTATTTATTCCTTATCTGCAAGGTGTTTGACCCAGACTCTTGGGCTTTTTGCAGTCTGTCCTGTCTGAGCCCATGGCAGGTCAGTGTCCAAACTCTGATCCAGTGTGGCTAAAGGCAAAAGCCATTTCTACCAAGCCAAACAGCAAAGAGTTCCAAGTCTTCTGCCAAGCAAAATAGCTCTCAACACAGTCCCTGCTGAGGAAATCAGGAGTTCAAAGGAAAGGTATTTCTGATTCTTGAGACTTTTGCACAGCACAGAGATGATGCCTTACCTCCAGTGCAGTTCTTGTACTTCTTGCTCTGGCCGTGCAGGACCAATGCAAACACCACCAGCAGGATGAGGATGAGGCTTGAGAGAGCCATCACCAGCAGAAACCACCACTCCTCATAGAAAGGGGCTTCTGTTTGTGCTGAAAGAGCAAAAAACAAATAACAGTTCCTCTTTGTGGCCCTTTTAAATTTTCTCTTGTTCCCCAATGAAACATGACTCCTCAGTGGTGCTCAGGAGAGAAGGGGTTCAGACTCTCGAGGGTCTTGCTGACCCTTCTAAGATGTCAGAGAACAGGAGCACATCACAGCTCCAACCCAGAATCCCAGGATGGTTTGGGTTGGAAGGGACCCTAAAGCTCATCCAGTGTCACCCCTGCCATGGGCAAGGACACCTTCCACTATCCCAGGGTGCTCCCAGCCCCATCCAACCTGGCCTTGGACACTCCCAGGGATGGGGCAGCCACAGCTTCTGTGAGCAACCAGTTCCATCTCCACAAGCACCTTTCACACCCCTGGAGCAGCTCCAGAGGCCCTTAGCTAAGAAGTTATCACCAGGAGAAGAAAGGCAGGTTTCTTCCCACAGCTCTGCACAGCTACATTTCTTGACCATGGCAGGCTTGGCATTCCTGGGTCAAGGGAACCACTGATATATGTGCCATGACCCATGATTATTCCACTTTTTGAGAAGCTTATCTTGCCAAAATGCTGTTCAGTGGCTCTTTGAAAAATACAGCTAGTGCCAGGGAAAAAAGTACACTTGGTTCAGTGTCTCTCAGTACCTCCATTAACTCCAAATTCCAACATTCACTGCTACTGTATATCACTTCTCCATCCACTGAGCCAAGCCCGATGTGCAGCACAGGGGTAACAATTCAATTGCCTGGATTTTGTGCAGTCTCAGGTCATTTCACCCCATCTGACCTCAAGTGGAAACACAAAATGACACTAACTTCCCCTTCCTGGAGTTACCTCGCCAGTCTTGGTTTAAAGTAATAAGTATTGTTGTTTACTTGCAGTGATGTTCTTTTTGTCCTCCCTTGAGCTCTCTCAGCTTTGGGAAAAAGTGCAGCTTCTGAGCATGAGCCAGCAGCTGATATAATTTCCCTGTATCTGTAAGGTGGAACACCACCTGGCAGGAATGAATGATGCCAGGAGAACAACTCAACCCCTCACTATCACCAAACACTCTCTGCCTCTTTCCCTGACTGTCCCAAGCCTGGATCTGAATAAAAGTCTGTTTTAAGCCTGACAATACCAGCTCAAATTTGTTCCAGGTCACTGGGTATTCTGCAGCAGGGAAAAGCAGCCACGCTCTTTCTTTGCTAGGAGGCCAGTCCAGGCCAATAAAATCCTAGAGACAAACTGCACAAGCCATGCTGGGCTGAGCAGATTCAGGGCAATTTATACCTCCCTGTGCCAGCTGAAGTGGCCAGCCTAAAATGCTTTATACTTTTATGACTGTGAATCTCAATGGAAGCCTCTCACTTTCCTACTGCAATTTGAGAGGAACACTGAAGCATCAAAAGGAGGTGAATTAAATAGTTCTGTTCAAGTGGAGAACTTACAAACAAGCAGTTTATTTATAGAAAGCTTCACAAGGAGATGCATGCCCTGCTTCAGAGGAATAATGTCTTGGAGCAAAGCAAAGACTGACATGATTGCTGGTCCTTTACACTGTGTTACAGCCTCTGTGAAACCCCAGACAGGAAAAACACTGACTCTTGGTGTTTGAAGTGGGTTGTCCATGCCCTTGTCCTGAAGAAGAAAAGCAAGGGTAGCACTCACAGGAAATCCATGGAAGCTCTCGTGGGGTAAGTGGTTAATTGTGTCAGGACAAGTGCAGCAGCCACCATGGTGAGAGCAGCACTTGCTACTCCTGCCTGCTGGGGAGTTGTTGAATGGTGTTCATGCCTTTCACTGGAGCAGCAAAGAGATAAAAGCCACTCCAGATATTGGAGCACTGCCAGGTTCTCAGGACTCTCCAGAATTTTTTAATCACAAAGCCACTTTATCAGGTTCTTTCCTTCCCTTTGTCTTTGCTGACACAGCAAGGATGAAACCTATGGCTCAAAAGCAACCTGGAGCAGAGCAGGGGGAAGAGGAGACCCAGCAAAGCCTCCCCAAGGGCAAGGTCTCTCACCTCACCACAGGCCAAGGCACTGCAGCTGCCCAGCCCAGGAAAGCTGAGAGAAATTTGATTTTCAAGGTACTCAAGTCAGGAAACCAGAGGGCTGGGCTGCTCACAGGGATTTGGGAAGCACTTTTAGGTCATATCCCTATTTACAGGGAGTAAGCTCAGGAGAGCAGGGAGAGTGGGAAGAGCCCCAGAGCATCACCAACAAACTGTTCTGGTGGAGGGGAACTGTAGGAATTACACTGGAGCAGGACTGCCAGCATAGAGGATTATCAGGAATAATGTGAAACTACACTTCTGTATTTGTGAGAGCCAAATACAAAATAACACAGAAATGTTTATCACAGTCCAGATAAAAGAAAAAAAAAAAAAAAAAAAAAAGAAAGCAGAGCAAACGAAAAACAGTCTGGGAATGCAGAAAGAGAAAACAAATTGTAGACTGCAAATTAGTCATGACAAGAGATTTGACATAAAAACTCTCTATGAGTAGGTTCTTTATCAAGCTTTAAAATAGCACATGCACAGTTTTCCTCTTGAGAATCAAACATACTGTAATTTCAAACCTTAATTCACCACTGTATTACTTCAGTTTTATCCTAAAACAAGTGAAAATAACCTGCTCTTGATTCTTGGCTGCAACTAGAGAGTCTGGTTTGTTTCTTTTTCCCCTCTTCTCCCTCAGACTTGGGAAATTACATTGAAAAACCTTTAAAAAAAAAAAATCCACAATTACCTGATACTGCCACAGAAGGAACACTTGGCTCTCCATAGCCAAATTCGTTGACAGCCACCACCCGAAATTCGTAGGTGACCCCTTGTCTGAGCTTGTCCAGGCCCACTGTGTAGGAGGTGGCGCTGCGAGGGATGTCCTTCACAAACATGTCCCAGAGTCCTTCATCTAGAGAGCACCAGGAGAGAAATGGCATCAGCTGGGAGCCCTGGCACTGCCACCTGCTCGGTGAGAGAGCTTGGCACTCATGGTGTGCTGGAGCCAGGGCAGGGACACGCTCACCTGGAGGCTGCCCTGTCACACACAGGTGTCAGAATGCCCTGCAAACCCCATGTGAGTGCATTGATTCAGGATGGGATCTCTCCATAGCCCCAATGGAAGAGGTCTCTAAAATCAGCAGCAGCACCCACACAGACCTGAGCTGGCTGGAGCAGCTGCCAATCCCTCCTGAGTGGGTAAGGTCACCCATCACATCTGTCATTTGACAGGTCAGGTAAACCCAAGGCTGCTTTAATGAGTCCTAATCACAAAGGCTTTGCTTGCCTTTCACACTGCAAAATTTGCTTTGCTGTGGAAGGACTCAAGTGAGGCTTGGACTAATGTAAGTCCTTGTGTGAACTGGTGTCACTGGAGTGCTGCTTGGTCCATGACAGCAACAGTGTTGTGTCCTTGGCATGGCACAGAGCTGGTGCTGCACTCTGTGCTCTGCTATTTTAAACAGAAATGAGTTTTGTTCATTTTTATAAAGCTGTTGAAGTTGTTAGAAGCACAATGCCATTTTGATGGGAGTATTTCAGTAGGGTAATCTTGGCTCTCCACAGCCATAATGACATTAACCCTGATTCACATCCTGATCAGGAACCATTCCCATCCCTGATCCACACCTGTAACCTCACATTCACTTGACTGCAATGGAATGAACTTTCAACAAGATGGATGCTGGTACTTGGAGGAACAAAACCAACTATAATTAAAAATACCACTCAAAAATTTTGAGGGCAGAAATCAAACATTAATCTGACTGATTAGCTTCCCAGTAAAAATTGGTGCCCAGCATTTCTGCTGAGAAAATGGAATCTCTGTCTACACCTGGGGCCAAACCCTCAGCTCGCCTCCCCAGCGTAGCTCTCGCAGACCTGACCTCTCAAGCATCCCGTTGGGCTTTTACTTTTAGCTATCAAAGCTGTTCCAACAATACCTATTTTTCTCTGCATGTCCCACAGTAGTGGGAACAGGATGATAAGCTCTCCACAGACACCACTTCAGTGTGGGAGCTGCCTGCTTTCAAAGACAGTCGTCTGCAGCAGGACTCCTGCAGCTGGAGGTGTTATTGGGGTAACAATAAAGCAGGAGCCTGCAGTGTTACCCTCAGTGACTCGTTCTGCTGCTGCAGAGTGAGCAGGAATCCATCCTCATTTGCTTTACCTTTACCTGAGTGTAACCTAATTGGAGTCACTGCAGCGATCCAGAACTGTGCTGGTGTAACAGAGCAAGGTCTGGCCCTCAGCCTACCCCTGTGCCACGGGGAATAGCAGCAAAGATGGATTGATTAACACTGCAGGTGCATTTCCATGTGAATGTTTTAGCTTTGGCACCAGTAAATATTGGCTGGGTGATTTGCATGTCTGCTGACACACACAATGAGTAACAGCCCCCAAATTACAGCTTTTCTGGTCAGGAGGATTGGCAGTCTCAGTGGATGCAAAAAGCAGGCTGCAATGTTATTGTTCCAGCTGCATTTGAGAAACACCAAAGAACAATAAAGATAGGTAATTTTCCTGCCATGCTTAAAACTTGGACCAATACATTATTCACCAGCATGATCAGACTATAATGAAGTTATCATAATGTACCATTGTTATGTATTAGCTGGGTATTACAATGGCTATAAAACATGAGATAAAATATTGACTTCCCTTTTACAGGGCAATAGAAGCCGAGATTATTTCTACCACATAAAGTTACAATGTAATAAAAAGGGAGTTTGGGATTTAGTTTCTCTGAAGAGGGTGGAGTGAGGGATGCATTTTCAAAGTTGGGTTGTTGCAGCCACCGACACTCAGAAGATGCATCTCACGACTGTAAAATATTGCCATATTTGCTAGAATTGCCTAAGCTTTCATAAACACATTTGTAAACAGCAATAAGAGAATTTGAGCCCATTGTGAATTGTCTGAAAAGCAATTTGTTTGCATTCAAAGCCACTTAAATAGGGGAAGAAAAAGCAACAATAAAAGTGAATGTTCAGCACTCATTACAACAAACACAACTGTTCAGACACACACTTTCTCAAACCAATCAGGGTGCACAGTGCAGAAAACCCAACAGACCAAGAAGTGTAAATTTAACTGCTCTGTGAAGCTTGCAGTAAGTTGGGAAAACCACCCCTGAGAGGTCAACATTGCACTTCCTCCTCTCTGTCCCCTTGCCTATGGTGGTGATGTGTGGGGCAGCAAGGGATGCTGGTGGATGCTTCCTCAGAGGTATTTTTGTCTCACAGGGACACAGAGATGCTCTGGCTGGTGGCCACATAGTCACTGGCCCATCTCCCTTTCATTCACTGAAAGAATCTTTGCCAAAATTTTCTTTTTTCCCCTGGGGTAGGACTGTCAGTGCTGAGTTAATGGTTGGACTTGATGATCTTGGAGGTCTTTTCCAGCCCTGATGATTCTAAAATGGGACCCAGCCCATTATCCCTGGGGTCCCAGAGAGGTGCTGATGCAGTTACAGTGGTGAGAATCTGCACAGTGACATCCTGGCAATAGGGATCTCCTGCATCTTCCCCACTGCTGACCCCTATACACAGCATAGCCTGTGGTGGCCAACACGGTTTTTAATTCCAGAGCCTCAGATAATTTATCTTATATCCATCTGGAACATCTCTTTGTAGACAATGATCACAATCAGATATATCTGAAGTAAAAACAAAGCGTTATTCCAGTTGTGAATTTTGAGATTAAATATTGAACACGCACTTGTGAATTCCTTCACTGCACCTCTCCCCCATCCTCAAAACCAGGTGTGTTCTAAATGCTGGAAGTTCAGCTGAAAGAGAATTCATTAGAAGGCCACTTGTGATAGCAAAGACTGGCCTTTAAGTTCAGTAGAAAATTGTTAGTGTACCATACATGGTATTTTCCACTCAGGTTAGGGGGGAAAGATGCACATGCTGTGGCTGGCACATCAGCTGGGTGTTAACTCCTAGAAACCACTGGGAAGAGCAAAGTTTGCAACACTTAACAGGGCTCAGGTGCAGGACTCAGAGGGACACCCTGAGGGAGGCTGCCCTTGCTTTTCTTTTCAGTCACATCAGTCCCCATCTTCATTCCCCACTGGCACTCAGCTTCTTAAACATGCGATGGAACAGCGAGCGCTCCTCAAAAAAGAAAAAATTTTCTTTGCTCCTTGTTTCTCTCCAGTTTTTCCCCAGCTCTGCCCCATCCTAACTCCTGCTAATGGGAGATTTGCTCTTCACCCCTGTCCCATCCGAGCTGAGGTTCAGGCATGGGGACAGGATCTGAGTGATGGGGGAAGGTGAAGCCACCTCTGCCACGTCCAGCCCACGTTGGAGAGGAGCTGCTCTGGGGGCCAGCCCCGTGTCACAGGCCATTAATCCACACTAAATCAAGCTGTCAGTCAGCGAGGGAGGCTCCCAGCTCCACTAAATCCAGCCACTGACAACCCAGGACGTGGAGAGCTGTCAGTTATTTGGGTTTTAAACACCAGCCATCCCCTCTCAGAGCAGGAGAGCTGTGCCATAAAGCTCCCTCCTAATTACACATTAGAAGGTTTATGAGGGGAGAAGCTGCTGAGAGTTAAGGCCCAGCTGAACACCACTGGTGTCCCTCCTACAGAGGACACAATTAAAACGTGGCTGTGTTTGTCAGAGGCAAAGGGCTGGATTATCATGCAAAGCAGAGGAAGGACAAGAACGGGAAGTGAAGGCTGACAAACTGTCAGCCCTGGTGTGTTGCTCGCCAGCAGAAGCAGAAAAGGCCCCATGGCAGATGCCAGGGATGCAGCTGCACCCTTCACTTTGAATTTACTGACTTCTGCTGGTTCGTGTCCATGTGTGACACCGCGCTCCCTCATTTGGTTAAAAATAAATAGAAAAGGAAGAAAACAGAAAAACACTACTCAAGACACCAGAAAGGAAACTGAAGTGAGAACTGCCCTCAGGGCGTGGGAAGCAAAACCCAGCATTTATGAGGTAGACAATTCCCACTCCAAGTAGATGGGTTCTTTCCCAAAATGTCTGTTGCCTTCATGGAAATCATCATCTTGAAAGCTGGACAGGGACTTTTTACAAGGAGGTGGAGAGACAGGACAAGGGGGAATGGCTTCAAACTGCCAGAGGGCAGGGATGGATGGGATATTAGGGAGAAATTCCTCCCTCTGAGGGTGGTGAGACCCTGGTACAGGTTGTCCAGAGAAGCTGGGGCTGCCCCATCCCCTGAAAGTGTCCAAGGCCAGGTTGGATGGGGCTTGGAGCCACCAGGTCTAATAGAAAGCGTCCCTGCCCAAGGCAGGGGGATGGAACTGGCTGATCTTTAAGTCCCTTCTAATCCAGACCATTCCATTTAGCTGCAATTCTCTTCCAGTTGCCTGACATCATCTCTTGCTTGGGAAAAGCACACAAAGTCCAAAATTGTGGTGGGGAGAGGAAGCAGAAAAGGAAATCTCCCTCTCCTTGTCCTGGGTCAGGGAGGCTCTTTCTGAGGTGACAGAAGCCAGGAGGATGTGTCACTTCTGGAGGTGGTTTAGTGGTGGAGGTGGCACTGTTTGGTTTATGGTTGATGACTTGGGGGCCTTTTCCAATCTAAATGATTCTGTGAGGCAGATTGACCCAACACCTACAGGGCTGCACAGGCCATCCATGGATGGAGCTCTCCTGGAGCAGCTCCACATCCAGGTGCCCTTCTGGCTTTTGGATCCCCAGGGTGTCTCACAAACACCTCCCTTGCAGACAGGGCTCACTGGGAAGGCAGCTCTGGGTGAGACTGCTGGGAATGCACAGGCCACATGCCCACCCCTAAAGCACAGTGACAGGAACCTCTGGATGAGATCTGCAGCTGGGAAAAGAGGGGTGAAGACAGCTTCTCCATCCCTCCCTGCAGCACTGGGAACCTTAACATGGCTGTGCCATTTGTCTTTTGCTTTGCATGTAAAAGCTGAGGGCACAATCTATTCCCCATTCCTCAGCCAGTCCAGCTGATGTCTGGGGAGCACTTATAGTGGCACAGACAGAGCCTGCTTGATTGCATTTCTTGTAATGCACAAAGAGCTAAACTGGAATCCATTTCTCCAAGGACAGAGAAGTTGAAGGAAAAGAAAAACTCTTCTGCTTCTGTAATGTCTTCCTCTAGCACAGATCACTCTGGAAAAAATACCGGTTTGCCTGCCTCATCCCTGTGTGTGAGTGTACTCAAAATGCAGGGGAGGTAGTGAGCCTGGTCACCTTCCATAAAGCCAGCAGAGAAACAGGGAAATCAAATGAGCAGTCTCAGCTGCCTGCTGCCACCATTGCTAAACCCAGCAGGGCAGCAGAGCCCTGGGAGACACAGCAGGGCTCCGAAAAATTCAAAGGGAAGTGACAAAAGGGAGTAGGGTTTGCCATTTCTGACAGAAAGCCATCCTCCTGCTCTGATGGAAGAGTCTTGGCAGGGAGCTACAGCAGGGAAAATGAGATGATACAGCATTTAACGTTTGGGGTAATGAGGCCTATAATAGATGACACTTGAGACGTGAAACACTAAGGTAGTGGTATTGCATTTAAATATTGGCAACAAACTAAAGCTTTTCATTTGTCTGCTCAATGCCCCTTTTTTGACCTCAGAAGGATAAAAATCTTTTCCTTTCTTGATTTTATGAGAAGAGCACAAGCCAACTGCTCTTCTCTTGGAACAACTCCTCCTTAAAAACAAAGGCTGCTCCAATCCACACTCTACTACCTGTATAAATCAACATGCAAAAGCAAATTCTTAGAAGGATTTTAAAACAGGAGCTGCTCTGAATGACCAGCCCTGAGAGGAGGAATTAGTTCCCTGCTTTTGTTAAGCTCGTAATTCAGATTTCAGACTCTTCCGTGCAGAGATGAGGAAGAAAAGCAGCATGGAGAGGAAGGAAAGAATTCCAACGCTTGGGTGGAATAAGCAAATCTTCCAATTAGTCTGTCTCCTCTCCTGGATCACATTTCACGCTTCCTACAGCTGCAACCAGAATGAAGGATGAGAATCCAGCATACAAATGCCTAGTCCATTTGCTACAGCAGCATGAATAGGATTAAAATAATCTGAAGAGGAATTAAATGCCTCAACAGTCAGGTTGCAATAGCGGGAGAATAAGACCTCTTGTGTGCGATTCCAGGATCAGTGGAGTGGGGCCAGCAGAAGTGACCCAGGGTTAATGCAGCTCAGACCTGCCTTGGAGGGACTGTTTTCTTCCTGCTCAAAAGGAGTGGGCCCCAAATCCTACATCCTTAGGCATGAGCTGTGAAATGTTTCTTCACATCCAACGGGGAGTCGAGGGGATGAGTTTCCAACATCACCACTCGCACGAGCTGGATTTCCAAGCTTGCAGACAATCTGTACATGGGCTGCAGGTTTCCCTCTAAAAACACTCTCAAAAATACTCACAAAAAACCTTTCTGGAGGAAATCACAGGTAAGTAATTTTAAATGGACAAGTATGGTTTTACTTGCTACCTAACAATGCTGTTCAAATAAAATATATTTTCTACCTCTGAAGAAATAAGAACAACTCAAAAAGTTGGTGTAGGTGAAATGGAAGCACAGCAGAGTCATGCCTCTAATTAAAAGCAAACTTGATCACTCTGGGAAGCCCTAGTGCTTTGAGAAGGTATGTATTTCCCTTGCTTTTATTTTGAAAACAATTGTCAAGTTAAATGCCAGAAATAAGAAAGAATTTTTAGGATCAGAGCAGAGCCTCACTACAGAGCAAATTCTATCAGATGCAGCTATGGAAATCTGCATCTTCAGAGATGACCTCAATAATTTTCTTACTGGTCTGGTTAAATGTAATTAAAATTATTGGTTTTAAAGGCAACCTTACATTCAAGACACAAACAAGCCTCTATATAATCAAACAGATAAGCATTAATTTAATCAATATATAATCAAGCAGTGTGCAAGCACCTAGAAGTGAAAAAGAAAGAACCAGCAGCCAAGATGGTGATGTCAAGTGTAAATCATGTCTAATTTCCTTCTGTGACAGAGTAGCAGACCTTGTCAATAGAGGAGAAAGAGCAGACATCATCTATCCTGACTTCAGCAAAGCTTTGACTTGGTGACATTCAAACATGGCCCATGTGGAACAAGGAGCTGGTGGATGTATCACCAGCTGGAAAACTGTACCAGAGAGTGTTATCAACACTCCCTGTCAGAGTGGAGGGGAGTTACCAGGGGAGATTACACAGAGGCCTGGCAGCACTCACTGGCTTTCCTTAATGATCTAGTTCCCAGGAAATCTGTGCTTTTTTAATCTGCAAGGGCTACCAAGCTGAGATCAGGCTGGAGCACACACTGACTTTTAAAATTACCTGTTCCAAGTGAGGAAGTGTTCTGGAAAAAAGCAGAGAACAGCTTCACTGAGATGCAAATCCCAGAAGCAAAGGAGCTCTAGGAAAGCACCAAGAAAAACTGTGGTGATGGGGGATTCCTTCCCCCTGCCTCAGCACCCTCCCTGCAGAACAAATGGGGGAAGAAATGTGTATGTGCTGCTGAAGCCCTGGCCCTATGATTAACATTAAAACAGTAATTAGCTGCTGTGCTCTGCTGCAGAAGGAGACAGATTTCTATCTGTGGTCCTCAAAACACAGCTAGCAAATACTTATTAATCCTTGCTCATGAAAGATGCTGTAAGCATTTAAATGAGTTTTAATTATTAACTATATTAGTTCATCTGTTGGATGATTTTCCAGTGATGTAGCACAGTGAAAGCCAGAGTAGTCGGGGTAATTTTCTGTGACTGCTCCTAAAGAGGAGAAAATATGCTAAACCACATAATAAACCAGTAACATCTTAATGCTGGCTGGAAACACATTCTCTCACAAAATCCCATTACCTTGCTGGAATGACAAACAACCTCTCCACTTCAGCAGGGACTGAAGGAACAGAACTGATGACATCAAACTCCCTGTATGTCCCAGGGCTTACCTGAGGGTCGTGCCTCTATAATGTAGCCAGTTGTGGGTTTTTCTCCTGAATCTCCCTCAGTCCATTGCAGTGTCAGCCCAGAAGCAGATTTTGTCACCAAGATTTCCTGAGGGGAGCCAGGAGACCCTGAAGGAAGAAAAGAGACTAGCAAATGAAGGTGGCATTAAACTGCAGCATGAATTGCTTCTGCTGAGAGAGCAGAAAAATTATCTTGCAGTGTTGGTCAACAAATATGCAACATAAATCAGCTCTATGGGCTACTGACCTGTTTTTTTCACTAGCTCTAGTACCAGCAGTTACCTATCAATGGGGTTTACAGGTCATAGGATCATAGAATATCCTGAGTTGGAAGGGACCCACTGGGATCATTGAAATCCAACTCATGGCCCTACAGGGGATAGGCCTAAGAGTAAGGTACCTGTGTTAAAAAAGCAAGAGGAAAAAGGACTCCCATTTTACCCTGCCACTGCTGTTTCTCATTTCAGAGATGAAAACAGCCTGTGAGGTTCATGGAGAGATTCATGGGGACAGGCACTGCCCATTGGCTTGGGAAGATGCCATGGCCACATCAGAAAGGATTCCTGATCTACAGGTCTGTGGTGTGAGTGTTAGACTGTGGAAGTGGGAAACAAACAAAAATCAGAGCTGTGACCACCTGACTTACCTGACAGGTTGGTATCATTGGAGGGCATTTACCTTGTTGGGTTATCTGTTTATCAAGGTCACAGATCAAATAGGAAAACAGCTCTTTGGGTCCAGGCACTGAACCAAACAGAGAACACTGCCCTGCAGCTGTTCTTGAGACAGCAGGAAATCCACAGATCTCTCCCTCTGCATAAGCCAGAGTGTCAGGAGAGAACAATTGTAAATTCTTTCTGGTTTTGCATCCAGGAGCTTCTGCTGGTTTCAGCAGCTACTCCAGTTCTGCCTCCCACCACAGAGCAGTACAGTCAGAATTATGCACTGTGCTGTCAGGCTGCAGCTTAGAAATCCCTGGCTGGCATGTTTGCATTATGATTTATTTACAGTGTTTTGTTTATTCACATTAGACTTCTAGGTTTCAGGAAAAAAAAAGGAAACATGTTTTTCACGTCAGTTGTGAAATGCACAGAATCACGTCCCGTGACTCAGCTTCTCCTTGGAGTTGGAAATTCATGGGAAGCCCTGAGTACACCATTCCCTGCTGGTTTGTAGAAGTGACCTGTGACTTGTGATTTGCTTTTATAGCCCCCCTCACCTTCTGCTGGCCCAGCTGTGATGTTGGCTTGCAGCTCAGGTCCATAGGCGATGGTTCGGGCTTGCACTCGGAATAAATAAGTGACGCCCTTGGTGAGATCCCGCACCTTCAGCCAGCGCTGCCAGTTCCCCTTGATGTCCACAGTCACCACCTTGCTCACCCCTGGAACAGCCACACCAATAGAAAAAAAATAAGAGAATTCCAATGCAAAAACAGAAATCAAGTGGAGCTTATTACATCTAGATGGTAAGTAAAATCATCTAACAGTTTGCTAAGAAAGTATTTCTTACAATTAGCAGGAGTTTAAGTAGTGATAATAGGCAATTTTCAGCACTGATAAGTATAATTAGAGTTTAAGCTTGATAAGTGGGTACTGACAAGGAAAAAACCTTACAACACAACTGGGAAATTGCCAAGAGACTACATGTAACTTCACTAATTATTCTGTGAAGAAAGGAAGAGGTAAACGAAGAGGAGTGCACATTCCAGATTGCTTCCCAAGCAAGCATTTCTCTATTGCTGCTTCCCCAAAAAACCTGAAGCATTGTCTGGAGGAGTAACAAGGGCCAGGTTTGCTCCATTCATCTCATCCAGCCGTGTCCACCATCCCCATGTGGATGCAGAGTGAAGGATGTGCAGCCCACCAGGACCTTGGGACTACAGATGCCATGGCAACAGGGGATGCAACCAAAGCACTGGGAGCTTAAGCAAGGCTGGAGCCATGGCTTGTGCTTCACTCTTCCCACTCTCTCAGAATTTTTCTTACAAGGATCAATTAAAATCAGAGTTGTTCCCTTCACCAAGATTCATAGTTATTTTCACCTTTAGGTTCTCAATTCTCCATAAAGGACCGAGGGGAAATGAGTGGTTTGGAAACCAAAAATCTGGCTTTCACTGAAATTTTCAAGAAGTAAGTAAAAAGAAAGAATTTGATGTATAAAAGATTTTACAGAACAAAAAGTTCAA
Organism: Oenanthe melanoleuca; assembly: GCF_029582105.1. Taxonomy (NCBI): domain Eukaryota; kingdom Metazoa; phylum Chordata; class Aves; order Passeriformes; family Muscicapidae; genus Oenanthe; species Oenanthe melanoleuca. The sequence continues at coordinate 5,623,726 of NC_079348.1, read as the reverse complement.
ATTTAGTGAGTCTTTCTGGTGGTTTTTTGGGTCTGTATATGTACATTTGAAACCAAGAAGGTAGGAAGTAGGAGAAGGATTTTCCCACTAGAAATGGCTGCTTGCTAGTTTATCTTTCCAAAAAACACAGAAGGAAGATGTTTTCAGTCCAGATGCTTACTTTATGCAAATCAAGATGATGCTTTCAGTTTTAATCACTTAAATAAAGAGTAAGTGATTTCTGTTCAAAGTTTTTCCTCCAGATACAATTTATAACTCAGGGAAACTTTCCTTGGCTAACGAGGACACAGTAAAAGTGCTCCCTCCTTCAACAGGTGAACTATTTCATTTCTCTGAGACAAATCAGGAGGCATTTGTCATTTTCAAGTTATGTTCAAAAAACAAAACAAAACAAAAAACTGCTGAAAAAGGCTCTGGGGCAATTTTGTTGTCTATTATTGTGTAAAACATAACAGTGTAAAGCTTAGACAATAAAAGGTCAAGCAGGGATAAGACTGTGCTAAAGAACAGATCACTGCTGGAAAAATAGGCAGGTGAGTGGTGGCTGGTGAGTGGGAAGGTAGAAGGTGTCACCATGGGAGGACGTTCAGCCAAAAATCGAGGGTGGGTGGAAAGTCAAAATATGAATGAGAAAAACTCCAAAAGAAGGTCCAGTCCATCCAGGTTGGTGCACTGCAGTGCTCACATGGAGGAATGTGGTTTCTACCCCCCATTTATTTAAGAGCTGGACTTGATGATCCACGTGGGTCCCTCCCAACATGGAATATTTGTGAATCTCTGAAAATGATGGCATCAAGGAAGGGATTATTTTCCATGGAAGAAGAATAAATATGCCTGCTGAAAGAAAAATGTTGGCACAAGAACAAATGGTGGGTGAAGACTGAAAAATAAATTTAGGCAAATATTTTGCATCTGAGGAAGATTTCTCCATAACCTTCCTGCTCACATCAGAAACCTTCCAGAGGGGAAGGAGAGACAGGCTGGAGTCAGGGGCAGCACAGACAGAGGTGGGGAAGAGAAGAAAAGGCAACAAAGGTTCTGAAGGATGTTAAGTCAAATACATGCAGAGAAAACATGATCTGACACTTCTATATTTTCAAGGGGAAAAAATGTATGCTTGAACAATGTGTAGGAATGAAGAAAAGGGAGGAAATGCCCGACCAGCCTGAACCTCCTGCGTAACCTGTGCACATTTCTTGGTCAGAATTAGAAATGCTTCCTCTATTAGCTCTTTGTGCTCAGACCTGCCAGCCATAAAGGCTGACAGTGCTTTTATTCTGGTGTTTTCAATCCTGAGTTTAACTTTCTCGGTGCATGAGACATGGATATTCAGACAATATAGATCATTATTCCTTACAGGAGAAGCAAATACAAGTGATTGATATCCTTATTTCTTTGGAAAAGAGTTTAAAATGGATTGGCAATGGCTGAAATTACTCTCCCTCCTGTCATGCTGCCAAAGCTGGACATCCTATTGAACCATTGGCAATCTACCAGGAATATAAAAATATTAATAAGGCCATCCACAAACCATGTCATCTTTTCTAATTCACCTTTGGAATGAATTTACATTTGTTTTCAGAGAAACTGCCAAATCCTTTTCTGTTGCTGTTCTGGCAAATTAATGGAACATTTGTGGCCAGCACATTGTTGTGGTGTAACTGAACTCCAGAGCTGGGTTAAAAATGCTGCCTGAAAACTCCACGTGAAGAGGCACAACCAGGTCTCTGTCCTGCCATCCTCCCTGTCACAGCAGAGGTGCTGCCAGGGATGGCCAGCACACTTGATGCCTGAGCAATCTCTGTGATAACAGAAGTGACACATGATGTGATAAGCAACACAAATGTGCCTGACAACTATTCTGGGATGGAGCCTACTCAGCAGTTTCAAAGGAGACAATCAGGCACTCCCAGGCTGAGCTTCCTCTTCGCCCAGACCAGGTAATGACGGCTGTAAAATGACTTTTCAAATCACACAGACTATAGTTTGTGCAAGAAAATGAGAGGAGACAAGACAAAAGCTATATTCCACAATATTATGGCTCGCTGAAGCGTTTTGGCAAAAGTGGAATTGTTTTATTTACCCTTTGCCACCTGGCTTCTCTCGGAAAACAGCAGAGAGCAAGTAGGAAATTGGGCAGAGATGAAAGGTCCTACAGTCCTATTGTGTCACTTCCCCATGAATATGTATGATCAGAGGTCTTTCTTACCCTGGACAGGAGCCAGAGGCTCGTAGACGACTCGGTAACCCTGCAGGACTCCATTTGCTGCTGTTGGCTCGCCCCAAGACACGTTGAGGGTAGTGCAGGTGATTTCAGAGAAAGCCAGGAAGCTGGGAGCACTGGGTGCTGAAAGGATTGCACACAGATTGAATTGCAGCAGCAGCAGTCCATCTGATATACATATATATTATAAAACATAGCTTTATTTGCCCAGCCTAGATCTAAAGGAAACAAGCTGAGAATGGGATTTATCAGTTGTACCCAAATGTCCTGTAATCAGTCAGAAATGCAGCCTGTCCTAAAAATACAGCCAGTCAGCTGCAAAACTGAACCTCCACAGCAAACAAGGAGATAGGGCACAAAAGGGAAGGGCCCTCAGAAGGGTGCTATAGGAGTCACATCCTCTTCATAGCCACCACCAAGGGCATTGCTTTCACCCTGTGCCAGAGCACTCCCAGCACATCCAGCACAGGGACTGCTCAGCCTCACTGAGAGGCTGCTGATCCAGCCTTAAAAAAAAAACCAAATAGGGAGGAATTCTAAAAAGCATGCTAGTTGTCATCAGAGCAACTTCCAGGCACTGGAGATGAGTTCCTTCTGATTTCCAGATGTGGCAGCAGAAACCAGAAACAGAGCCACACACTGTTTAGTTTAGGCACTGGCCCTTCTGCCATGCCCTTCTCATTCCAGCTGCATCACTCCCTTTCCTCACATTCCACTTATTTAATGCTTTTTTTTTTCAGCTTTCAACACCTCCACAAGGCCAATCCCAACAGCAGCATGCCCCATGTCCCTGGGGGAGCAGGACAAGGTCCCCACCTGCCTGGAGGGTCCTGCCCGGGGCGGGGCTGCTGCGGGGGCCGTCCCCGGCCGCGTTGAAGGCGGAGATGCACACCAGGTACCGCGTGTGGCTCGTCAGGTTCTTGAGCCGCACGCTGGTCTCGGGCAGGAAAAGCACCTTCACCTTCTCCGTGTCGTTCAGAGCGTCGCTCTCCCAGTAGTAAATCTGTTGGGGCAGCGGGATGGAATCCCAGCATTGTTAAATTTGGAAAAGTCCTCTAAGATCATGAGTGCAAACATCAACCCAACTCCCAGGTTTGTCACTAAACTGCAGTAATACTGAACGAGTCTAAGCCATAGTAACATCTAAACAAGTCTAAGCCATAGTCTATATCGTGTGCACAGCCAAACTATACTTAGCTGTTTTTCTCCATATTTTACTGCCTAGTTATTTTTCTGCATATTTTACTGTTTCTTCACATGCTTAGCTCTTTTTCTGTATATTTCTTAGTTTATAACAAGTGCAAAAATAAACAATTTTTAAGTAATTTTCTGCAACTTGTTAAAAACCATTCAAAGCTACTAAAACATAAATTGTGTTTAATCAGAAAAAAAAGAACTAAGAAACAGAATACCAAAATTAAAAGACCCAAAATAAAAGTAAGCAACAAAGTTCTAAACAACAATCAATCATCATACCTAAAGAACTTCTGCAAGGCACGAAAACAGCACAAAAGCACCAATTAAAAAATATGTAATCTCATAAACAGTAGTCTTAAAATGTATAATTAAAACTAGAAGTAAACAATAAAACAACTTCTACATAATCATATTAATATTCTATCCAAAAGTCCTGTTTCTCCCACACTAAACCACATTCCCAAGTGCCATATCCACTCATCTTCAGAACACTCCAAGGCTTGGTGATTCTATCACCTCCCTGGGCAGCCTGCTCCCAGCCTGACCACGCTTTCTGAGAAGAATTTTTTCCTAATATCTAATCAGAACCTCCAATGGCAAAACTTCCCACTCATTCTATCACATGTTTTAGTATATCCTACACCTAGAAAATATTTGGCCACTGCAGCTACAAAACAACCAGAAAGACAGTGTAGTCTTGCCCTGGACTCCTCTGTTAGTTGGGGTATTCAGGTTTTTCAGCACATGCCAAATCTTTTCCTTAGCAAATTCCCCTGAGTCCAATGACCATGTAGCTGAGTACATAACTCAAAAATAGAGCAAAGGCTGAAGAATATGGCTTAATGACAGCAGGTATGAGCTGCCAGGGTTCAGTGAGGGGAGGTCAGTTTAAACACTCCCTGCAATGCAAGCTGCCTGTCAGCACTGGCATCCTGATACACCCTGATGGTCTATAACTCCCCTTTGCACACTGGTGTTCACAGCACAGCCAGGAAAATGCCCTCCTGAAGAGGGTAACAAAGATTCTCCCTAAGGTTCCTTGAGGTGCTTTTCCCCCTTCTACCATTACATAATTTTTACCCTGATGCCATAAAATTGGGCTTTGGAGAAGTTGTTTCCAAGTGGAAAATTGGTGCCAGCCCTACTTATTGGACAGGCCTGGCAGTGAGAGCATTACAACAGGCCAAAGCAAGCCAGAGAGCTGAGAGAACAAGCCAAGGCAAGACTCCACCTTGGCTCTCCAAGCCAAGCTGCTGAAGCCATCTATATATGTACAAAAGGGAAAGGACAGGGATTGATATATAAGGATGCTTGTTACTGCCAAGAAGGGTTGCCAGATTATTCACATTGGCTTGGCTCTCCTTCACTTATGGAACTAAATTCATGGAGAGAGGCAGAGCCAGACACTGAAACCAAGCCAAGCTCCAGTGTTTGTAGACTTGCCCATTCCCACTCTCTGAGGGTCCATTCTCATGCTGGAGATGCTGAGTAGCGTGTCTCTGCAACGTGCTCATCTCCAGCAAACCAAATGAAATTAATATTCTGATTTAATTTTGTTAAAGTTAAGGAAATGAAGCAATGCTTCCAAAATCTGACCTGACTCAGGCTTCCAGCTGGGAGAAAGTTCTGCTCTTCCTAAAGGCTTGTAGCATTTGATGGAGGGAAAGCTCAGTTAATTTTCTTCAATACATTTCTTGCCCCCAGCTCTTGTGTATCTGTGTTGCTTTTTGGAGCAGATATGTTGCCTGCTTAAGTGGAGCTGTCTCCTTATCTGCATTCCCTGTTTCCCCATGCTCTCCTTCTCCATAAATAACGACACACTCTCCCTTTTCTCTTCTTCCCCCTCCCAGTCTCTTTCTTTTGCTTTTGGGACTTGCTGCTGTTCCCTACTGCAGCCTGAGCACTGCTCTAATTTGCCGTATGTGGCGAGGGTGACTGCACTTTGTAGAGATCTCTCACAAGTAAATAGCAATGCCAAGCAAGATAAATGAAAACAGTAGAAATGGGAGGATTGCCTTGTAGCCTTGGATGTTCCCGTTCTGGCTGTCGGCAGGAGGGGGGTCCCAGGTGAGCTCCAGCTGGCTGGCGGAAAGGGAATGGACCTGGATGTTCTGCGGGGCCAGCGCCGGTGCTAGGGAGGAAGGAGGACAGAAGAATTAACAGTGACAAGCAGAATTAGCTCATATCCAGGTTTTTCATTTGCAGAAGGACCCAGGACAGACTCTGTTTATGCCACAAGTCAGCAATGAGCCAGCCCGGGGGTGTCTGTGTCATCGGGATGTCTCGGCACAGGAGGCGTGAGCAGCAGCTGAGCCTTGGGACATGGCTGTGCTCAGCACCTTGCGGGCTGACTGAGACACTGAATCAACTCAATCCTGCCAGCAGCCTTGGAAAAGAAAGGAAAACTTTCCCTTGGTTCCCTGGTAGTTTGGGGCTCACCTTTGGCAGTGGCTGGTGCTCCTGACTGACTGCTCCTGACGAGCAAGGCAGCCCCTGCCATCATCAGCCCAAATGCCATTCAGCAGCAAGACTTTGGGTCAGAATACTGCCTAAAATTACCTCCAAACCCAGTCAGCTGCTAATCAATTCACTAATATTTTATGTATGACAGAATGACTTCTAGTTTGCTACTACAACTTTTTTTTAGCTCCACTTTGATTGCACCTCCACATTATACACCAACCCTCTTTGGATCCTGATGGCATTTCTTCTTTGAATTGTGATGTGCTAGAAAACCAATCTTGGAGTGCACCTGGGTCACTCCATCTCTTTCCTTTGTCCAGATCCAACTTGGTGCAGGTGGATTTTCCTCCCCAGCAGCTATTGAGGACACTCTGTTCTCCTGACCTGCTGTCTGAGCCTCCGGCAGGTTTTAACAAAACAGCTCCTCTTCTGTTCACAGAAAAGCTGCCGAAGCATGTCCTGGTCAAACTCCAGAAGTGGGGAGAGAAAGGCAGGGCAAAGGCTACACTTCTCCTTTCTCTGTGCTCACAGTGCCACAGCCTTCTACCAGACCCCCTGAGAAAGTTGTCTCTTTTCTCTCTGCCCCTTTCTGGGCCATAAATAGAAGTGATAAAATATTCACCACTTGCACTGGATAGCCCGGTTAGCTGCTCCTCTGGAGACTTCTTCTTAAGAGAGAATGACCTTCATAAGTCACACTTTTCTACCAATACTCCCTCCCCCCAGAGTTATAAAATAAAAAAGTAATTAACACCCACTCAGCCTGACACCAACTATTTATTTTGTTCTAACTGTGTGGTTTCCATATTATCACTGCCCACCCTGCCGTTAATGGAAATGTTAATAACCAGCGCCAGGTTGTTGTGACAGATGCTTGGGCTCATTATCAGAAATTCTTATTTACCGCTCCATTAAACGACAGAATCGCACAAAAAAACAATTCAATCAAAACTAACTGGAGGAATTTTAACAGCCACATTAATAATCCAAAACATAAATAAAGTTAATGTCTTTTGCATGTTTGCCATCGGCAACTCTATTGCAAAATTATTGCTGTACAATTAAAACGTGAAAGGTAAAATTGAAAATAGCCTTTATCCCAGGGCTCGGTTAAAACTGTTTATTTATTGTGGGTTTTTTTTTTTTTGGGGGGCTGGATGGTGAATACATGAGGTGACAGTGACCATCAGTAAACCCCAGCCTGGTCACAAGGGTGCACTTGTCTAATTATTGCCCTGCCTTCTGTGCTCTTCCCTTGGCTGGATGCCCTCAGTGCAAGGGAAGCTGTTAGGGACCAATACCCTCAAGATTTTGTGAATTTCACAGCACAAACCATAGCGTGAGACCAAACTGATCACAGAGAGCAAAGCTGAAAACACATCCCAGAGATCTGCCAGGATGACAAGCTCAGGGAAACAGGAACTTGCACAGTCACAGAGGAAAATGGGTTGCTTTAGAGTGCATTTTCTTTCTAGGGACTGACACCACTGTCTGTCCTGAGCTGTCAGCTTCACAGTGCTCTCTACACCCAGCCCTGAAGCAGCACCTCCAAGAGCATTTTTCTTTGGATGCCATGTGCCAGCCTGGAACAAACACAGCTTCAGAGATGTGACCATCAGAGGAGACAGTGTGTACAACCCACTGCCAGAAAAAAACACTGCTTCTCCTCAACCCCTTCATGCAGCACATCCAAGAAACACAGTGGTTAAAACCTGCCAGTGATAACTGCACCGACACACTCGCTGCTGGAGCTGCACTTGGCGGAATATTTGATGGGAGGAATGAAAAGAAATGTGTGGAAAAAGACATTTCTCTCCACTATCACAGAGCCTCCACGAGATGCAAATTGTTTGGTTTTGTGCCCTGTGAGTCTGTCCCTCTGTTCAACTTTGAAAGGCTGATGTGTCCCTGTGCCTCTGAGCACAGATTTCTTGTTGACAGCGAGGGACAGCAGAAGAGAGCTGCTGATGCTTGATGTGGCTCGGTGCCGACAGCACGTTCCATTAAGAGTGAAGTGAAATACTTCAAAAAGAAGGAAACACATCCCTGAAGACCCCACCTGTTTGCAACCCCAAACCATTCCCTGAATATATGGATAGCTTGTGTCAATAAAAGCAAGTGCATTTTAAAGGTGAATTCAAAAGGCTTTTTACCTTCTAGGAATGCACTTCAAGATTACTGAGCTCGGAATTTTTCATGGCTGTTGAAATCTCAAATACATAAAAAGCAAGGTTAGAGCTGCATACCTCACACTGCTTTAGGTGTTAGTGACATTATCAACTATAGCAGGAGCAACACAGACCCCGAGGGTCTAAACACAGCTCTTGGCAGGTGGAAAGCATTTCACTTTGCCTGAAAAAAAATCTGTGTACTCATGAAGTCAAATTCTGTGCACGTATCCTGCCTTGGAATCTCATGCAGATATTTGTAAACACTTCTTTTCTTATCTGATTTCAATTTACCTTTGAGATTGTCTCCTTGAAACTCCCAGCCAAAACCTAAGGAGAAAGACTGAGCAGGTTGTATAGTAATTAGTAACAAACAGTAACAAATATGGGCTGGGCTGCTGTTGGCAGGATCACGTAAAGACAACAAATCTATCCAGAAACGTGGTGAGAGTGTCAAAATGAGCCCATAAATAAAGTTACACATCTAAATCCACATTTACACATATCACTGCCCTCATTTCCCAGCTGCACTGAGCAGCCTCTGCTCTCACTGCAGGCAATTTGAGCTTGCAAATGCTTCTAACCTTTAAAGAGAAGGTGCTTTAAATCCCTGGTGGCCTCCCTGCTCCAGAGCTCTGTGCTCTGCAGAAGGCTCACCTCATCTCTTCTCACTTGGGATATTTGTTCTCTGGGCTGTGGCACCCAGAGCTTTCCATCAATATGGAAATACTATTCCTTTTCCCAGGGACAGTCGCCACGATGCTCTGTGGCACAGGTAGGCTACAAATCCTTGTGATTCATTGGGCAAACTTGATAACTGGTTTTGTGAAGCATTCCTCACTGCTCTTATATCTGCTCCAGTTTCTGGGGAGCAGAGGATTTCTCCTCTAGTAGTTTTCTAATTGCTTCTGCAGTGGCAGTGCTACTGGCAGTACATTCACAGACAAGTTTGGGACAAGATTTCCTGACACTCACATGCCATTTAAATAAACATGCAGGACAAAAATGAGGAGGAAAATGCAGTGAAAGAAACTGAAGGATTTCCTGTGCACCAACTCTATCCCAGACAATCCCAAGCAAATTTCTGTTTTGTAAAGTCCTCTGATCCTTTTCTACCTAGCAAGTGTTTTCCCCCCAGTTCTTCAAAGCATGACCTGGGAAACATACCTGCCTTTATTGCCTAGTAATCAATATGTTTGCATTTTGGTGTTAGCACCTAGAGGCCAGAATCTCATTGCACAATGTGCTGCATAAACACAGAACAAAGACACAGCTCCAGGCCCCAAAATCCTCTAATCTGTCTCCACATTACAGTGGAGGGGTGGTTGCAGCATGTTCTGCATATCAGCTGTAATTTTACCTACCTAGAGATTAACAGCAAGGGAGAAGGCACAGCAATATTCAGTTCAGCATGTGCTGATGGTGAAACCTTGCACACCAGAGTCTCTCTCTCTGATTCCTGGCACACACAGTCATGGAAAATAGGGCTGAAAGGGTTTGGAGAGGACTCAGATATCATCCTCCTGGGTCACACTGGGATCAGCTTACTGGTCAGATGTTCATGTCATCTCAATCACTGACTTCTTTCCAGATTGCGCTGTCATTCCCACACAAGTTCTGTCAGCACCTCTCTACTTTAACAACTCTTAAAATAGGAGTTTGTGTAATACCCATACTTTAAAAATAAAAATAATACAAAAAAACCCCAAAATTGGGATATCTATAATATACCAATAACTCACAAAATAACTCCTGTATTATTCTTTTTGTTGCCTAATCTAAACCATCCTTGCTGTATTGAAGTTATATCCCTGCAGTGACATGGAGATTGCTTCTCCTTCAGCTGCAGCCTTCAAGTCACAGTGTAGATAAGCAATAGTTTAGTGGATTCTAAAGCCAAACACAACACAACAAACAGAAGGTCACCAGATAAAGCAGTGAGACTGATCTGCAGAACAGGCAAAGTGCAACACAAGGGGTCTTCCTGCAGTACAGGCTTAGAGAAGAAACGTGAGGATGGTACCTCCCAGGAATGACAAAAAGGTGGATCTGCAGATGTCTGCAGTCACTCCTTGCATGGAGGAAAAGTGGCATGAGAGAAGAATGTTCAGTGTTTATTGGCCATTTTCTTAGAGAGTCTGGGAAAGAGCAGTGGGAGGATCGGACTGCCCCGCGCAGCAGAGCCTCGGTCCATCAGGAATGCTGAGTGAGTGATGCTGATTAGCTCAATAACAATTAGTCAACTGTGCTTCAAAACCAGCAACTGCAAAGCTGCTTTCCACTGACAGAGCAGCACAAGCTATATTTAGAATGTAAAACACACTTCTCACTAATTTCTGGCTGTTTTAGACTGGGCTTCATCGATGGAAGTCGGTGCTTTTTCGCAGGGCTGTGCTTTCTGTGGTTACTCAGATGTGTTTCAGAGGCACTAAGAGAGGCAGAGCCACATTCCAGGGATGTGGGTCTTAACCCCTCCAACACACTCCATTTGCTACATTGGGCCTGAGTGCTCCTGCCCTCTTACCCAGCAATTTGGCACCAACGTTGCCCTGCCAGGCTTGTGACACCCTGACTTTGTCAAGTTTGTGACACCCTGAGAAATGAAATGAGTCTCAGCAAAGGAGCAATCTGGCCTCCCCATCATTGAGATGTTCAGCTGGATGGGGGAGGAGGCTAAAATAGCTGTAAAAGCCAGGTTTGACTTGGAAATACCCCTTTCCAAGAGATGTTGATCTATGTGTTGATTTACACGGTTGCATAGATCAGTGTAAAAGAAATTGAAACATCTCCTCATGTACCAGTGGAAATGAACACAAGAACTTGAAAAACATCCCTCTCACCCGTCAAGACCACTGATAAAGACAGATCAAAAATGCAAAAATAGAAAGATGTAGAATAGAAAGAAAAATAGGAAGACAAACCTATTTTGGTGGAGAAGAAAGGGTGAAGAGGAGAAAGAGAACAGCTGTCAGGATGAGGACTTTGGGAGTCTGGAACACCTGCAGTTGTTTTACTCTGTGCCATCTTGTCTGGGTAGACAAATACTTGGCTCCTTCTGTATACCACATTTAGTAGAGTAGCTGTGTTTTGCCACATCAATTTTTAAGGGTATTAAAGTCATAAAGAAACATAAATTAAAGCAGCTGCAAATGATCCCCAAATGTAACATCCCCAGCTTCTATGCTTAGCTCTGGGAAGCTTCCCAATGTTGGCACAGGTACCTTCAGCACCTGCAGAGAGACAGGAGGGGTGGAGGGAGAGAGGGAGATGACATTCCTGCAAACTGAATTCCTGAAAACTGAAATGCAGTAAGGACTGGAAGTGGAGTCTCTTTTCCATGGATACAGATCTAGAGGCTTACCAACTAGTGCCCTTTTTGAACTGAGGAGCCATTCTCATCCTGTTCCTCACTATCTCTTCCAGTGGTGGTGAAAATACTGTTGCTGTGATCCCTAATCTTTTAAAGTGGAGTTTGGCTTCCCCAAATGAGCGAGCCATGTGCAATCTGGTAATTTCATGGGGCAGACATGATCTGGGTGATTACAACCATGGCAAACCTCAGGGAGCCGTGCTGTGACAGAGCCTGCAAACAAAAACTACACACTTTCCTTTTGCTGAATTCCACAGTTCTGCTTAGCAAAAATAACTCTAGAACAGGCTATCACATTGCATGCTGAGATCATCCATCAAGGAAGTGAGAGAGCCCAGCCCAAAAGCAAAGCCCTCACAGAACTGTCAGACTGCCTCTGGAAAGAGCATACAGGTGGTTAAAACAAGAAGGGGGAGAATAATAAAATGAGCTTTTCCCTCTATTTCTTTCATGTCAACAAGGATATGATCACACACAGGCAGGCAGCCCATCAGTCAGCAGAGATGGGCCATGAGCAGGAACAGCAAGAGCCTGACAGCACTAGGTGTGCACAAACAACCACAGGCAGGAACCTGCAAGCTAAAACCCCCTTTTTCTTACAGCAGTGCAAATCAGGGATAGCTCCTGCAGCCCCTCTCCCTTACATCCATGCACACTGGGGTTTTCTCCATTGAAGAGCAGATCAGCTGTGTAAGGAGAGCAGTGCCAGCTCTGATGAGTGCAGGATTCACCCCCTTCAGGAGGTGCTGAAGGTTGTGCAAGGGCTGGTGAGGAGCTGCTGTGTGTCTGGTCCTCTCTTGTGTGCACTGGGAGCAGTACAGGATGGGAAAGCATTGCCCTCCACTCTCTTACAATTCTACCCATCAGAGAGGCAAAATTACTGATTTCACATTATTTCCCCGCACCTTCCAGAACCCAAATTTCCTCCTCCTCTATTTATAGTCATGTTCCACTTATTATAATTTGTTAATGCCACATTTGAATATCATAATATCACAAGTTCATGACAGCTGACAAAAGCACCCACTTCACATCCACTAACAACAATGCCAGCACCTACTAAATTCTAATCCTTCTGCTTCACTGCAGCCAAGAGAGCGTATCAAATAATCTCCCCTGGGTTTGCCATCTACCAAATGTCAAAAGCTATATCAGAAAAAAGTCAAAGGGCACAGGTGAGATCTGCCCCCGGAATAACCTTTCACTGTGGCTTTAATGCCAGTTTGGGTAGCTGACCCCCACGAGGGATTAATTTAGGATTTACAGATTGCAATGGTCAGGGAACCCCAGGGAGCCCACAGAAGACTGTGTTCTTGTGCTCCTGGGGAGAGAGAGATTAAATTTAAATTTTCTTGACTCTCAATGAGTTTTCTCTTTCTTTCTTTATTTTTCATCCCTGAGAAGATCACTGTGGTTTTACACTCCCACACTGTCTCAGTGCCTGGACTGCTGTGGCCAAGATATTTTAGACTATTGCTAATTCATACTTTCTACAGCAAAAATGGTAACTTTTTTTTTTGTTGTTTTCAGTCTACAACAGGCAACCTGAAAAGCCTCCAGTTCTGTGATTGACTATGGATACAGCAAACAGATGTTCAGAGAAGAAAACCAACTGTGTTTCTCCACAGCTGGCTTCACAGCAAAGCTGTACAGAGGAGGCAAAGCCACAGGAGTTGAGACCCATATGAAAATACTTACAGCAGAAATTTTGCTCACATATCCCAGGATGACTGCAAACAAGCAGAGCAGGACTGCACAATTAGGCGAAATAGGAATTTGGCTGCAAATATAAGCGTTTAGTCAAAAGCACTCCAACTGCAGCCTGTGTCTGCTGGAATAAGAGTTATCAGCCAGGGGCTTCCCCACCTCTTTACCAGGGCAGTTTCTGGTTCATTTGACTTTACTACTGATTGCTCATGTTTTTTGAAAGGAAGGTTAATTCCTCTGCTTTTAATGGAGTAGCTGTGCTGTTAGTTCAGTAAAGCTTTGCATACACGATCAGGTTTCTCCCTCCGCCCTCTGCTCTGTGCAGGAATGTCCCTGCTCTCTTCACAGCCCATGGAACTCTGCAGCACAGCAGCTCGTTTGTCCTTCCCCTCCCACCAAGTGCAGCACAGAGCCACCAGCCCTCGTGATGAATTTGGGCACGGGAGCCTGCCCGTCTCGGGTACCAAAAGATCAGCATCCGATGGTTGGGGTTGTGAGTTCATCATCAGAGCAAAACGCTGCCTGCAGATCCCAGCCAGGGACCAGCCCGAGGAGCACCAAAACCCGCGGATATTTCTGCTAGGACAGAAGCATCTTTCCTACATTGAGACGTGATAAAAAGGGGCAATTAGAGCCGAGCTAAGCAGGAGCTGCCGCACTGCATAAAGCATTGTGCTGTACCAAAGGCTGCTGATGACCAATATTAACAACTTAATGAGCTGTTAATGAGGCGCGCGTTCGGCTTTTACTTGCAGCACGAAAACATTGCAAATCATTTTAGGGAGCTTCTGTACTGTCAATGGAGAATTAAAGATGTCAAATAAGCCCATCAAATCTATGTCTCAATCTGGACATTGCTTTCCAGTGCATTCGCTTAAAATTCCTTCTCCTATATGGGAGAGTAACTTGCTTTGACAGCACTACGACTCCCAGACTTTGCTTCCTTCTGCCTTGACATTAGATTTCAGTCTCCAGAGAGCTGCAGGGATGTCTTTTTGACATGTTGACATTAAGGACACTTCTTCCACAGACTCACACTGGCACGGTTGCTTTCTGTCTTGCCATTGTAAGAGCAGCTACTGAGCTGAGGTACCAAATCTGGAAGTCTAATTAGTAAACCTTCACATCATCTGTAAACAGATTAAGAATATAAAATTACCCTTAAAAAATAGCCAGTTTGAGTAGGAAAGGGAGCCAAGGCTGACAGAGAAAATTCATTTCCATAACTCCCCAGCATTGTAGCAATACCAGCAGCATACAAGCAGTGACTAATGCTCTAATGTGGGCACACTTTAGTTTGTTATTTTTTACTGTCCTGACATAGCCCTGCAGGATTAGATCCCACAGCCAAGTGCTATCAACACTCCTGTTACCTCCTGTGGAGCTGCATTGAGGGGAACAACAAATCCAAATTGGACTTGCTGCAGACAAGCCCTTAGTGGAGCCCCCATACAGAGTGAACCTGGAGAAGTTTAAAATCCACCAAGAAACACTGATGGGATGTGCCCAGTGGCCAGTCCTGCTCTCTGAAATGGGATGCTCTTGGGATACAGGGGAATTGGTTTCCAAGAAAAACTGGAAAGAGGTTACTTTCCCAATCCAGACAGGAAATGTATCACCACTTCTTTTTTTCCTTCCATCTTCCTACAGTTTGCCTTTCTTGCTCTGCTCTGACTTTACTCTGTCTTTTAGCACACTTCTGGAGAACATGCCTTGCATCTTTATCTCTAAGCTGAGAGGAGACCTTCTCCTTCCTTGGAGAGAAAGACACTGGGACAGGATAGCAACCCAGTGTCATTCCTGGAGCAAGGCATTCCCAGAATGACAGGGTAAAGCTCATCCACAGCAGAGCATCACATTGGAAGAGTTCTGCAGGTTCTTTAAAGGGGAGGGAAGCAGTTTCAAACATCCTGCCATCCCCCCAAAGTAGCCTTTTGCTGATGTCCAGAGGTGTCAGCAATTAAAAGGCAAATACCCTATGATTTCAAAGGCTCGGTGCTTTTCAAGTGCCAAAGTTGCCCTTTGTTTAAAGTTTGAGCAGGTGAAACCAATCATTCATTTACCATCCTATTTCCCAACAGCTTCCCTCCATCCCCTTTTGTTTATCGAGGGAAGATACTGTCCCCCAGGCTGACAGGTTTTCGACTACTGCAATGTGAAATGGCCATGATAATCCTTCTGTTCCCTTCTCCAGTGGCATCTGGGATGGCACTGCCCACCCAGCTCTTGCAGCTGTGCCAGCAGCAATGTGCTCTATCAGCAGAGGCACAGGCAGCCCGTGTGTCCCACTCAGATAGGAGAGAACAGCCAGGGGGATGCAGGATGCTCGCTGCCAGCTCGGATGCGCTGGAATGTTGTCATTCCTCTCACAGGCTGCTACCAAGGAGGCACAGGGGACTGCTCACAGCATCTCCTCTGCTCTGTGGGGCAGGGGAGGAGATAAAGCTGCTGTGCTGTTAGAGAAAGGGGGGCCCAGGCAGTGCTGAGGGTCCCCCTTCTCCAGAGGTGACGCCGCGGGGGGAATCTGGAGCGCACACAAACGAGAGAGGCCTGAAGGAAGAGATTAAAGCACCCAAGGGCAAAGGAGCCTTGTCCTGCCAACCTTCCCTGCCTTCAGCACAAAGGGATGTTGCCCCAGCACAGAGAACCAGGTAAGAAAGGACAAGAGCTCTGTGCTGGAAGCAGATTCTAAAGGGGAGCCAAGTACTTGGAGTCAAGTCTTTGCTTCCTTACAAGGCTTCTTTGTCCTTATCATGGCTCACTCTCTCAGTGTAGCCTTTTCTGTCCTAAACCTATTTCACTATTTTTAGTCTTGGAGCTTTCCAGGTGGTTTATGTTACTGGCTGCAGAATGCTGGAGATGGCCAGGCAACTCCAAGTGTTTCCCCTGACATTACTGGCAGAGCACATCTTCTCTCCCTATGTCAGCTACAGTGAATAAAATAAAGTTTGTGAAGTCCAGGAGAACCTGTGGAGCTGCAGGCAGGAGGGCAGATGAAAATAATTGCACATAACAGGAAGAAATTTGGTTTGGTGTCTGCTAGCTTTGCACTAAGAGGCGGATTCAGCTTTTGAAGACAGAGGTAAGAAGCAGTCATCACTGCCTCATTCCTGTTATTTTCCAAGCTACAATTCCACTTGGAAGAAAATGAGAAGGCCAGGTAACATTCTCTGAAAGATGATGGTACAACCAAAGTGGCATTTCAGTGGAGGACTTCTAAACAAAGGGATTTGTCTCCCAGCTTTTTACTCCTTGCCTTTCCCATTACAGAACCAGCTCTCAGAGATCATCATTAAAAGGAACAACAACAACAACCCAGCCTCATCAGTTCTTGTGAATTCTGAAGGTCACCAGTGTCACCATCAGTTATAATGACACACATCACTCCCCTCTTCACACAAATGGATTTACAACCTGTTTAAAGGCTGATGTCTCTTGGAGCACTTCACCCCTTCTGCCACTTCTCTCTGCACACACTCACTCTACTCCAGCAACAGCTGCTGGAAGAAATGATGAATTCCATTACTTTTCATCCAAAACAGCTTTGCAGTATATAGGAGAAGCACTGAAGGCTGCAGGCTCGTTAGCACAGGATTTGTATTGCCACATTTTACTTTATTCACCTTCCCAAATTAGGTGAAGCACGTCTGGCCCAAACCTGTGATTTCTGTTTAATTAAAATGCAGGTAGTGGAGTCTCCCGAACTCCAGAGCCCCCCACACAATCAGGTAGTGACAGCAACCTGGTAGAATAATGCTTGTGATATAGTGGCTGCTCTAACAGAGTCCTGATTTCAGTGGAGCAGAACAGCACCTCTGGTAGCAGCTGTGTTTCGGGCTGGGATGAATATCAGTACCCAGCCTCTCACTGAACACTCACTGCCTCCCCAATCAAAGGCAGCATCCCTGACAGCTGAACTGTTAAATGAATTAACAAGGCAAAAAGGGGGCTTGCCAGCGGGGCTGCGACTCCCTTCCTAATTTCTGCAAGTGGTGGCTTTCAATTTTTCTGTCATTTGTCAGGAGATGCACATGGCTCTCTAATGAGCAGGGCAGAGCTGCAGCCAGCTCTGGAAAGGCAGCATTAGAGGATCTTCTGGGCCTTGGAGGAGAGGGATGCAGATGCTGGAGGCAGGTGGGGGAAGGACACGGGCTCTGCTCAGGCTGAGCAGGCAGCACATCCTTCCCAGCTGTGCTGAGCTCAAGGACTCCCAGCCCACTCTCCCATCTTGGGGAAGAACTGCTCTCCACACCAGTGAGTTTTGCCAATATCCAGGCACAGCTCAAAATGAAGCCTTTGATCTTATGAGCTACTGGAAAAATGAAAAGCATTTCCTCCACCTGTAGAATAAAATTAAAAACCCATCACTAAAAAACCTCAAGAGA
The DNA here is from genome assembly GCF_029582105.1 of Oenanthe melanoleuca. NCBI lineage: Eukaryota > Metazoa > Chordata > Aves > Passeriformes > Muscicapidae > Oenanthe > Oenanthe melanoleuca. The sequence continues at coordinate 5,606,212 of NC_079348.1, read as the reverse complement.
TCCAAACCAGTGGCATCCAGCTCTGCTGTTCACCAGGCAAGCTGGGCTACAGAGGCTTGTTACTCATGTCTGGCCCATTCTCTCCCAGAATTTCCAGCTGCCATCAGTCAGAGGCAGAGAAGACCTGCTCAGGCTGCCCAAGGGGGCAGTTGGCTGGAGCACAGCTCAAGAGCACTCCAGGACTGAAGAGAAACTCCCCATTTGGGTCTATTTTGCTCATTTAATTGGCAAAACTTGAAGAAGGTTGGTTTTAGTGGCTTTTTTCCCCCAAGCTTTTCAGCTTCCATTACCTACTGGAAGTTTGACTGTAAAAATCCAGGTATGATCATAGGAAAATTTTCAAATCTAACAGGAGAGAGCATAAGAGGGAAGGAAGAAATCACAAACACTCCTCCTTCTGCATCACTCTGCAGAAGCTGAACAGCACAACCATCAGCAACGTGAACACCCAACAGAAATGGGTATTTGGACTGAGCTGGCCTCAGCCCAGCACATTTCCCCAAAGGCACAAAGGCTGTATATCCCTTTTTATGAGCCAGAGAGGAATGTTCTCCCCTCTCCCAGAATTACTGCAATGCTTAGGGCAGAACGAGGCCCCGTTTAACAGCACTGAGACAAGAGCTACAGGAGAGCTCCAGCCCAGGGACTGGCCACCCTCACTCACTTTGTGCCCAGTGCTGGGCCTGTGTCAGCACTTGTTTATTGGGAAGCTTTTCTCTGTTTTTAACCTGGATGCCCCATTGCTGGAGCTGAGCAGACCCATTTTTTTCCCAGCTTGCTGCTTAACTGCCTTTACCGTGGGTAAGAACATTGAGCAAACAATAACAGCAAAAACCTTGTATTTCCACAGCACACTTTAACTCAAAGGTGTCACAAATCAATTTAAAACTTAAATTGCAATACCATCTCCAATCACTTTACTCACAGTATAAATCACAGCCAGTTCTGGAGGTGGAAGAGGCAGTTATATAACAAAGTGTAATAACTTCACACAACAAGAGTGAAAATCGGCAGGAAGATCCTACATTCATCATCTCTGCTTTGTGAACCTGGATGGTTCCTTTCCAGAGGTAAATCCAGGAACTCCAAAACAACAGCCAAGTCAAACTACAACTTCAGGCACACCAGTCCTGCCTGGGAAAGGAGGCCTCCTGGATATCACAGAATCATGGAATGGCTTGAGCTGGAAGGGATCTTAAAGCTCATCTAATTCCAGCAGAATTCCTTCCTTCAGAGAGCCAGGGGTCCTGTAATTATCTCAGTGTCCTCTCCAGTCTGTCTCCTGCCATTGCCCTGTTCCCTGAGTTATGATAGGAAGATCTGGACTGTGGGATTAAAATACAATATAACAGCATTTCCTTGTTTTCCCCAGCTGATTTCCCATGCTGTGTACATGTGTATAACTGCATGTGCTGGCTCCATTTACAGCAGGGAGATACTGAGCTCTGAAACAAAAATGTATTTTGAAGCCAGATACAGTTGGCTCCACCTGGGACTTTCTTTGCTGCAGTTGCAGAAGTAAGTTGGAGCAGCAGCAAACTAGAAAAAAATGTAAATATTGCCAGCTGTCTCTCCAGGATGACACTGCTCTGATTAATTTATGATGTTTTCAAAGAAAGATGGTGAATGTTGCACCATATTTGAAATGAAAAGGTTAAGCAGAGTTAAAAAAAAATGCACAATAGAGTTCTTAAAAAATGTGCTTGCTTAGTTTTGAGCAATAGAATGTTTAATGAGTAATAATGAAATGAGCTGGTGCTGGCTTTGCTATCTCCTGCATCCCACAGCCCCAGACAGAGGAACAAAGAGCAACCAGCCCCATTGCTGGGCCAAGCAGCAGGAGGGTGGAGCTGCCTCCCCTTGTTCTGAGCTTCAAACGCTGCTGCTGCTGCTGCAGAAACTGAGAGCAGAGCTAAGGAGGATTCCAGGCAGCCTCTCTCCAGCTGGGACCACCATAAACTGCAGGAGGTCAGCAGCTATTCCAGTGCTGCCCTTCCCAGCTGGAGCTCCAGAGGGGACAGGCTGGCCAGGGGTTATCTGGCAAACCACCCCTGTCTCAAGGCATCCACAGAAGGACTGCTCAACTCTTCTGTCCTCATTTCCACCTCCAGCCTTCCTGTGGGGGGATTTTAAAGGGATCAAAAACACCTCAGGCAGCAGATCCAGAGTAAGCAAAGGCTTGAGCAGTGCCATTGAGCAGGGCTGGATGCAGTGAGAATTTGGCACCTTCCTGGGAGCACCCAACACCAGCATCAAACCAGACACCATCTCCTGGCTTCAAGAGCATAAAAATACAGCCAGGTGTGGGGCCAGGCAATGTCTCTACACAGAGGGTTATAAAATAAAAGAACCAGCTTTCCAAGTCCCCCTTGTTTTGTAGTTTTGTTTCTTTTCCCTTGTGGCTTTCCTGTGCTCCACTTTTCACTTCTTTAACTTCAGTCAGATTTTTTTCCCTCAAGCTAATTTGGTATGAACAGTCATCCTCCTGCAACTCCAAAAATATTTTCTCTTCTTTCTTTCAAAATGCCCTTTCTCCCCTCCTTCCTGCAGACCAACTGGTTTCCAATGGCAAGAAACTGCCAGTGCCTATTCCAGGAGAGCTGGCAACAAAAAATTGCCAGCAATAATGACTGAAATAATCCCTTTCCTGGACAATTACTGAACATTATCTGGAGAATACTACAACATATAGGTACTTAAAAAAAGAGAAAGAAATCAACTAATTTTCTCTTCACCTACCTGCTTCACCCACAAACACTTCCACTGGTGTGCTGGTAGGGCTCTCACCAATGATATTATATGCTGTCATCAGTATTTCATATCTCTTGTATTTCTTCAATTCTGAAAAAGTAAAATATTACATATTAATATTATATATTTTGATTTATACTGTATTACAGCTATCTTTTAGACTCCAACACCTCTTTATCTCCAGACTTGTCCCTCAGAAAATGTGGAAATAGAACAGTCCAATAGTGCAACGTCTACTTCAAGCCTCTCTGAATTCACATATCATGACAGTATTTGCATCATTTTGAAAGATATTTGTGATATAATGGCAGGATTTTCCAGTGCATCCTCAAAGTGCTGCTCCAGTAAGAGGAATAATGATTTCTCTTGGAATACACCCATTTCTTATGGATAACTAACTAGAGGAACATCTCTAGGTCATCCTTAAGTACAGAAAATGGCAGGATTTGGCTTTGAATGTCAGCATAAAGTCTCATTTTTCTGCACTGGGAGGAAAGAGCCTGCCTAGCCTTGCCTAACCCCTGGAATGCTCATTTTGGGGGGGATTTTGGAAGCTGCACTGCTCTAGAACAGCTGAAGCAGGTGCAGAGGGAGAGCTGCAGGGGGGATCTGGAGTCCCATGCCAGGCACTCCACAGGATCTCCTCCTCCAGTGTGAACACAGCCTGACCATCAACCACAGTGAGAAAGGAGAATTTGAAGGTTGGACTCCATTTGGCCAACAGGCAACAAATCTCTTTGCTGACACAGAGAAACTTCTCTGACAGATGAGGCAGGAGAGTGAGAGAAGCGTGAAAAAATCTAAAAGCCCCAATTGTTTGTGGGTAATTAACAGATGCAGCAAGGGTGGAGTGGAATCACATCAACGTCATTAGGGGAGGCAGCGCCTGAGCAGTTTCAGATTTTGAATTTTCAGGATGAAAGAATCAATCCCAACAGATATATTTATCATCTACAATACTTAACAGGGAAATTAGAGTAAGAGAGCAATCAATAATATAAATTGCCCTATTTAAATGAGCATTGAATTAAGACACGCATGGCCAGAGGTCCAAATTTCTCCTTTTGCCAATAATTTTTCCTGCTATGTATGAATCAGAGTCCCCTTAACTTGGGGACTGACAGTATGCCATTGGTTTGGTAAGGTTCAAAAAGCCTAATTAGGCAAGTTTGTCTAATTTCAGTGTCACAGAACTGCTTATAAATGTTGTGCTCCAATATCCGACTGCGAGTTCAGCATCATTCCCCAGTCTTGGGCATACTGTAAATTATATCTAATATATCCCCAATTTTTTTAATGTGATATCACTAGATTTGGATGGACTGCAAAAGATGGAGTGAGGAAGTCAGAAATAACAGTGCTGAGTTCATAAACAAACAATAGTAATATACACACGTATGGTACTGGGCAACTTGCACAGGGAAACTTTATTTTCTGCCATGAGAAGCCACAAGGGAGATTTTAGTGTTAACTGGATGTGGAAGAAAATGGAACACAAGAGTTCATGCATGCAACTTTCAGTGGGGATCAGGCTTCTTTTTTTCTTTTTTTTAGCCCATCACAATCTGTGACTCAAAAGCCTTGGGCAAAACCTATCTAGTGAACCATCATCACCACAAAGCAACTTGCCTTTTAACTCTGTCGAATGTTATTTTATTCATTTCCAATTGAAAACACCTCTGGAGATGCACATAAATTCATTGGGCCCTTTCTAAATTGGCCTTGTACTCCGTGGAATGCCCGAGCATCACAATGCTTGAATCATAGGACTAATGATGTGATACAGCTAAACTCAGATGGACTGCAAAACATGTAGCAAGTGAATCAAAATTCATTTAGCATCAGCAATACTGGGTTGTTACAGTCAGTAGTGTTTTACCTTCCCAGCAGCCATGTTTTTACAACAGCTACCTACTTGCATCATCGATGTCTCTGGGCATAGGGGAAGCAAAGGCTTAAAGAAAAAGAAACTGGAGAAGGCCAGAGTCATTAATCTGTGTTGATTTCTGCTGGATCCATGGAGGAGAGCCACAGGAGTTTGCCTGTGGTATATTTTGAACCATTACAGAGATTCTCAACTGAAGGCAGTGTGCACTTACGTGTTAATTCATACGTCGTTAATGCAGAGCTGCTGTTCACTGTCTTGAAGCTGCCTTGGGCTATTCAGGGCAAGCAAAGCAGAAAGCTTGTTACAGTGCAAGGAAATAGTTATTGCAAATGATGTACAGCAGAGACAGAGGCAAATGAGGCAGCACACCCATACACAGTTTAAGCTTTAGGAATATACCTTGAAGGGCAATAAAATCACATCGCTCTCTCGTAGCACATCGAGAGCATCTCGCCCACATGGGGCTGTTTCATTTCCTCCTCAAACAGAGGAACTCACAAATACACAACACAAAGATGTTCTGGCTTTTAGATTAAATAGAACAAATGAGTAAAAATGAAATGATTTCTAGGGGCGAAAGCTCTCAGTGGTACATTACATCCTGATTTCTTGAGATGCAAAATTCAAAACCTGAGGAGCTGTAGAGTACTGAGCCGGAATGTGGACCACAAAGTGAACACTTACATTAGGGCAGGACCTGTTTCTTTAAGTGTGAATTTGATTTCCCACAGTTTCACTTAAAGAATTCAATATTCCTGCTGTGAGTGAATTGTAATAATATGCTAAGCTGTGCAAAACTGTGGGTCAGTGAGGAACAGAGGTGTTCTAAGGTGAGAATTATGAGAAGAGAGAAGGAAATTTATTTTAAAATACGTTTTTCTCTACCCCTTGCTCTCTCTGTCTCTTGACTCCCTGGAGACGTACAACTCGTTTCTTCTCCTCTACAGTGATTAGGAACATTGCTGCAGAGCCAGAAGAGGCTCCCTGTCTTGTGAGAGCATCCAAATTATTTATTTCATAATGTACACCATCATTCAGTTAGTGTCTGAGAAAAACCCTTCTGCATTCCTACACCTACAAGAGCTTTACACCTCTGTCCTGGTTCAGGCTTCTCAGTCTGAGAAGTCTCATTAGCTCTGATCATGTAAGTGAGGTCAGAGTTAGGTGCTTACTTTGTATTTAAAGCACCCACTTGTCCACACCCTCATTAAAATTCACCCTTGCTTTTGTAGAAATCACTTCTGTAGCTTCAGGAAAGCATGGCAGATGATGTGAGATATTAAAATAGTCTCACTGAACCCTATTCTGCTGCTCTTGGAGTATTATCTTATTCTGAATATCCCACTGACATCAAGGAGGACAAAAGCTGGTCCCTCCACGAGCACATCTCATTGCAGGACCTTATTTCTCCAGCTCCTGAGTGTTCACATGTCTGCCTCACATCATCTTATTCTGTCTATTCTTCCCTCTGATTTCCTTTCTAGCATTTATCTAAAAAGCCTTTTCATTTTTTTTCTATTATTCTTCTTCCTCTCCACCCTCTTTCCATATGAGCCATAAATCCCAGTGACTAACGTGGTAAGCAGGCACCTAAAAATTCTTGTTCATCTTTGCTATTTTCTTCTAAAATATGGACAAGCACTTTGAAATTATAAAAATTCTATTTAAAAATTCTCCTCAGCTGTTTTCCTCATACTGTAAAAAGAAAAACAAAATGTCAATTATAAAAACTATTGAAAAATAACAGCAAGAAAGGAAAAGGTTTCCAGCTGAGGAAAATGAAGTGTCTCTCATTTGAAGGCTGAACAACAAAGTGTACCAGGGTAATTATGAAGTGGAGGTAGTGGGGAGCAGGAAATCAGAAGGCACATGGGGGACAGACCATCAATGCCAGTATGCTGGCAGAGATCAGCACAGACCATTGCAACGCTGATCACACTGAATCACTTGCATTTTTCAGCGTCTTCAGGCTGATTGTGTAAAACCTGAATTACTCCCAGCACTCTAAGACTTACATTTTATTTCTATAGGACAAGAAGGGGTGCAGTGCCTGGTGTAATCCCAGTAAGTGTGGGATATTTTAAGGTGCCAGCTTACGTGTGAGCTCTGCTCTGAGGGCCGAGGGGCTCTGGATGCTCCTGGAGCCCGTCCCGGGCGCGGGGTCGTGGTCCAGCTCGCGGTAGTAGATGCGGTATCCCAGCAGGAGCCCGTTCACACTCTCCACCCTGGGGGGCTGCAAAACACCCACGGGGAACAGTGAGGATGTGCCTGGCAACAGACAGTGGCTCTGTGCTCAGTGCAAACAGACATTAATAACGCACAGGGTCGGAGGTTGTGTGTTTGAAAGCACAAGTTAAAGGCAGCTTTGAGGATTTTGCTCAGCTGTGACCATTGCAAAAGGCTCTTGACTGAGAAATCCACACAATGAACCAAGCTCCTTTCCATCTTGGCCCACAGAAACCTGGGTGTGATGAAAAGTATAAATAAGCACTCCCTGGAAATGCAGGTTTCCTTCCACCAACACTGGAACAACCAGAGAGTGTTTCACTTCTTCTAAAAGGAAATAAATCATTTTGTCACAGACAGAATTTATTTCTTTTCCTTGGGGACTGATCACAGGACAGTCTTCATTTGGCATTATTTTACTGAAAGACTGATGAGAAAATAAAAAGGAAAATAAAAAGGAATAATAAAAATTGTTCTGGCTTTGATTAGGAAGAAAAAAATAAGTCTAATAACCGCCTCATACAGGCATTTAGAGAGAAGTTACAGTGTGATGGGCTCTGGTGTGGGCACAGAGGAAAACCAAGGGCTCCTCCATAACAGCTCAGAGCAGTTTGGCACATACAGCCATGGGCTGGCTCAAAAATGAGTTTTTTCCTTCTGAATCATGTTGGGAGATGCTCAAAGACAAAACAACTCAGCAAGGCTTCTCCCACAGCCCCTCACATCCTCCTACAGCTACAGATACACAGCTGGCACACTGAAAAGGAGATTTGTGTCTGGGTGGCTTGCTTAAGTAGAGACAAGCAAAGGGATTCCTCATGTTTTGGAGAAAAAAATACTTTCCTGAGTCTAATGCAGGCTAAGAACTGCAGAGAAGAGATGCCTTGAGCCATTTATCTTTGAAAGATTCTTTAACTGAAATTTAAGGGGCTGAAAGTATAAATGAAAAGGATTTAAATGATGATCTTACCTTTAATCCAGAAAGATCCCTACCAGCCCTGAGAATTTTACTAAGGAAAAGCATTGTGTAAAAATTAACTGCTGGTGTGAAACACTGTCACAATAGAAGGCAATACCTTGTAATTTTAATGAAGAGATAAGGACATCTTGATAGAAAGGAGGAAGATCTTTGGTAATAACCTGGCATTCTGCTTCCAGAAATGACATGAATTTTCCATTACTCCTTACAATGGCAAGAGGAGGGAGAGGAATTGTCCTGTTAGTGCCAAGGACCTTGCTTTGGGTGAGGGCTGAAGGGACTAAGTAGAAAGACTGCATTTTATGGAAACCAAAAAAAAGAAAATTACATGAACCAGAGTATAAAGAAAGTACACAGCCACCAGGAAAAGGAGCAGAACCTTCTTCAGCAAGAAGCTGCCTTCTTTTGCAGTTGTCCTGCACAGAGCCTGCTGAAAGCAACCCAAACTCTCCCAAGATTTCACTTGCTCTGCCTGGTTGGAGATCTCTCACTCATGATTGTTTTGTGCTCATCATCGTGCTCCACATCTGGCAGAGCCCTGAGCACCTTTCACTGATATTTGGCATCTGCAGCAGAGAACGATGCTGTGGATGCAGATTGTGAGAGACCTGGAGGATCATCAGGGCTGGGATCTCCCAGTGCAAACCCCACCTGCTGAGAGCTTCTTTCACAGACAGAACAGCCTCCACAGAAATCGAGCTGATTCCTCAGCTTCCCATATTCCTGTTGGGAATCTGTTCCCAGCCTCACCACTCGGGCTGTTAGAAACCTTCATTTAATTTCTAATCTAAATAATTCATAGCCAGTTTCTAACCATTTGTTCCTGTGCTAACATTGCCTTTTGGGTTAAATTGTTCTTCTCCCTGTGGGCTGTTTACTCCTGTGATGTATTTTAGAAAGGGCAATCATATTCCCTCTACGACTGCATTTTACAAGGCAAATAAATCAAGCTCTTGTACAACAGCCTTTCCTGGTCTCAGGCTGAGAGCCCCTTGTCCAAGGGACTAAGAAAACAGACCAAAAAAAGTGCCAGGTTTATCCAGGGCTGCCCCATGTCGCTACTGCTCATGGACCAGCTGAAACACTCTCCTGTGGCAAGAGGATGAGATGGAAAATTATCAGTTCTTCTCTCCTGATATCTTCTTTTTTCTTTTCCAATCTTAAGACTTTCTGTTTTCTGTATTACACTCAAGTTACTTTAGCCCTGATGGTGCCCCTGCAGAGAAGGGCTTCACAGCACAGCAGTGCCCTTGCCTACCTATGACTTCCCCTTTTTTAATTACTAATAAAGTTTTTTTTAAATTTATGGTGGAAAAAACCAAGTTGAAGTGGATGATCCTGCAGAACTCTAAAAGGAAAACCCTGCTGAAGCTGAGGAGGAGACTGTGACTCCCTGCTCTGCCATGTAACTGCCTAACAGGTAAGGATTAATTTCTCCTTGTGACCCAACACTGGTCTTATGAGACCAAGCATTGTTTTCTTATGCTATCATGTGATTCTCCATTTTTTCCATCCTTGAGATTTAGGACAGGAAAGCTCAGCTAATAAATAGTTTGCAAACTACCTCTCTTTTAGCCACAGAAATGATGGTTCTTTCCTTGAAAGGGTACTCTGCTAAAAGGTCAGGTCTTCCCCTTCCTGTCTGTCTTCAGTGGACAAAACTCTACTTTTGATGCAATGGATTATTTAGGATTTTGTAGAATGGCCTGGGGATCTGCTGAAATAGGTAAAATGGTTATGAGTGGCAGCCCATAAGGTTGTACAGAAGAAAGAGAAACATTTTAGTGCTGTTTAAAGAGAAATAAATAAATAAAGACTGAAATGTAAGTTTGAATAATTGTTATCTCTAAGGTAGAAGCAGAACAGTACATGATCCTGATGTTAAGTGTAACATCCTCCAGAACATTTGAAATAACTCTGCATTATTGATACAACAGACCTCACTGGAAATTACTTATTTTCTTCCTCCTTTAAATTTAAAAATAATGGACTGATTGGACCAAGCAGCTGAAAGCCCAGATAGTGCATGGAGAGTTTGTTTTGTGAATTATTAACACAGCTCAAAGTTAAAAATTTAGCTTTGCTTGGAAATCCACTCTCCCATTTAGCTTGACTGCTGTTTTCAGTTTACATTATTTCTTAGACACTGCTGTGAAACTTCCTCTTAATTGGAGGCTATTGTGGGACTTGAAGATTTTTGTTTATTTGAAAAATATAGTACGGTTGAATTACCAGGACCTATTAATATACATGTGGTAATGACATATAATCGCCCACAACTCCCTTGAGATGGCTCTGGCACAACAACCCCATCTCACTTTCATGAAATGAAAAGCATCCAATTACCTAAACAACCACCTATTTCACATTAACTACACACCAGTAATCAGTCAGCTGGGGGAATGTTTATTTCTGTGGTCCATTGTGCCTCACAGCCTCTCTGTCCTCTCCTTCTGTTCTTTTTCCCCCTTTGCTGGGGCTCTTGTAGGAGGGGAGGTAGATTTGCATCTCTCCATAATTCCTTTGGCAAAACTTCTCATCATGTTTCCTGTTAGCTCAACATGCTGTAAGCAATGCTGCTGCTCAGGATTATCCTGTGTGAGCTGGGGCCAGGCACCCAGAGCACAGCCAGGCAGATTTTAAACTGCTGCTGCACAGCAATAAACACACCCTCATCCATATATTTTTCTCCCCAAAATGCAAGGAGTCCCATCTGTACTGTAAATGCATATGTACATTTTTCACTCTAATGCAATCTGTCCAAAGTCATCCTTATTATGTGTGGGGACATTGTCTGGGGAGCAGGGTGGGCAGAGCCTTTCCAGGATGGGTTATGGATAACGTGCAGTACCCCACTGGGGTCCCTCTATTAATGCTCACTCTGCAAAAAGAAACCTCAGGCACTGGATCACAAAATGTTCCTTCATCTCCCAGGAGGCCAGGATTGAGAGATAAAGGAAGGCAGAGGAAATGCCAGTGTAAAATGCAGACTTGACACAAATATTTCCCCAACCAACCCGGAGAGACTGCGGAGAGCTCAAACTTCTTTTCTTTTCTCTGAAGAAACTCAATGTTTCCTTCTCAAAGAGTCAAGAGGGTGTGTGGAGCTCCTCAGAGGTATGAATGGGATCTCAGGCACTGACCTCAGGCTTCTGATCATTCCAGCAGCAGGAGGAGGCTGTGCATGATGTGAGCTGATTACCTGAGCTCACCAACACCACACTCCGTGGAATATTTCCCATGTAAAGATGCACATCCATGGATAGCAATGAAAGGGCAGGAATCTGACAAGTAACAATCTTACAGACACTCCTTTACCTCCCAGTTAAAAGCAACTGCCAGCAATCTCCATTCATCACTAAAATTTATTCTAGATCAGGCAAATAAGGAAGTAGCTGCAGTCCTTCAATGTTAGTACAATATTTCCAGTTCAAGAAAACGTCCCTGGCAATGTCCCTTTAAATTCAACAAGTCAAAGCAGCCAAAAAATTGTTCACAGGAACATCAGAATCTTTCATTTTACCCACCTGCCACTGCACAAGGACAGAGGAAGTCGTGTGGGGAGTCACCAACACAGAACTGGGTGGCTCATCTGGGACTAAACAAGAGAAAAAGGAAACAAAAGCAGTTACAGCAAGAGGGTGGAAAAGGGGCAGCTTTTCTTTCATTCAAAAGGTTCTTTTTCTTCACTGCTGAAGGAAATCTTCCATCCCAGCTGCTTCGTGGTGGGTCTCAAAAGCAGCATGGTGGATGTGGATGTTGGAACACAGGGAGAGCCAGGCACCCCTCTTACATCCCCTGCTCTACCTGTGGCCTTGGCAGCTTGAGCAGAGTAAGAACAGCTCAGGGCATGAACCTGGAGGCAGCTGCAGCAGCCAGCTGCTCACACACCACCAGTGCCCACCTGTAAGGAAGTTAAACCAGCTGTGTGCTGGCTCCAAAGGGTGAGAAAAGTGCTCCCAGATTTTCCAGGAGATTTTTTTATCACCTTTGGGGCAAGCCCACCTTGAATTTAGGAGTTTGTGTCACATAGTCACACATTATTTTAGTCAGAACAGCTTGACTGACCACAGACAGGTTAACCCCTTCCTGTGCCCATGGCCTGTGGCACTCCCAGACACTCCTCAGCAGCTCAAACATGAGGCAAAGGCTTATCAGGAGCTCACAGCCCTCCACAGTGCAATGCTCAAGTGGCAGCACCGGGGCTGCTCAGCAGAATAAATGCTCAGTTTGTTGAGGAGGTGAGAAGCTTTCACAGTTTTTTCCCAGTTGTGTTGTGAGGAGGCCAAGCACAACTCTGGATCCACTGTAGCTAAATTCAAAGAGAACTTAAAATGAAATTTCAAATTCCACAACAGTGAGTCAGTGCTGCCTCATTAGCACCAGCTACAGCCTGCACTGACCCTGCTGCTGCTGTGCAGGAAGGTGCAGAGCCAGGATGCCTTTAAGGGGCTGCTTAGCACATTAGTCAGGTATTACCTGGGCTCCTGTTTAACTTCCCACGCTCCTGAGCTCTGTCCTCTGCTCTTCTGATTTCAAGATCACATTCCCTGGCAAAATGGCCTCCTATTTTTATATCTCCGTGTCATTTCTAACTTGTCACTCCTTGCTCTGTAGGAAATAATTTCTGGCACCATATATATACATAAAGCCACAGAACCATTCAGGTTGGAAAAGACCTCTAAGGCCATTAAGTCCAACTATTGAGTCAGCACTCCCAAGCCCCCTGCTAAAGCATGTCCCCAGCTGCCACATGTACATAACTTTTAAATCCCTCCAGGGATGGGGACTCCACCACTGCCCTAGGCAGCCTTTGTCAGTGCTTGAGAAACCCTACAGGGAAAAAATTTTCCCTGATATCCAATCTAAACTTCCCCTAGAGCAACCAGGCCATTTCCTTATGTATTACCACTTCCTACTTGGGAAAAGAGATTGATCCCCACCTCACACCACCCACATATTTATATTAACCCATGTATGTATCCCAGGATTACCCAATTTCCCAGGGTAAAAGCACATACTGATGCTTTTCCCCCTTTGCAAAGTTCCTTCCTGCATTCAAGACATCAGAGCTACTTCTGCATTCAGGCATCGACTTTATACAATCAAGGAATTAGAAGCTGATCTCTAAGGCTAAAAATAAAAGCCTTGTCAATGTCATTCACAGTTTATTAGTCCTGATCTGCAGGATTAAATGCTCATGTTTCCAGGAGCTTCATACTCTTTCTTACTTATACCTCAGCAATTTTGCCATTCTGCAGACTGATGTGGATTGTGAGAGGAAAACAATTGAAGAAACTTCTTCAAATGTATGCAGGGTTCTACATTTATTTTTAATGCTCTCTTGTAAATTATTCAATTTCTGCAAAGATAATGGTTAGTGCAGAATTTGGAAGCCAATCAAACGAAGTTTAAATCCATTTTGAGACTCCTGAAAGTATGATTCATTATCAGAGGGCACAGCAGGACATTTAAAGGCTGCCTGTTAATTCAGCCACATCTCATTGCTACCTGGGTCAGCTTCCCGTGGACAGAACTGCTGGGGCTGCTGGTTTGCACTGCAGCCTCCATGGAGAACACCCTGCAGTGGCTCCAGGAGCCCTGGGGAGCCCCCACCCCTCGGGGATGCCCCTGCCCTGCTCCCTTACCATCCTGCAGGGTGGTGACTGCCTCTGTCTCCGCGCTGAAGTCGCTGTCCCCGATGTCGTTGGTGGCCTTCACTCGCAGCTTGTAAGAGGTGAACGGGTTCAAGCTGTGCAATGGGGAAAACAAGGCTGAGCAATGAAATCTCCCTCCCTCCACACAGCCTGCCTCCACAGGGAACCTGCCCACTGCCAACCAGAGTCACTGAGCAGTTTGGCTCCTCTCCCCAGTCTCCCCCAGCTTCCAGGCGTTCCCACCCCTGATGTCCCTGCCCTGAGCTCCCTGAAACACTCACGGATTTATCACTGGATTGGGCATCAGAAAACAGACCTGAGGCTGCAGCTCATGGAGCAGCCCACGACTGGGGCTTGCTATCTGAGTTCTGCATGGCTGTGCAGAGCCTGGTGTCAAGGTGCTTTGCTGAGATATCCTCCAAAGCCACCTGAGTCAGCCCACCCTCTGAGCATGGATGGGGAGGGGGCAGGGGACATGCCCAGGGTCAGCCAGTGCCCAGCAGGCTCTGGAATTCAGAGTGCCAGCTCCTGACTAATCCCCTACACCTCACCACTTGATCAGTGCATTTCGCTCCTGCTGAATCCCAAATTAATTCCATTATTTGGATTATTTAATAAAGACAGCAACAACAGGTTCCCTGCAGCTCTTTTATCTATGTGGTGCTTTAAGATATGCAAAGAGTGATTTCCAGCTGACATAACCTTGCAAAGATGATTCTGCCTTGGCTTGGCAGGGGAGGTGAAGGGGAGGCTGCCTTTGGAGTCACAGCAGAGGTTTGAAATGCAGAGCTGTGACTTACAGGGGATTTCACTAATTAATTGGCAGTGCCTAACCATCCACTGGCAGATGTAACATTGACTACAAACCCAAGTTACTCGTAAGGAATGATTAAACATCAAGGATAATGCATTCTGATGGACAGCAACGACTCTTCTGGACTTCCACAGGAAAGTGCTTTTAGCAAGGAGGACAAGAAATCTCTTTCAGCAGTGCCACCCTACCAGGACAGAATTACTTGCCTACAGTAACTTGATTAATATGAATCATCCTTTTTGATCTTTTGTTTTCAGTCATGGCAATGTCAAATCTAAGTGACATAGATGGTTTCCTTGTTTTTGCAGGTTTTGACTGGAAAGATGCTGGCACACAACCAGTGAGCTGCCATATACTACAGCCCCCAAAGCTTTTAATAACAGACCAAAAAAAATCTGTATCTGAATGCTCAGAATACCTGATTCTCCTAAAGCTCATGGCCTTTTAGAAATAATCTGATTTGTACTGGCTCGTCAACAGAGGAAATGGACAGCAAAACAAGTACCTGCTCGTAGACATTCAATTACTTCTGCTGATGTTACAAGGACTTTAATTACACCAGTATTGCAGAGGATATAATGAAGGCTGAATAACAAAGTTTAAACATTCTGATGCTATCTATAAACTTCAGTATGGAAAATACAGATAAAAATGGTTCTCATTTCATCTGGAAAAGCTTATATAGAGATAATTGCAATGCAGCATTCAGAGTGGATTTTAACATCAGTCATTGCTGAAAGGATTTTTAACTAGTTGTATTTTACAGAGCACTGTGTAGCTACATATGATTTAGTCTGAGTAGTGTTATCTGTGGTGGTGAGCTTCCAGGAAAAGCTTCAAAAAGATGCACTGCAGCCCAACTTTAATTAGATTTATTGCATGACCTTCAGCAAATCTCTCAACTGCTGTTCATAACACCACCTCTAAAATGGGAGCAGTGGCCTCACTTAACCTCTCTCCCCCAAAAAGAACGTGAGGCTGAGTGATGCTTGTTTTGGTTTCCCAACCAGTGGGAAAGAATGGGAGTTTCTGTGCTAGATCAGGCGGTACCTTTCGATGATGCAGGACGTGGCCTCGTGGCTGATGGAGGAGGAGTAGGTTTGCCAGTCCCCGTGCGGCAGCTCCCGCACTTGCACCGTGAAGTAGCGGATGGGGGAGGATCCGTCACTGCCAGGGACCCAGGTCAGCAGCAGGCTCCGGGAGGACACGTCACCCTGCGGGGCCAGCACCTGCCTGGGCGGGGCTGGTCGTTCTGCAATCAGACCACAATTCAGCTGCTTTGAGAGGAACTTCACAGCAATGTAAAATGTGACAGATTTTCATATAGGTAAAGTCACAGGGCATTGAATTTTTGGATTTGCCTCATGGAGGATACAACCATCCCGTTCCTTATCCTTCTACTGCAAGGAGGAGCAGTAAAGCTGATTGTTATCTCCCTGCATCAAAGGTCACCATAGAATATAAACCTTCATCACACTGGACCTCAATCTTTGGGGCTCTTCATTCAGCAGGTTAAAGAAAAATCATCAGGACTGGCAGCCAAGTAAAGCAAGACAGTCTTTAATGAAACTCAGCTGTGCTTCTGGCTCCAATTGCTCTTTTGACAGAATCTGTGTGTAAATGAGCTCACTTTTTAACCTGTTCTTACTTGTTGGTACCAGGAACTCTGTTCTGTCTGTGCTGTGTGGGATCCTCTTCCCCCAGCTGAGGCACAAGGAAGAGGAAGGGGCAAGCTGGAACAGGCTGCTGTGTGGCAGAGTTCAAGCACACACAGCTGATGCTGAATTCCTGCACCAGGCAAGGAACCAGCACAGAGCTGGAGCACCTGGTGCAGGTCCCTTCCAGAGCCCCCCAACTCTTCCCTTCACACGCACTAACCTTGAACCTGCAAAGTCAAAGCAGGCAGTGCTGAGGGAGCTCTCTCCAGAGTAATTACGCTACAGCTCTGGGATGAGCAGGGAATGGCAATGCAGGTGTGAGCATGCCAGCCCCCAACTGTTTCATTACAGATCTCCTTTCCCGTCACCGCATCTCCGCACTCCATCGATTTCAATAGAGAAACTCTATAGAGTGAGGAATAATTGTTTAATTGTTTATCATGAAGATTATTGATTCTGATTAAAATGTGTGGCATGTAATAAAGCAGAAATTGATTGGAGACACCGCAGTGACTTGCTTTTGAGAAGCAATTCAATTCAACTTCATCAGCACTTGTTTCCATAAACACACCTCAGCCTGCCTGATTCCTCACCGCTCCGCACGGCCAGCGCTTCATTTCCCTGCCATCCCCTAAAACCATTTCCTGTGTGTTTTGGCATTTCTCTGCAGCCTGCTCTCGCTGACATCAGTGCCCAAAGACTTGTAAGCTATTAGCTGGAGGAAGCCCTGGGTGCCAGCAGCCTGCGAGCAGCAGCACGGCGCGAAAGGTCAGCGCCTTACACTGACAGGCGGAGACAGGCACGGGGTTACTCCGTGCCAGGGAGGGACAGCCATGCAGGGATTTTACACATCCTGCTGATAAGCTCTGCACTTCTGGGCAGGTCAGATCTTGCACTCAGTCTACCATGATTGGGTTTCCTTCTGCTGTTAATGGGAGATCTTAAAATCTCCCGTGTTGCAGGATATACTCCCTGACTGTTTGTACAAACCCATTAGGGTAAAGAGTTTATTTATGGGAGCTTAGCCACAAGCAAATGCAAAGGTGAGGCTGGCAGTGCAGTCTTGACTCTACCATGCCACATGACGTTATAGACTACTTTTAATTTTTTGCTACATTTAAATTTTTTGACTCAGTTCTGCCCTCATCACCAGTGTGGACTCTTCTGAAGTGTAGATTCAAAGCACTGCAGCAGAGACTCTGGAGAATACAGCCACTATATAACTTGGGATCTATAAATCACAGGCATCACTGCAAAATGTAAAGATTTATACTGGGATTAAGCAAGGGATTTACAAGGGCAAGAGTGACCAATTTTGTTTATTTTCAATTGAATTTTTTGTCTGTCTATCGTAGTATCAAGGACTATGAGGATATTAAATACACCTTAATTAATAGGAATTAAATACCTTTTATTCTAGAATTTTTATTATCATGTATACACATTTCAGGTTAATTTCTTGTTATCAGAATAGCTGCACTGGATAAATTTCCTTATCATCCCCTTTTATAATTCTTGCTGATTTGAGAAAACACATTGTTGTCCTTACACTTTAAATGGGATCAGTAAACCTGTGGTTCCAAAGCACGTAGAGACCCAACAGAGCTGTCCATCAATAAGAGAAAGGGATCACGTTGCACTGAGATTTGGGTACTCAAGATAACCCTAAAGCACTGATAGCAACAAGGGTCATTGTTCCCACAGTGGAGCTGGGAGCTCTGCCTTGAGCTATTGTGCATCTTTGTGCACAGTCTGGGGAATCTCAGCACATTTTATTGAGCAGGAGAGGCTCTGAGCTTTGAGAATGCACATTTTTTGGCATAGTGGGTTCTTTTTTGAAGCCTCCACATGTCAGGCTTTGAACCTCCCCTTTGACAACAATCAGACAGGGGTAGGAGAAACCTTGAGCTGATAAATCTCTTTGATGGACAGTATCTTTAGCAGAGGCTCTTCCAATTTCCTAATGCATCTCCAGAGGTTCTTTCTCTGAGGAGTGCACTGTTATGCACTGGGAAGGCTGCACATGACCTGCAGAGCTTTGCCAGAGGGAATTTTAAACCCAACCAAACAGGCCAGGAGTAGTTGAAACGCAGCTCACAGGCTCTTGCTGTTGGTAGCTGAACATCAACTTCCTCTCTTAGAAGCGTTAAAGAAAAATAAAAAGGAAGATGTTGGCAGATACAATGGGAAATACTCACCCTTGCAATAAATGATGTGCAAGGTGTAGAAAAGACTTTAAACAAATGATTGCTTATCAGGCACATTTCAGGAATTAAAAGCAAATGCCATTGGTTGCATTATAGTGCATAACTTGGGCAAGAACAAGAGCAGGTCCACAAGAACATGCAGAAGTTCTAACAGCTGAAAGATGTCTGTGGAGGTCTGGCCTGGTGAACAGAGTGTGCTCCTCTCTGAACTGTAACTTTTGAGGCACAAGAGTTGTATGGTTCTAGTTTTTGAGGAAGAATTTTACTTTAAAAATATCAATATCCAGACATCACATGGCATAAATCCAGTGGTGCTGGTAGTTACCCTGGCTTGTTTTGGTTTTGCCAGCTCAAGAGACCAGGTACATTCTTTGCAGTGGAACATGGCCTATGTGCAAGACCAGGGAAAAACCCACACTCTTTTCCTCCACCAACAAATTCACCAACATATCCTCTTTTAGCTCTGAATCAGAAAAAAAAAATTGAAAATCTTCATGCACAAGTAGGAAATGCAAATTTTTTTAACTGAAGCTCTATAGATCAGTTCTAAAACTGGAGGAATGAGCAGCTCCTTGAGGCAAAGCATTTAAAACAAGCAGTGATGCAGAGCAGATCCTGTAATACCTTACAAGTCTTTCACATTTTGGTACATTTGGTATCAAAACATCTGGTTTCATTTACACACACACATAAATGCCACCTTTAGATTCTCTTCAGAAGAGAATTTGTCTGGAGAGTCAGGATGCAAACAACCATTTCATGGTTGATACAAGAAGCAGCAGAAGCCTGGGCAACCGAGATGCAAAGGCTCTGCTGGAGCGTGTGGCAGTGAAAGGCCAGAGTAATTACAAACACATTAGGTCAGGGCTGAGGCACAATGGAGGAGCCGTGGAGAAATTCTGCAACACCACTGCCTCTCATTTTGCGTTCCCTAATCAATATAATTCATCCATCACTTACTTTCTTAAGATTGCAATCTTTCTAGAAAATGAGAGAGCTGGAAAAAAACCCCAAAAAAACCATCTGACTGCAAAAGGAGGCTGCATATGGCCAATATAGCAGCTGATGGAAAAATCAATTCCAACAGCCCGGCAGGTTAGAAGAACTGTGTCTCATAAAAGTCTGCCTTGCTTTCTCAAATCATGATGTTGCTATGGATTGGGGCAGGTTTATGGGGTGAGAAGGAGGAGGTGCAGCCTATTAAAATGCCCCTAAGTGCAGCGTGGGCTCCAGGGCAGGCACAGAAATTCCCTGAAGCCATGGCTTGCTAGCATTACCTCGTTTCTCAGTGGTGATCACCGTGGCTTCCAGAGGCTCCCCCCAGCCCTGCCTGGTCTTGGCAGATGTCCTGAAGATGTAGGCTGACTCTGGGCTCAGGTCTGTAGCCGTGAACTGCCGGACTGTGGCACCAACCTCCACCGTGGTGAACTTGTTGGGGCTGCTGCTGGCCAGGCGGTAGGCGACCTGGTACCCTGCAAGCAGAGAGGGGAAAAGGCTCAGCTGCCTTTCTAGCAGGGACAAAAGAGCACCAGCACTATTAGCTTATCCTAATTACATGCTTATCTGAAGTCGGGAAGAAAAGTAATTTACTGCCTTTGGTGTTATAAAGCTCTGCTTTTTGGCAGATGCCACACACCTTACAAAGGAAATCGCTCACACACGAGGCTCTGCTGGATACAACTGCCATGAAACCGAGTTCACTTTCCATCCTTTAGGCCAACAAGATGCAAAAACACTTTAATCTTTCCTGGGCATACTGGTACCTTTTTGGAAAGCAAAGGAACAGAGTTGGTGCATTGTCTCACCTGACAGAGGCGGTTCAAGGCAGTGCTCCAGGTTCAGCTTTCCAACCCACGCTCACAGGTTGCTCTGCCCTCTCCCAGTTTCAGCACTGGCTCAAATTCAACGTTCTTCAGCTGCAGCTCCAGCAGCTGGATTGCTCAAATCATGCAGCATTCACACAGCTCCAGCCAGAGCTTGCTCCTCCTTTCTGCACATGCTTTTCCCTCAGCAGTGAGAACCAGAGCTGCCAATGAAGCCACCCTTCTGTCATTCTGCATCACTGCCCTTGCCCAGAGCCTGAGGAAGGAGCTGCAAGCTCTGTGGTCCTGCTTCATCCATGCAGGTCTCAATAATCAATTTAGCTGACGCCTGTAAGTGATAACCCCCCTTCCACCCTGCCTGACAATCAGGAGCTCACAGTTTAGCCTGGGTTATTAATGATTCCACTGTGCAAGGAGGGCTTCCAGGGTTCCTACGCACCACTAGCGACAACTGTCCCCCAAAGAGGGTCTGCCAAATGTTCAAATCCATTCTGTAAACCCAGCAATTCAATCAGGCTCTCACTTCTGGAGCTCAGTGGTAACTTCCAGTCCAGCAGCTGACTTCCAAAATCAATTAATAGCAGAACTGATGTGGGGTTTTATTGCCCGAGCTGAATGTATGATTAAATGCTCCATGGAGTTACACAGGGCAGAGTGCAGCCAACAAATCCAAATCAAACCAGCTGAAAACAAAACAGTCACAGCACAGTTCTGCCAACCCTCTGCTCATCCCCCGAATGACAAAAGAGGTCTGCAGCACCTGAGCCATCTCTTTCTCATGGAATTAATATCCCAGCTGGAGTTTGAACTCCCACCACATCTTGGCTGTAACAAGACCAAGGGGAGTCAAACCTGGCATGGTTCATTTGGGAAGGTCAGTCCATGAAATCTGAGGGGCTGATCTTAGCTATGGTTATTAAAGAAAACTAAATGCCATTTATTTCCCACTGTGAGTATGCCACAATTGCCACATTGCCACTCTCAGAAAAGGCCTGGAGTTCTGCAGTCCCTGGAATCGATGCCACTCGTGTGTGGCACACTCTGCCACAAACAGTGGAATTTAATTGGGATACAGATGGTATTAATTTTGTTGTGCTGACTCTCACAGTGCCACTGATGATGCACCAGGGTTTCCTTGTCCTTTCTTCTCTGGCAGCTGCTCAGGGACAGTCCTGGCTGCTTCACATGGAACAATTTGTACCAACACCTCAAGGAGTGACCCGACTTTTCTGAGCACCTGTGGCTTCAGCCCCAGCTCCCCCTGGCTGTGGTTGGCTTATTCCTGCAGGAACATTTCCACAGCTGGGTGGGTAGATTTAGATTTCTTCAGAGGATGGGAATAATGTCCTGTGAGGAGTGCCTGAGGACTTTGGGCTAGTCTGGAGGCTGAGGGGTGACCTCCCTGTTCTCTGCAGCTCCCTGAGAAGGGGATGTGGAGAGGGAAGTTCTGAGCTACCAGAGTGGTAAAACACTGGTGCAGAGAGCTGGTGGCTGCCCCACCCTTGGAAATGTTCAAGGTCGGGTTGGACACAGCTTGGAACAACCATTTTTAGTTGAGAATGTCCCTGGCCCATGGCAGGGGGGTTGGACCATATGGCTCTCAAAGATTGCTGCTAACCCAAACTACCTGGGTTCTGTGATCTCCCTGGGACTGATAGGACATGTGGGAATGGTTCCAAACTGCTTCAGCCAAGGTTCAGACTGGACATGAGGAAGAATTTATTTACAGAGAGGGTGGTCAAACCCTGAAACTGCCTTCCTGGAGAAGTGGGCAATGCCCCAAGCCTGTCTGTGTTTAAAAGCCATTTGGATGAAGCCCTTAACAATGCTGTAACTTGGTCAGCACTGAACTGGTCAGGGAGCTGGACTTAATTATTGTTATAGGTGCCTTCCAACTGGAATTCTATTCTGTTCTAATCAATTAAAAATTCTCTAGATTTTTCAGTGCTCCTGAGTGTGCTTAGATCCCAGCAAAGTCTTGGGGTCTTACACTTTCAACATTTCATTTTTTCACCTGAAAATTATCTCCTTTTATCCATGGGATTAGTTCTTCCATTACTGGTCCAATATATTTCAACAAAGTACTTCTCTACCTTTAATGATGCAATATTTTGATCTTTTTTTAAAAGTCCACAGAAAGGCAGAGAGCAATGGGGAGAAGGAACTGATATATATGATCTTTTTTGTTTATACTGATGTGAAGAATGTGGGAGTGAAAACCCCAGTGCAGGATCTTAACAAGGAGGAAAAACAGTCAAAGAAAAGCACTGGGGAAATTTTTACAGAAGCAGGAAAGATGAAGGAAAAAGCAACTAAGATGGCTAAAGGAGCTTGATAAAGGGACATAAGATGTAAAGAATAAGACCTGGAGGGAAACAGAGAACATTAAAAGAGCAGAAAAGTTGATTTATCTAGTTATTAAAAGATAAGTATGATATCTGGGACATATCCTTGTTGAGTAATTTCCTCTCTTTTCTAAACCTTTGTAAAATATGAAATGTAGTTAAAATGTGAGGGGGAATAGGAAGATAACTATTTACTGCTAAATGGTGGCACTATACTGCAAAGCAATTACAAACACTACCAGATTAGGCAAAGGAACATATACATATCTAGGCCATTACATATCTTACACAAGAGTGGGTCTGTGGCCAGTAAAAAAATTAATTTAGCTGTGGGAAAGAGGAAATCACTTGTCACAGCCTGTCTCTGTGACAGGATCTGCAAACTCCCTTTCCTTGCATCCCTGTGAAAAACAGCACCAGCTCTCACTGTCCCCTCCTACATCTGCTGTGCTGGATTAAAGTCTGAGGAAATACCTGTTTGAGTTTACAACCAGAGCCATCCCCTTAACAGATTTCCTAAGAAACTCTACACCTCCATAGGTGATTCTAAGTTAAATATCCAAGCCCTACACCTGAACTCAGCTCACTTTTATTGCTACCTACAACCCACCTGAGGGACACCCAGTACTTCATTCTGACCCCCTGCATCTCCTGTTAGATTGTTTGGGACAATGAGGATCCAGACTGGCATAAAAAGCATTACTTTTATTTTTTTCTGAGTGGCACAGAAGACTCAGTACTTAAACTACAGCTTGGATAATAACTAGGGCTAATGCAAGATCAAAAAGATAAAATTATTAAGTTGATGAATTTCAGCAACAAGGGATAGGAGAAGAAAGGAAATGTTAAGTGAAATCAAACGAGGCAAATCAATAGAGGTAAATGGAAAGTGTTCAAAGAGAAATTAATGTATGCTTGAGGGCTATAACAGGCAATTGCTGCAGTGGAGGAATGAGCAGCTTCCTTTCCTTACTAGATTATGACAATAAGATGTTGCAGATATCTTAGGGGAAAAAAATTAAAAATCAAAGGTTACAAATGAAAGTAAAACCTTTAAAAGGTGATTGGAGCAAACTTTTGGGGAAAGGAGTATCTTACAGAGTATGAAATATCTGGATGGTCAATCAGAATTCATATTATTTTGTTAACTTTTCCTCCATATAGCATTAGATCCCAAATCCCTTCTATTGGGAGTGCTGCAACCCACCAGGCCGAAACAGCATTAAAAACCCTCCTGGAAAATGAAACCTTCAGGAGTTTTCATTGTTTTCAGGAGTTATTCATTGAAACGAGGCTTATTTTTCACTTTAGCATCAGTTGAGCATTTTTTGCACAAGTGCAAGCAGTTCCAGGAGCTGCACCCTTCCCACACTCACTAAATGGCAGCTGCCCGTTAAACGCCGGGTCAGCGCAACGCCGCCGGATTCCCCAAAGCAAGCAGGCAGGAGGAGGAGACAACACCCCATGAATATCAAAAAGCTTTCAAGCTCATCACCATACAAAGCCCTTCAAGAAGTGACAGCACCGTTGGTGCAGGGCACGGTGCAGCAGAGATACAAACACTCATTAATTTGTCGCAGGACTCGGGGAGAGCCGGCGATGCCGAGGTGGCGCTCGGCGCGGGCAGCAGCAATCCAGCTTGTTGGTTTTCCTGCTTATCTGTTTCAGGGCCAGCGGGTGTGCAAATCCAGCCTGGGATCAACACAGGAATTTGCAAACATGGATTACATCCAATTCTGGTTCTAATTCTCGGAGGAGTTCTTACACTTTTTTTTTCTTTTTTTTTGTACTAAGCTCCAGGTAAATGCTAAATATGAGGATACCGTGAGGAATACTAACCAGGGCTGGGGAGGATGTGGGTTAAGCTCTCGTTTTCAGGGGGAGCTCATAGCTTGAAGTGCACAAATGCACATTAATGCCTCATTTATCTTTAACAGTATTTGAGGGAACTATGTGGGTGCTGGCTGAACTGAGTGCAGAGAGGAAGACAGAGTGAAGCCTCAGATGGCTGGCATAACATTCCCAGAAGGAAAAAGGGAAATATCTCACAGTCTTGCACGGTAAAATATTTAAACAAACAAACAAGTGGTTTTCCCTCTTGGTGCCTGCCAGTGTTTCATCCTGCTAATCTCTCTCTGAAATGCTAGAACATGTTTTTATATAGATTACAAAAATGTTAGCTGCAAAGGTGTGTGTATGCTCAGAGGACAAGGCAGGCAGAGCAGGAACATTAGTTCAAAGGCTCTGAATATAAGTCGTTCTTGCAAAGCAAGTGGTTTTTCTTTCAAGCCCCATGAGTGAATAGAAGGGCAGAGCACAAAATTACATTCACTTATTTTTCCCAATGACTCCACTTTGGTGCACTTGACCAGGAGGTTGCAGTGGTGTTTTGGAGGTTCATTATAGTAATGAGATGTAAAAAGTGTACAGGAAAAAAAAAAAATCCAAACTCCCCAAATTTGCAACCTTTCCTCAGAGGGCTACATGTTGTTTTTTATCTATTTTTGAAGCACAGCTCACTTCTCAGGAAAGATCACAGAAGTACCCAGCATGAGCAATTTTCCCTTTTTCTCTCTTTGGCAGCTAACTACTTCCTTCAGGAACCTCAGTATTTCTAAAATTGAGAAAAGAAAAGTGAGAACTGTTGAATAAAGACAATGGACTTCAAAGAGGTGGATGGGGGGGACTGGCAGGTAACATCCCCCTGGGAAGGAATTCTAAGGGAAAAAGGAATCCAGGTTAGCTGACCATTTTAAGAGACAAAAAAACCGGTACAACTATCCCAATGCAGACAAAAGATGTTAAGAGGCCAATATGTTTGCATTCAGAGCTCACTAATGACCTGAAAATCAAAAGTGAATGGGACAAAAAGTTGAAGCAGGACACAGGTCTAAGGGAGTGTATAAATAGACAGCACAGACACAGAGGGACAAAATCAGAACAGCCAAAGAGCAAAGTGAGTTATCACCTGAAGGGCAGCAAAGGCAATGAGAAAGATTTCATAAATACATTAGAAATCTGAGGGAGAGAAGAAGGGCAAGTGAACCAGCAGGAATAAAAAATGAGCACAAGACAGGTGGGGCAGAAAGGGAAAGAAGGCTGATACCTACATTGCTGCATCTGCACACACAACAAGAAGTTGGTGCTGACAAGATCCTCCACACAAATTAAAAGTGACAACAATGTAAGTAGGGATGTAGGCTGGAATGGAGAACAGGTTAACGAATATTTAGTTAAGGTGGATGTAATCAAGTCAGAAAGGCCTGATGAAATTTGCCCTGCAGAGATGGAGCCATCTCTGAATAATTAGCCATTCTCTTCTAGGACTTGTGAACGACAGGTGACATCCCAGAACATTACAAAAGGGCAAACAGAGTACACCATCTTTTAAAAGGAGGCAAGACCGACTAAAGGAATTATGGACAAATGAAACTAAAGTTCAATACACAGAAAAAACCTGGAAAAAAATATGAGTCAATATACAAGCATCCATGAGGATAATAACGTGCCAAGAAACAGCCAATATCTGTTTGATTGGAGCAAATAATAAATATCAAATAATCTGTTTTCCATTTTGACAGTGTAATTGGCCAGGTGGGAAGAGTAGATATGACCCACACTGACTTTGAGTGAGGCTTTAATATGGTTGCACACAGTCCCACCAAAAGCAAATGCAATAATAGAACCTAAGAAAAACACCACACATTTTGAGATGAACACTAAAAAAAATGAAATGCTGTTATCAATGATTTGCTAACAACCTGGGAGGACATAGTAAGTAAGCTCTCAAGAGACCTCATGAATGAGTCTGGTCCTGTTTAATACTTTCATTAATGATCTGGCTGATGGAATTGCCAATCTGCTTGCAAACTCCAAAAATGAAACCAAGCTGTGCACACTTTAGAGGACATGAGTGTCGTTTAAAGAGATCTGGGTAATGAAGAGAGATGGTCTGGAATCAGTGAGATGAAATTCAATAAAGGCATCTGCAAATTATCACACTTAAAGAGAAAAAGCTTAATGTTCTTGTGAAAGGACTGGCTGACCTGGAAGTGTACTGTGGAAAAGAGCAGGAATGAACAGTGGGACATGAAATGATTTAGTTACACCATCAGAGTAGTCAAGGACTGTGTGAAGTGTCCTGGGATATCTTACTGGGCATAGGCTGTGAAAGACATAGGAAACAACAGCCTACAAGCTAAACATCCTAAAGATTCTTTAAGGGCCAGCTTTTCCCTTTCCTTCCAATGCTGCTGTTTGTATGATTTTATCATCACCATAATGGCAATGAGCAAGAACCAGCTGAGGAGGGGATGCACTTGTGTGAAGAACTCTGCAAAGACAAAATAAAGGAGAGCTCCTATTCCCCTGATCTTGCAGCAACTCCAGCAAATGAAGCCAACAAAGTGCAGCAATGTGAGAGGTTGGAACACAGTTGGGGGAGCAAAATGTCTTTTGCTCTTTCTCATCATTCCTATCAAATGATTTTTTTTTCTCCTTAACCACATCCTGTGACTCAAATCTCAATCTCTGCTGAGAGCAAGTATTAGGACACAGAGTTCCTTAAAAAGGGCAACAAATCAAACCCACAAGACAACCTGGAAGCCAAACTTCCTTGAGCTGTAGAGAAACCCTGCGTGGATCCATCTCTGGCAGCTCACCACTGCCAAGCTTCACACAGACTCCTCCTCGTGCTCAGAAAATCCTGCAGCATCTGCCTTTGGATGCTGTTTGATGATTTCCCGGTGTCTTCAGATGCCAGGATCACTTTGGTAAACTACACACCTGAGCAAACACTTCGAGTTCTTGACTCAAGATTTAAGGGCATTGCAGGATGAGTTCTTTATTTAAAGCAAGGCCACCTCTGCAGGAGCATTTGAAGCAGGCAGGAAGGCTTTAGGGAATATTGCTGAAAGCCTACACGTGAGCCTGAATGATGGCAGTGAAATTAGAAGCAGAAAAACCTGGCAGACAGAGTACTAGATAAAAAACAAAAGCTTTTGCTTCTCTTCTCAGAATTGAGACACAAATCTTTACTCACCAGCCAGAACTACTGTAAAATGTGTTCAGTAGCAGCAGCAGCAAACACTAAATTGCTTGGTAACTATGAGCTACGTTAATTTTAGAGGTAGGAATGAATTCTTACATTGTAAAAGTCTTCACATTTTAAGTGTAACAGTGGCTGGTGCACATATTGCAAAGGCAACCCAAGAGTTATGAGAGCAGGAAGGTGAGAAGGTTTTCCACAAATTCCTGTCATGCCTTGCTGCCTCTCTTTCCTTTGATGAAAGGGCAAATAGGATTTAACTCCTCATGACCTGTCAGACATATTATCTGAAGGAAGCAATAAAATGGAAGCACAAATAAAACTGAAACATTGGGCATGTCTGCAAAGGTGGGGAAAATCCAGATCTCCAGGCAGTTTCCCCAACAGTCAGCCAAACAGGTTACCAACCCAAATGCAGGTGGAAGAGAGATGACACTCAGACATAGGGCCTTGAACAACACCAAATTCTGGCTCAGGAAAACCCACAGCATGGAGTCTTGCAGATTTATCCCCTCACCACAGTTGGCAGCAGCACATTTTCTTTTCTTCAGCCAGAGATTTGCTTATGTGCAAGGTTACAATGTAAAGATGTGCCCAAAAAGTATGTATTCAATCACCATCTCCTGAAATCAAGTGGGGCAGTGATTCTCATCTCTGTTGGAGATATCCTCTGCTAATGGGCCAGCTGTTAAAAACCAGGTGGGGCAATGTTCTTTATTTTTCCCATGTCCCATCCTTAATGGGCCATTGAGTCCCAGTGCATGACTGATAAAATTACATCATCCCATTGGGAGATGCTCCAGCCAGGGGGAAGAGCCAAGCCTTTCCTACCTAGATAAAAACTGAGATTTGGAACACCAAAGCAGCCTTTACCCACTGGTTTCCAGAGGACTAGAGCCACCAGACCTTTCTGGTATCACTGCTTCAACAAGACCACTTCATCTGGACTGCTACCACCACTCTGACTAGTGGGGTGTCAGGTTGTATGATGACTCTGTCAGTGGTTTCTCTTTTGTACTATTGCATGTATTTTATTTTTCTCTTTTCCCCATTAAATTGAATTTCTGACTTGGAGAGTCTCTCTGGTTTTGCTTTCAAACAGTACACAAAGGGAAACCCAACAGCTGTAGCTGGCTCTGCTCTCCACCCCTCCACCCCCAGCCCGGGGTTTGCTGCTCCATCTTACCCAGAATGATTCCATTGGGCTCCTCCGGGGGCTGCCAAACGATGCGCACGGACGTCAGCCTCACCTCGGGGAACACCAGCCTCACGGGGGGCCCGGGGGCTGCAAGGGAACACAGAGCTCATGGCACACCACAGGGATCACCTCACACCACAGGCACCACAGGTTTTCTGCTCACCCTGTACAGAATGATGGCACAAGCTGTATCTCTCCAACAGTGGTTGGAAGCACCTGTGCATGTGCATACCATGCATTTATTCTGTGTATAAATATACATTCTGTCCAGGGATAAAGGCCTCCAGCACCCTCAGACACCAAACACAGCACACACCAGTGCACCCTACAGTGGTTTTTTACTGCACCAGAAGCTCTGAGCTCAGTAGGATTTTTCTCACTGCAGCATCACCACTGGTGTAACTGAGAACACATTATGAAACAAGACACCAAGCCGCCTTTACAGAGAGTTATATAGCTTAATCCACTTCATACCTGTTGGAATTCAATAATATCCCTTCCCTGTGTGTTAAACTGCTTCCTGACTTTGCATTTGCATCTTAAACACTGAGGTGTGAGCAGGAGAACCCGAGGAAGGTGAGAGGCACATTAACAGGGATGTGCTGACCAGCCCAGGTTCACGAGGTGAGGAGATGCTAATTCATACATTACCATCCATGAATTTTCCCCTTCAGCACAAATTCCACCTGCATTACTCCTGGTGATACTTTTAATTAAGTTGAGCCCAGAGGAGACACAACATATTTATGTCAGGGGTATGGAGATGGAAGAACAATTTGTTTCATTTGCCAACATGCACTTAAGGAGGGAACTGCTATAATGGGGTTATCCAAAACAAACAGTTTTAAGTATTTCTCATTACAGTCTGATACGTACATTTCACTGAGTGCTTTTTCTCTCCCTGCAGAGTTCTGCTAACAGTAATTTTTACTATTTTTCCTTTAAGGGAGTATGCTGAAAAAAGGCTAAAAAAATGTCAGGGAGTTGTTGTCCCTGTTCCTAACCCTACATGCCCCACTCCTTCCTTCCCTGCACTGCATGGAAAATATTTTATTAAGCCAGAAGTCTAAATGTGTTTTCAGCCCAACCAAATTACCCTAATGAATTTGCTTGTGTTAACCAATGTTTACTCCATTATTATTTTGAAAATATTTTGATGAGAAAGAGAGAGACTTAAACAGAAGCCACTCACACTGATCTCAACCTATTTATTCCTGAAAAGGTAATGAAAGTAAAAGCAGTTTTAGGATCTGCAGAATCTAAGAATACTTCAAGAATTGAACCAAATTTCTGTAGAATTCCATCAGCAGGAATAATTCCAGCACACCAGGGGTGTGCTCAGGGTGTTTGCTTGGGTTCCTTTAGGACACCCAACTGCACTGGGAACCCCCTGGGAAGTGCTGCAGGCAGCTGCAAAAGGAAGCTGGTAGGATCACCTTCCAAGGTCAATGCCTTATTCTTTGGGGTGAAAAAAAGGAGTGGATTACTTAAGTCACAAATTCCATCTCTTTCCTTCAGTCCAGTCAGACCCAGATTTGTTTATTGCTTTCAATTGCAGCACCTTTTTTTTTTTTTTTTTAGCATGATTGAACTTCAATAGGAATTTATAATTGGGCTCTAAAATTGTCTTCAGTAGAAATTATCTCCACCAAGCTTCAGAGTTCAATATTAGAAGTTTTTTCCTCTTCATTAGCTGCAGGGAAGGAGGAAATGGGGGACATTGGTTTTCTGTGCCAGATTCTCAGCTCATGACCAATGGGATGCTGTTGAATGTTGTGGCAGTCCTGGGTTCCCCTTAGCATGCATTTTGTAGCTGCAGAGTCATTGGAACTCTGGGTTTTGTGGTTTTCTGAACCCTAACCCTAGGCAGAGCTGTTAAGGCTGCATGTTGTCATGAGTTATACCAGGTACAGCCAATGTCCTTTGGGTTCAAAGCTGAAAGAAAAATCCCCCCAAAATCCAAATACTTGTTGCCTACTCTTGCACCACTAGAAGAAATCAGCACTAAAAGGCTGGATGAAATAAGATGGTTATTTTGGTGACCTTTAAACTCACCATCATCCTTGGTTCTCTCTGTCACTGCTGGGGAGCTGGGGACCCCATCCCCAATGCGGGTGAATGCCAGCACCTGGAGCTCGTAGAGGACGAATTTCCTCAGGCCTGACAGCAGCACTGACTGGGTGTGGTTCCCCCTCACTGTCTGGCTCTTGGGTTCAGAGTCCAAATCCTTTGCTTTGTAAAGGATCTGCAGGATAAATGTAGATGAGACACAGAAGGAAAAAGATTGTTGCATGAGGACTGAAGAGAGGGAGATTCCTCCTTGTCACCCAGCATAAAATGAGATTAAATTCACCAATCACCCCTTTCAAAGCCAGCCACTTCCTGTATGTTCTCCAGCTGACTTTGGAACAATAACAATAGCCAGCAGGTTAATAACAAATACAAAATAATGTTCTGGTAATACAATAAAAATCAAATGAGTGTGAAACTCCAGTTGCATACCTTGTAGCCCAGGATGAGACCATTCTGCTCAGACTCAGGAACTGCTGCCCAGGTCAGCAGGATCTGGGTTGAGCTCACAGCTTCAGCAGAGACATTCTCAGGAGGAGCAGAGGGAACTGGAACCACACAGCATTATCAAAGAGCAGAAATAGGTCAGACATATCAGATCATTTTTCTGCATCTCCCTACCTGCCCAGGAGTCTTTCAGGATCCCATAGAAGAGTATTCAAACCCAAAAGGGTTAGAATATGTTCTAGACAATTCCTTCTCTTCTTGTATTCACTCTACATAATCTTTATGCTTCAGCCTGTCTCACAATTTCTAGCCAGTTCATCTCAGAAATGACAATGTTTGTAAAGAGCTAAACATTTAATACTTATCAGTGTCTACAGACAGACACCAAATATTGACAGCTATGAATAAATTTCAAATTCTATATATTTGCAGTAATTAGAACCAAGTTTAAATTCCTGGACTTCTCCAGAAGCCTATCCCCCAGTCTTTCTTTCCCATACCTCTTGTGCCCTATGCCAAAACCCACAAGTCTCTCTGAATGCGAGTTTATCTTACAGCATGATCTATTCTAACAAGAAGTTTTATGCCCCTGTGGCTTCCTATATTATCTGA
Organism: Oenanthe melanoleuca; assembly: GCF_029582105.1. Classification (NCBI taxonomy): domain Eukaryota; kingdom Metazoa; phylum Chordata; class Aves; order Passeriformes; family Muscicapidae; genus Oenanthe; species Oenanthe melanoleuca. Next base: position 5,574,490 of record NC_079348.1, on the reverse strand, counting down.
AAGGAAATAACATCTTGTTTAGAGCTAGCAATAATTCCCCCCCCGGATAGCACTCCCACTTCAGTAAGAAGTTCTTTAACCTATGCAGCCCTTTGATGATGTGATAGCACTCAACATTTGCAAGACAGCAATTAGAGATGGATGCATTAACACGAGGTGTATTTTCAGGGATTGATATGGTGTCAATGAGAGATGCCTATTTCATTTATGCTGCAAAATTGGCTCTCATGAAACTGGAAACATCATTAGGACTGATGGCATAGGAACACTGTAATTTTCTCTGACTCCAGAGAAGAGCAAACTTGCATTTTCCCATGCCATTAAAACTAGAAGTGCTGCAGAACCACAAAACTGCAGCCCTTTGTAGGCAAGCTTAATAGCATGTCACGTTATGCAAGCAGGATGTGAGGCTATTTTTAAGAGTTCACATTTTATGCTGCCCTTTCGCATTTTTTCCCCACGGCATTTCCAACATCTGAAGGGTACAATCTTTTCTAAAGCCTGATACACCTGTCAGACCTCCAGAGAACATTCACCAAGTTATGTTACACAAGCACTTAGGGACAGCAAGGCTTGATTAGGGCCTGAATATCTCACAAAAAGCAGCCCAAAGCTCTGCCAAAGGAATGCTTTCCTGGCTGTCCGAGTGAAAGAACAGATCTGCAGTTTTGGAGGCGAGCTCCTGAAGGGCTCCTAGCAACATGAATGAGATAATGAGTATGACACCAGAATCAATACAAATGGAAAAACCCTCCCCCAAAACGTGGCACCCCCACCCCTGTGCACTCAAGGTTAACGACAGAGATAGTAATTTCTGAAACAATTTCCCTGATACTAATTATTTGGGGCATAAGAAACAGAGCACCATCACATTACACTGCAGCAGACTAAAATCCAATTTTTTTCCCCCTCCAACACTGAAGTGCCTTTTTTTTCTAAAAAATCTTCTCCGAGATTTATCCCCCACAAGGATATAATTATGTTAAAGGAAAATAGATTGCCAGGAGCCATGAATGTCTTTGGATAGCTGCCATAACTTTATCTGTAGATCTTCACAAAGAGCTACTCCCACATGAACCACTCCTGGAGAGAGAAAGGGTGGAGGTGGGTCGCAAGAAACCAGGGTGTGTAGAGGAAAGAAGACCTTTCCAGCCACATTTATTTCTATTTTATCTGGTTTGAGGCCTTCCAAAAGAGAAAAAGTTACTTTATTTTACAAATATTTCTTTTCCTCTTTGATCAGTGGCCAGGAACTCTCCTGAACTCACAGAAGGTGGAGGCTGTGCCTGGGCTGGCCCCCAGGGCATCCTGGCTTTGAGGTGAGGATGGTCACACTGCTGTGGGGGCACTGGACAGCTGACAAAGGAGAGAAGAAGGTTCATTAGCTCAGACCTCTCTCAATTCCCAGAGACAGAGCAGCTGAATGCCCCCTCTCACTGGAAAGGAATCTAAGTCCAATGTCTGAATGGCAAAAATCCTTATGTTCATTGAGCAAGCTTTAAATCTTCAGTTCTCACCTCAGTTGAGAATTTTATTTGAATATGAATTCAGGACCTGCAAGTGATTTTATGGATCTTATTGTTGCCAGTCTTTTATCAAGTAACAGACTTTGATTGACCTTTTGAGAATGAATTGAAAGGTAACCTTCATTTCTCTGACTCATCTCCTCTCTCAGGAAGCTGTGAGTCTAAGAAATTAGAGTTTGCTAAGACTAATTAGTGAGTGAGGCACATAATCCCTGCTTCCCCTACAAGCTCCCTTCTCTAATGCTGGTTTCCTTAAACTGTTGCACTGAAGACTTTGTTACAAGCTCCAAAAAGCTGAGTTCTCTTTAGTAACCTGCAAGAACAGCACAGAAGCCAAGCAACAGTGTCCAAAAAAATCCCAGAGTTTGAACAAAACGACCCGGGAACACGGAAACTGAACGATGAGCTAATCCAGCAAAGTGCCAGAAGATCAAACGGAGGGAATCAGAGTTACTGGCACTTTGCACTGGAACTTCAATAACATCTCCAGTTTTTAAGGTTATCCACTTTGGCATCTAAAATCATGCATCCTCTTTCTACATCTGACACAGCCACATCTGATATACAGCAAATTATGTCGTTTTATGTCTCTGACTGAGCCAAAAGGAGCTTCTAATAAGCTAGTCTGTATTCTGGCTTTCTAGGAAAGCTGGAGAGTGCGAGGCAGCGGCTCTCTGCATTTTTGCAGCTCATTTTAGCTGCACATCCCTCACTCTTTCTGAAAGCAAAAATTAAAGTGGCACATTGTACATCTGACGTTGGTTAAGAAGTGCAAATTTCCAGCAAGGCTCACGGCAAAAGTACAAATCCACTTTGCCTATAAAATCAGGTACTGCAGGCCAAATCCTCAGCTTGTACAAACTGACAAATTCCCACAGTGACACTGGACCACATCTGAATTATCAAGAGATGCTCCATCACAGCACAGTAACTGCTCTGTGAAGGTCAGACTCCCAAGCACTGGGAGATTGATCCCTGCCATGGATGTGTGACCATGCTCCTACAGCAGCTCATCCTGTAAGGCAAGTGCACACATTCATGTAGCTGAATATTAAGAGCACAGAATCCATTAAGGCACTGGGTTAGGTGTATCTGAGACGAATTTTTTTGAAAGCAAGAGGGTCTGTATCTAAGAGGAAGCAGCCCTGCCAAGGTTGTTCTAATACACCAGATGCCTCTGCAATTTCTTGCTTTCTCTATATTGGACCTCCTGTCGTTGTCAATTTATTGAGTAGAAACTGAGCTTGTTACTCTGCCGTTATTTTACACTGTAAAATTTAATGAGCTATTTAATTTCTAACATTACGAAAATATTTTGGATTGATAGAACCTGTCCTGTTTAAAAAACCTAATCCATCTCCACCTTCAGCTGCTTGCAACCCTATCCCAGTTTTTCATTTTAGGATTTCCCAAATTTTTTTCAAGCCAGTGTGACCAAAACCTACAGCATTATTTATTCCCTCGTAGTTTCTTTGGTTTTGATTTGCTTTATATATTCAAGAGCTTCAGATCCAGTGAGCACTTGTAATGACATGCCCCACTATTGTTGTTGGCATTTGTGCTCAGCTATCAGTGCTGTGATTGCACAGCCTAAAACAAACAAATGCTCAGAGCTTTATTTTCAATAAAGATTTTGGGCTCCAGGGGCTGCACTGCAATTAGTTACCATGACCTGGTTTAGTGCCTGGGCTCTACTCCTAATCTCCTTGGATGGTGTAAAATGTGGAACCAGGAGTTGTGCCAATGAAGCACCACATGATCCTGGCCAAGGCACCTCTGGCCAGCTGTGCAGGATGTTTACAACCCCCAGAACCAGCAAAACCTACTTCCCTAAGACTCTGTATCTAAAAAACAGAAAAAGAAATATTTAGGACACCTGCTTCTAAAGTGCTTTGCAAACATAAATGATAAATAGAATTTTTCTTATAGTTCCAAAGACAGACCTAAAAGTGCTTTGACCTTTCTCTCTGGCTTTAAATATCTTTTATTTGCATTTTAACCCCATTTGACTGTGCATACAGGTTAATTCCAGATTCCCTGAAGTGCTTTCATACAGTTTGCTGCTAAGCCAGCACATCTTGTATATTCTAAATCTAGGAAGATACAGCCAAAAGTCTGAGCCCTGACTTGCTCTATGCAAGAAATCAGATGTCAGCATCAAAGAAAACACATGGAAAAAAACAAAATGAGTCCTTACAGCCTGGATCACAGCTTTGTGTTATTTTGATCCTGGGTTCTGTGTGCCTCCCACAATCAGTTTCAAGTCAACCTTCTCTTAATACTGCCAGAGAAAATGCCAGATCCACGCACAACCTCTGATCTTTAGATGCTGAGCAAAAGCACTGCAATCCTAAGGTTTTATGAAATGACTTAATCTTAGAATTTACTACATTTCAAAAGAAGTGTTTGAAGAGCAGCAGAGAGGCGAAAGTGGAGGATGTGATATCTTTTTATTACGATACAGGACTGCTTTGTCTGGGTCGTGCTATCTCTAACTCCAGCACAAGTCTTTTCTAAAATACCTCTGGCAATCACTTTCCAATTACTCCTTCCCAAAGAGCAACACTTTAGTGCAGGGGGATGACTTTGTTTAGCTTTACCCCTGGCTAGTTCAAAGCAGAGTTATCTGAACCAGCAGACCAAACCCTGCTGTGCCTGGTTTCACTTCCCACCAAGGAACACTGCGTGGCACACAGGGCACAGACATGCACACATCAGGCACGCACAGGATTAAATCCCAAAACTTCTTTAATGAAGAAAAATCGCACAAAAAACCCAGGGAAAAAATATCACCATTGAACCTTGCATAAACAAGTGATACAAATTAAACTTTTAAACCACACACGTCACCCACTTTGTTACCAACTTGCAACACAACTTTTCATTTCCCAGGCACATGTAGGGTAGGTCTGGAAATAAGTTTTGGGGAAGTCAACAGCTACAAGAGCAGCTTTTCAATATCTGCCTTCACTGTTCTCCTGAGCTAACAGTAATTTACTGTTGCCTGAGAGTGACAGCTTCCTTCTGATATTTGAAGTGTCTGTGCTTGCCTGGACAATTCAGCTCAACAATACTGCCCTGCTGTTCTAGGTCTGTGAGCAGGTTATGTCTACACAACCTTGTACACATAATCTTGGAAGGCAGGCTTGAAAATGTGCCATCAGAAGCTCAGGTAATTATTTTATTTCTCTCCATGTAATCAGCTCTCTAATGTGACTTGTGCCCTTTTAGAATTATTTGATGCTTGAAATGAAATTTCAGGTAACCACAGCTGTGAGAAAATGTGCCTCAGGCTAGAAGCAGACAGGGAAAAGGGGAGAATTAGGGGAAATGGGTTACTGGAGAGGAAGAGGAGGCATGAGAGAGCATCTCAGCCAGATAAATCTCTATGCAAGCTTCTCCTTGTGCTGTCCACACTGGGGCGGAAATGGGAAGAGGTTGTTCTATTTGCTTTAAATAAAAAGCCTGAAGGTTTGTGCATGAAATCAAGGTAAGACCAAAAAAAAAAGAAATAACCCTTCAAAAGTCTGTATGTCTCTGAAGACAGCTGATCTTGATCATCTCAAGATAGTTTTCTTTTAAATTTAATTTCAGATTTAACATCTCAGCAAGCAAAAAAACCCCTACCTGTTGGGAAAGATGTAACAGGAAAGCCTTAGTTACTGAATAACTATAAGACAATAGGATAGCCGGCTAAAGGTAATCCCCTCTTGACAGAACAATGCCTTCTGCCAGAGAGCAAGTCCAAAGGTCCAAAGAGTGGTTTTTCGAGTTTAAAGTGTAACACACTATGGTAATATAAGGATTCCTATAGGCTGTATGTAAATGCTACAGAATTTGTATCTTGTATTATATTGGTTAGTGGAAATTAGAATATACATCATGGAAGAAGATTTATTGTATTGTAAATGGGAAATCACTCTCTTACTTTCTCTTTACTCTCTCTTCTTACTCCCTCTTCTCCTGCTCTTGTCCTCTCTCCCTCCCTCTTGCTCTCTCCCTCTCCCTCTTACCTCTGTCTCTCTCTCTTTACCCTCTCCCTTTTTCTCTTACCCCATCACCCTTTTATCCCATTGCTCTTTCTCTTTCCCCTTTTATCTCTTTGTCCTACTCTGGGCTGCACTGGCGGCTTTTCACAATAAACCGCAACGGTAGCGTTTAGCTTATACAGACTGAGTTTTGTCCCTGGCGACCATCAATCTTGACACAGAGCCTCCCGCACCCACCCACCAAACTGAAAAATTAATGGAAATAAATGGAAACACCAAACTGAAAAATTAAAACGTGAACAGAAGGGCAGAGAGCGGTGGCTTTGCAGGGCTCCGTGCGCTGGGACTCACCCGACTCGCGCGTGCGGCCGCGCACGGGCTCGCTCCAGGGCCCGGCGCCGATGGCGTTGAAGGCCTGCACCTGCAGCTCGTACTCCGTCCACTCCTGCAGCCCCTCCAGCGTGCTCTCCCGCGCCAGCCGGTCGGGGACGAGCCGCAGCAGCGCCGGGGCCGGCGGCTCCACGCGCCGCAGCCGCAGCCGGTACCCCACGGACTCGGGGTTCCCGTGGTACTGCGTGTCGGGCAGCGGCTGGGGAAGCAAACACAGCGTGCCTGAGCTCCCGGGCTGAGCGCCGCAGACAGGCCTGAGCCCCTCACAGACCGACCAACAGGCTCTGTGGGGGCTGAAAAACAGTCTAGATACCAGGGTGGAAAACAGGCCTTTAAAACAAGTCTCCGTGAAGGCCCCAAAAACACAGTTTTAGATATAATAAAAATATAGTAAGAATATTGCTTACGTTTTTTAGATAGACCATACGTGTAGTTTATACGTAAACTAGCACAGTAAGAAACTAGAATTCTATGAGGTTAAGAAGAAATGGCTGGTGTTTGTGTTTTTGGCTCATTGGGTAATTTGTGTATCAGAATCTATGCATTGTGGAGAGATTCTCTCTTTCTTCTCCCCTCACTGCCATCATCACTCCAAGAAAAGGCAGGAGCTGCAGCAACATCAGCTCTCCCAGGGCGTCGACAGGAACAGCTTCTACTTCTAATTGGGACTTTACCTCTATTTAGGACTCTGTGCCAAAAACTTTTAGCATGAACTATAATACTTGGGACCCTTTGCCTTTTGGGACTGATGTGCCTTTACAATAAACAACTTTATAGCAACCAATAACTGCTCAGCTCTTTTAAAGTAAACACCAACCTAATAATGTACAGTCCATAGCAAGGCAAAAAATGAACAAGAGGTTGATTTTCTGGTTTGTGCCTTGGGATCTCTACATTTCTGTGCTGCCTGGAATTTTTCTTTTTGTTTTTTACCTTAATTTTGAGGCAAGTAGGTTTGCTCACAAAACCAAGCCCTTTGCTGTGGGTGTATCAACATAGATGATATGAATACAATATATTTCGGAGCTTTGTGATTAATTATGGAAATGAATGATAAATTGCTGAAGCATGTGACAAATTCATTTATCGTACAATTTTTCCTTTTTTTTTACTCTCTGCCTACTCATTTATCAGCAGAGATTCATTCTAGTATTCTAACTCCCCAAGCAATTTCAGAGATTAAAATATGAAATAATTAGCCTACTTCATGAAGTTTGGAGTTTTTCTGCTATAAAACTAACTACATGATGCCACGGATGGCTGAGATTCAGTTCTGATTCACTGGGAAAGCTGGATACACATTAACATTTCACAGCTTAGAAGGCTCTACCCCACAGACATGCAGGGCTAGAAACGTGACCCTCATTCTGCAGGAAGGGAGGAATCCCCAGCTCCCAGGGGAAGACAGATTCACCTGCAGGTCTTGAAATAAAAGAGATTAAACACTTTCAAATATTGATGTTATTAAGCATGAAAAGCATTTATCAGGTCATTTTTAGCTGTGGCTCTTGCTTCTCCTGAACCCTGAGGTTTGACTCAAGGAACACAGGCTTCCAGGCAGCACAATCTTAATGTTTTAAAGGCTCTTAAAACAGCCTGGAGTTAATTTTGATGGAAGATATGTAGGTCTGGGTACAATATCAACGTGGGCATAATATTCACACAGAAAAGCCATGAGAGAGTTGTGGGACCTGCAATGGCTCTTCTGTGGGCAGTGAGGTGACACCTTCAAGCTTCAGGTTTTGGTCTGGCAAGGTTCAGCATTAAGTGCAGTGTCCTGTTGAGAAACTGGAATTATTCCTTTCCAACAGGAGAAAAACCCTCTTGTTCCCAGCCTGATTTTGACTTCCAGCCATAATGAGCTTATGCATGGAAAAGCTAACATTTGGGCAAAAGGAAACCTGTGCTTCATCAACTTCACACCACAGTAACCCTGGTGGAAAATTCTGCCTAACAGGGGTGAAAAAAACCCATTCTGGAGCAGGTTAATTGCCAAGTAAATCCCAATGTGGCAACTCTGCAGGTAACAGAGACGGGCGAAGGGGCACAGTGATGTCAGCAATTGCCGCATCTTCGCAATTAATCATTTATCTCTGCGTTTTAGTGCATAATTCCACACTTTTTCAGCTAAATCTCATCTTCCCACAAGAGTGCCAGCCTTGCTGCTGCTGCACCACAGCTCTGAGCACCACGGCTGGGGTGCACCTGCTGGGGTGCAGAACAGAGCAAACAACGGAGCCTTGGAAAGCGGCAAATTGGCTCGAGCGCCCCGCGTTGACCCAGACTGTGGTCCTGGAGCTCCTCAAAGCCAAGCTTTTACACACAGGCACATTCCCCTGATGAAGTGGCAGGAGCAGTGGCAGTAGGCAATTTATTTGATTAATAAGGCACTTAAGGCAAGGCTCAGATTTCCGACTAGTCTGGAAAAGGAAACGATTTGGCTGTTCCTGGCGGAGGAGGAGGCGCTTTGGGAGGGCTGCCCTGGCCATGGGGGAGCAGCCCCAGCCCCATCCCCACTGCCCCTCCATCCCCACATCCCTCCAGCTGCTCACCACCCATCGCAGCCACAGGCTGGTCTCGCTGGCCGTGCGCACGGTGACGCTGCCGGGGGCCACGTCCGGAGGCGCCTGCAGGGTCTGGATGACCCTCGAGGGCTGGCTCCGAGGGCTGGAGCCCACCACGTTCACCTGCCGCATCCGGAACCTGCAGCAAAGGGAGAGCAGCTGTCAGGGTTTGGGGAACGCTCCCCTGCTTCTCCAGGGGGGAAAAATAGGAATTAGGGGCTCCCTAAATGCTCCGCAAAGGTCGCTGCACGCAGCCCCCCTTCGTATTCACTGCTGGATGCTTGATGGAAACTGCTTTCAGATCCTCTCAGGTATTTAAAAAATGAAAATGAGATTAGCTCGGGGTCTATTAGAAACTTAGGTATTTGTGTGAGAAATTTATGTTAATTATACCAAGCCTGATGAGCTTATGCTGGCAGTAAGTGATTTTCTCTGGCGATGCTTATACAATACATTCAGAAAGGTATTAAAATATCAAACTTTGGATAGTCTCATTCCCTGTCAATATAAAAAATACACTGGTGATAACATTTCCCCTCAATTACTCGTTGAAAGAGGCTGATTTATCCCTGTGCTGCATTTTCAGCCTTCCTGCACAAGAAAGATTAAGTTATTTAATATGGATATGCATCTTTAAAAAATACCCTGTCTGCTTGAAACCATCTCTTCTACAATAGAAATCCTTACTGGGTCACAAAAGATTTAGGGAAATCTTTTTTTACAAGGAGCACCACATAATTAAGATGTGCTGTGTATTTCAGATAGTCTCACCCTCACGAGCAACTGGAAGCACCCAGCACTTGCACACAAATACATGACCTGCTCATATTAAACACTTAATTTTGGGACCTAATGACTGAGCTTGGGAAAAGGATGAGCCAGTCAACATAGCAGTATTTTTTTACCTGCTCTGATCTCCATCCAAAGTGCACTGAAGGAAACACATTAAACAAATACTGTCCTGATTTCACTCTCTAGCACTGGCCCAAAATATAGGAAAGAAGAATGGCCTGTAAAGATGTGCTCTGATAATCAGCTCTCACCATGCATTTCCTCAGTAGGCAATGACTGAAGCTGATCAGGGGACAACAAATCCATTTGGCAACAGCTTTCTAGGTTTCAAATATTTTTATAGAATTGCTCAACACTGAAGCAAAACTGAAAAAGCTCCTATTGGTGCATGCAGGAGAGAAAAAAACCAGGCAAAATTCAAGAAGCTGCCTTGAAATGAAAAAAAAACAATCAAAGGGGAGCTGGATGCATGAAAGATTCCAGCATAAGTAGGATCATTCTAGAATTTAATGAATACAAGAGACAAGTGAGATGCAAGAATAAACCAAAAAAGTTTAACAGTCACCCTAAATTTCTCATATTCTTCATTATTTGCTATCCCAAAGATGTTTCTCGATGCACCTCTCTGGGTGTCCATGTTTTCCTCATTCTTCACAGACAGTGAACCTTGAACTGTGGTACAAACTGCACTTTCCAGATCCCCCCTGCCTTTTCAGCTTTTAGGGTCCCTCTTTATGAGGAGAGCAAAATCCTCTTAACCTGAAGATAATTTTCCTAAACCTCTGCACCAGAAATCTCTGCTTAAGTTCAAAAAAATTTTCAAAGACATTTTAGTAAAACGTTTAGCTCTGGAAGATGAGATTTAAAACACTTCAGTGGAGAGTTAGTGAGAAATTCAATATGTTCCTAGGTTTGTGACCAAGGGAGGAAAATTATATGCCAGCACTGAGTCCTTTGTAAATTACATGAGCTCTCCCTGGTTGCACCTACTTCTGGCTTACAACAGCACATGGATTAGTTAATAGCCCCTTCAGCCAGCACAAAATGGACAAGTTTCTAGAGGGCTGATTTAACACTTGCCACTGGATTTCCTTTCCACCAGCCTCTACATTAGCAAGCTGGGTCATGAAAGTATTTTTAATTAGGGTTGAGTACCTCAAATTCTCCAGTCTTGTCTATACCACAGCATTGCTTGGATTGGATTGATTTAAAAATCAATCTCGTTTAACTGGGGTGCACCCACAATGCAGAGTCACCTCAATCAGTTTAGGCATTGCTTATATCTATTAAGCTTAACTTGGTAAATTCCTATAAACAAAGGTTTCATCTAACTGATGTTACCAAATTAAGTTAAATCAATAAAGCAATGTTTAAGCTGATGCAAATATGTGATTACAGGTTTGCACCAGTTTAAGTACGATTGATTTGTCACTGGCTGACGTTCCACTGGTGCTCTCTTCAGGGAGGGAAGTCACAGAATAGCAGCTACTTGTAAAAGCATCTCACTGAGCACCTGAATTTCCTTTTTGGTGTTATCAACTGGATTTTATGTGAATTACAATTACAAATATCAGATCAGTAATTTTAAGTATAACCTATGAAGACAGCAAAGCTTTCCCCTTTTGTTCAGATTATAAAACCCAGCCAGATGTTTCTGATTAGGAAAGCTGTTCCATGCTGCTATTTACTCATTTTTTTCCCATGTTGCAAATAACTACCTGCTGTTCTTACCTGTAATAAGTGTAAGGAGTGAGGTTTGGTACCTCCAGCATCTGGGCATCAGGTTCATTTTCCACCTCATGAAGAGTCACCCATTCTTCTTCATCACCCAGCACACCAACCTGTACAAGGGAAAGGTAAGAAGGAATACAAAGTAGATTTTTTATATATATGTAAATATATATATAAATAAATATATATAACTTCTTTCACAATGTGTGTCATCACAGCAGTGGAAGCACAAATGCTGTTAAACACACTTTCCACTTAATACTAATTTTTATATGACTAGTTATACTAAAGAGAAAACCCAGCCAAGTTAGCCAAGTCTCCTTGTACCTGATGGGATTTCACTGGATCCTGTGATAAGATCCATTCCAGAAAAAACACCATGAGAGCAATAATACCCTGTTCAATCTTCCTGCCACAATACAAAAGTATCAAGTAGTAATATAAGAGAATGAAAAATAGCCTTGATAATAACTCGCAGGAGCTGATGCATACTAAGTAAGTCTCAATGGAGGCAAAATGCCATGGAAATGAAGACAGAGAAACAAGAACAAAGTCAAAGAACAAAAGAGTTTTAACCTCATCTGCTGCTCTGCACTTAGACCAGACTTTTCCATGAGCAACCCTTTGTATTAATTAATCACAACATGTTGCCCAACACGGGCCCTCAGCCACAGCAGTGTTAGAAGGGACTAAACACTGATGAGAATTGAGCATTGCTTCCTATGCAGCTTTCTGGAGACTAAATGAAGATGAATCAGGACTTAAAAGGAAGCCAACAGAGAATGAGAGAGAGGCCAGAGCCTGACCTGGAAGATGCAGCATGCATGGGCAGGGCTGTGCCTGAGAGCCAGGGGAGGAGTGTGGAGAAGGGGAGAAGAGAAGGGGTGGGTGGGCTTCCCTTTGGAGATTTGCAGGTGCTGAAACCCAGGGGAGCTCAGGGCCCTGGAATATTCCAAGGCTCTTGGAATAATTCCCCAGCACTGAGCATATTCCTCTGGTGTTCCAGCCCTTCCACAAAGGGTGGGTTAGCCTAATTCCCTCACCCTGGTATCCACAGCCAGGGGCTGAAGGGTGGCAGGGGGCACCTGGGCACCTCTTCCCTCCAGTGTCAATTCACAGATTTAACATCCACGAAGACTCCTTAGCCCTTTTCAACCTCCTGACACTATCTACTCCCACAGGCTGCTGTGGCAATGCATTCCAGAAGCCCACAACCCACTGTGTAAAGAGCTATTTCCTTTAATCTTTTTTAAAAAGATCCCTTGCAAGTTCTGTGTATGAGTTACAGCCACAGACACTGTCAAACACTCAACAGGCACCACAGCCCCAAGTATCTCACATACCATGGGTACTTCAAATAGAAAATTAGGTTTCATTCACTCTTTCTTTTTTTTTTTTTTTTTTTTTTTTTTCCCTTCAGGAGAAGCAGCCTGATTTATTTATAGATGTTTTAGTTCTTCACTCACCCAGGACTTGATGTGCTGCATATTTATGTTTGTGCATGAAGAAATGACACAAAGAAAATTAGGCCAGAGAAATAAGTTCTGCATTGCACTGTGGAAAGAAGCCTCTCTGATCTTCCCAGCAGAACACTGACTCCATGGAGGATGTGGCTGAACAGGTCTTGATGGGGCCTTCAGACTTTTTGGGGATTAAGATCACTGCCACACACTAAACAATATATAAAATAGATGGTAGTGAAAATTATGGACCTTTAAAAATTCCCAGTCCTAACCAAGCTCCATAAATTGTAGTGAAGGCCATGGATGTGGAAGCTGAAGGGAAACAGTAAAACAGAACATCCCTAAACTGAACCTGGAGAGCAGAGTTGATAAAGAGATTTAAAAATTTAAAAAAAGCCCTACACAAACAAAGAAAGGATGAGAGGGTTGATTTCAGTTGAGGAAACAGAGAACACTTTTTATCAAATGAATTTTCTATTAATACTGTAGGAAGTCTATAGTAAATGCTTATTTTTGCAAATCTTGCACTTAACAGCATCACCTCCAAGTGCTGCAGTAATTATATAGCAACAATCCACAATGCTCTGGAGGCTGCAAATAATTTCCAGTGGTGACTAAGTTGTCTTTTTTGTATTTTAAAAACAGTAAGAGCTTTTAAAAATATTTATTGCCTAACCAAATAAGGAAAAAAAAAAGGCCCACAGGTTGCAATTGCTGTGCAGAGCAGGCAGGCCATTAATACACATTAAGGACCACATGGCCCAGCAGGGCTGACATTGACTCAGTGAAACATTTTCTGGTGGGCTGCAAAGGTGGAAATATTAAGGATCTTGTAGTAGCTCCATGTTGCTCAGAAGAAGTTTCATTTATTTATTTTATATATATGTATGTATTCTCAGAAGCGAGCCTTAGAAGAAAACCTTCAGTGATAGACTTTATATTTTTAACTACCCCCAAAATCTATAGCAGATTCCAAGTTTCAGGCTGTGGAAGGAGAAGGAAATTATTTTTGCTGAAACACTCTGATGTCAGATCAGAGGAAACGTATCAGTTTCAAGAATCAGAGTACAAAGGGATTCCCACGGGGCAGAAAGAACCACGGGCAGTGTTGGGATAAAAGAGTCCTTTGAGGGGCAGGAGAGCCCACTCTGAGCTGCTCTGCAGAACATCAAGTGAAGTTAAAGGCTTCTTTCTTGTAGCTGTTTTCTTGGATAACAGTGTGTGCACACTTCAGAGCAGGATGGTGTTTGTTGACAGATCACACGCTCGTGGGTGCTTTGTTTTGGGAGGCAGATGAGGCACCAACTACTTTTCTGTTACCATCAGCATAAAAACTCCTTGAGGAACACACTGTGCACCTCCCCAGTCCCCTGTGCCACAGACTGCCACAATGAAAACACCTCTGTCCCCTGAGACACTTCACAGAATGCTCAATAACCACCAGCCATCACTGCTCAGCACATATTCATTGCCATCCCTCAGCTGCTCCCAAGGCAATACATGCAATAAAAGGGCATATTCCTTTATTATTGCAGAAATGAGACACTGTAAAACAATATTGGGAGTGATATCAGAACCTCTTACTTCCCCATGCATTAGTTTCTCTGTTTCTTAAAAGGAAAATGTTACATATTTTATAAAATAACTGAATGTTTTCTGATGGAATGCACTGCATGAGAAAAGTTGCAAAATTAACTTTAAAAAGAAAACACAAAAAATTAAAATAATGTAAAATCATGTAAAAATATGCAAAACATATAAATAATGTAAAAACATGTAAAACATGTAAAAATAATGTGCATAGCACAGCAATACCTCCAAAACTTCAGTCAGGAAGTCCTAACTGCAGGAAAGGAAAACACAGTGTTTCTGTACATTACAGAGGGACCCTGTCCTGCTATAGTTCAAGATGTGTCAGAGTTTTCGTTTTAGAGGTCCATAACTCACACATTTGAAATCGCTCTGGGAGAAATTCGGTTCAGGGGATGTCAGCCCGGGTGCAATTTTTTTTCTCACTAAATCCTTACATCGATTCAGCCATTTTTGATTTAGAGATTGTCAAGGGCATAAAACTGTCAGAGTTTCAGACACTTTATTTACCAGCTCTGAAGGGAAAACGACACCCAGAGCATCACCTGGTGCAAAGGATGAATTCTCTCTGGGTCACTGACTTCACCCACAAAAATATACAAATTCATGGGTGAAGTTGCAACTCCTTTCCCAACTCACAGCTTTAGAAGGCATCACAGAGATAATACTTTAAAGGTTTTACCACTTTGAAACTCTGCTCCTGCTCACCATGACATTCATCCAAAAATCTCTCTAAAAACAGCAGAAAGGCTTTAAGCAAAAACTCTCCATAATAGCCCAAACACTCATGGCTCCAAGAAATGTGATACCTCTTCAGAAACAGCTTTCAGCCATTCTGCAGGTCTTGTGCTCTCTGCAAATAATGTTAATCACCAGAAAAACACACCTGACTAGGCAGAAGTTATCCCAGATTCTGTAGTCAGCTCGATGGTGTGGACTGAGCACCCATTGAGGCACAGGCAGGATGGGTTGAAAATGGGTGATCCTCAAGGCCCATTCCATTATCAAGTTATACACATTTTTCCTGACAAAACCCCAGGAAAAATCCAACACAAGAAAAACAAGAAACTGGATGGCAACTGCCAGAGAGTGCAAACATGAAACTACATGAACACCAGCAGGGATTTGTAGTCATTCTTGGCTGAAAATTGCCAAAAAAAGAGAGGCTGCAATATATGCTCTAACTGCAACTGAAAGAACAGGATGGCTGGAAGGATTTACTGAAATTCTTTGTGGAGGAACAAGTTATCTGTGAGTGTCAATGCCACAAGGCAGGGGGACTGCTGGTCCCTCTGAACAAGTGTCAGTGGAACCTTTATATTACATTTGAGCCTCTTCCCTTTAGATTATACTCCATGTAATAGAAAAAAGAAAAGAAGCACTTTTTTTAAACAGCACTGGTACATTTTTGTAGTTCTCTGTTTGGAAATCCAGTTTCCTCCAGTCCTGAGTCTAGATAAAATAATGGAAAAGAAACAATCTAGTAATTTTTAAAAAATCCCTTCAAAAGTACACAATGTACCTTCACTAGAAACATAGAAATGGGATTTTTAACGCTTTATATTTCACTATCTACCAACACTGAACTCTTAAAGATTTGATCTCTTCTCATGTTCATTGACATAATTGAGAATTAGTTCCACAGTGGCTCCCATGAATTTACACCCAGGCACAAAAAGCAGAAACCAAGGCCAGATGCACAAAATTTCACGTCAGCTGGAATTCCCAGCTGTGTTTCTCATCCAAATTGTTCATGAAGTATCAGACTTCAAAAATGGCTCTCAGCCAAACTGGAGCACTTGGAACATTTTCTAGACCTGCCCTCACCAAGGAAGCTTTCTGCCAAATAAAGGAACAAAGAAGAAAAACACGTTGGTGGCAGGTTGGTTGTGTTTGTGAATACAAAACAGCTGAATTTTGTCTGTAAGGACTGAGACACGGAGAGTGAAAGGTAAATTCCCAGTAGAGATGGAAGAGTCAGAATTATCAGGGATGCCCAAAGCAAAGGTGTTGCCCAGCTTGCAGAGGGGGAGGGACACAGATGAAGCACCCAAATTACAGATTAGTGTTTTATAGCTGAATGTCATCCTGTCCCTTGGCAATACCATCAGCTTTAAAATCATAGTGTGCAAAACCACCCCTTAAGTGGCTTTTAATTTAATGCCAAGGCATGAAACACTTAACACTGCTATTAAAAACTATACATGGGTCAGTGAGTGAAAGATCCAGAAGGACAAAAACCCTCCCTCCATTTCAGTATTGTACAACCACAGCCCTTCAATCCAACACAGTCCTAAGGAGCAATTATGGTTGTCCATGCTGAAATACAGATGTTGTAACATCAGCCTGCACCCCAGCATGGACAAATCCCATCTGAGAACAAACCACATCAAAGGCAGAAATGGAGACTGGGGTGGCACTGGCAGCAAAAAACAATTTCACAGAAGCTCTTTGAAAGGTGGGCAGGTCCAAGGCAGTTTAGATCCAAGTGGAGACAGAGGCATTCCTGCCCTTCTCTCTGCTCCCAGTGCCATGTTCACACCCCCTCCCCTCACAATGCTGTTCTGATCACACACAGCCTGTGCAGAGTTGATCTGTCTGAAACTCATTTGTTCTTGGCTGGATCAAAGCTCGCAGCAGCTCCAGGTCTGATCCTGTGTCAGCACACATAGAAGGCAGGAGGAGGAAAAGCTTGGTAAGTGGGATGGGGAGAGGGAACAGGAGCAGGACAAGGAAAGCTCTGCTTTAGATTGGCTGAAAGTGCTGTGAAATTGCACTTTAGAGAGAAAGAGTTTGAGAGGAGTGCTGGCAGAAAGGGGCTGTGAACAAAGGATTATACGCAGCTGTCATCCTGGAAACAGGATTTGCTGTATCCTTGAGGACTCACCAATTTCACTGCATACCTGAACTGATTTCCATTAATCAGGTGAGCAAGAGGTTTTATTTTTTCCTGAAATCCACTAGGAGCAACATTTCTTCTTGTGCTGAAGCTGAGCAGTGAGGTGTGGTGAAGCAGAAACTTGTAGGGTTGCTGTGGTTAAAAGGACTGCTCAGATTCTGCAAGGACTTGGCTGTGCTCCTTCCCCAAAAGGAACAAATAATTCTTGGATCTATCAGAACCAAAAATCCCTGGACTTTTCTAGGAATGCACGAGAAGTTGGTGAGGGTTTGTGAACTAGACAGACCCTCCCTGCACACCAAGGACTGTTCAAACCACTGTTTGTACCCAGGGCTCTTCAAGGATGCAGAAGAACTTCATGGTAATTATCACTGCAGTTTTAAAGCATTCAAATTTGCTTCACTTCAGCAGCATTCTGCAACTCACTGAATTAACAAATTCCTAGCAATATCAATATGGTGTTCCAGCAGGAAAATGCTCCTCAGAATGTGCTAAGCCACCATATTATTGGATTTTGGTGTTTAATTCTGTAATATGCCATAATATGTATATAAATGGCACAATATGTACCAACTTGTTCACAACAATCTCATTACCAAGTGAAGTGATTGTATCAACATGTCTAAGTGGTGATGGTGATTTAAGAAGTCCAACATTTGGTCTTAAAAACAGATTATAGTATTTATAAAGACCCGTGGGTGGAAAGGGAGAAGCAAAGCTCATCTGTTGGGAGAACAAATGAGGAATACATATAAATATATATATAAACTCCTCCAAGGCATAATGACAGCAGAAAGAGGGATATTGTTCAAAGCTGATGGAGAACAGAATTGATCCTATTCATATCTAGAAGTCTGGATAGAAAACCTTGGTATATTCCATTACAAGATAGAAAAATACACTCAATCTCATGAATAATGGTATCCTCACTGTTCAGTGCAATTCTTCCTATACTTTTGAATCTATGAGATAATAATTCCAAACTTTTGAAAAGACACCTCACAGAACATAAACACAAGTTTCAAATCCTTTTTGAAATAGATGGATGGACTAAAGCTCTGCTGTGTGTGCTGTTTATGGTGCACCTGGTGTTCTTCTGAACATGAACAAAACCCCATGTGAATTATAAGCATGTGAAGGATAAGCATTCTCACATACATATATATATGCATATGTATCACATTTTTCTGTTATTCTTTTGAACAGAAGTCCTAGAATTCATCTGACCCTTTTCTCTCTGGCTGACACACATTTCTGAACTGGGCCTCTCAAATTCCCCTGCATCCCAACCTTCCCAGAACCCCCAGGACAGCTACTCCAAGCCATTTATAGAGGAGCTCTGCTCCAAAGTTTACCAAAAACCAAAATCCCAAAGGGAATTCGTTAATTAGGCTCTTTTTAACCCTGCAGAAACTCCATTAAGGTAATTTTGTCAGGGACATACCTGCCCTTCCACTACCCACTTGGAGATGGAGGTTTTGCCGTCGTACCCCGGGCGGAACTGAAGCGTGGCAGAGCGAGGGCTAATGTTGGAAATCACCAGGTTGGTTGGAGCCCCTGGAAGCTCTGGAGAAAACAGAAAAGTAAATGAGAGGCAGAAACATTTTGTCTAGGAGCCAGTAACACAAACTGACATTCAGTTTCCAACATAAAAAAACGCAGGAAAAAGGGCTCTATTTGCCCCAGTTGTGGTTATTTTTCTTCTCTTTTTAGCAGTTTTACCCACAGCGTTACTATTTCTGCTCTCTAGCATGCACCACGTTTTTATAGATCAAATGAGAAAAGAAAGAGCCCACTTACAGAATTACAGGTACTATTTTTGAGAAGCTTGCCCATGAACAAACCCTGGTGGTCCTGGGGGGAAGGCACTTCCCAGCTCCAGGTCTGCCAAGTCACCTAATTCCACTGCACTTCTGTTTCCCCAGAACTGAATTACAATAATTTTCATTTACTGCTTAGAGGACATACAACTACAACTGGAAAAACCTCCACGTTTTGGGTAGTGCATTTAATATTAGCCTATAATATCTGGGTTTTCCAGGGCATTTCTAAAGCCTGATTAATGTAGATGATTTTTTTTTTTCAATTCCTTTAGCAAATAAAGAAGGTGACCTCCTATGAGGAAAAAATCTGAAGCCCCAGTCAGATCCTTGCCTCCCATCAGTCAAGACTACATGACATTTAGATTTTTAATATCATTTGAATTAACAACAAAAGCAAGTCCAGGAAAGAGATTAAATACAGTGTTCAGAATACATTCTCAATAGTTACCTGCATGTACAACAAATGGAAATAACTATTATAATTATATATTTACATATATTAATTATATAGTGGAAAGTGTCCCTGCCCATGGCAGGGGGATGGAACTAAATTATCTTTCAGGTCCCTTCCAACCCAAACCATTCTGTAATTTTATGATAATGCTGCACTCTGTGCAACTGCAACAGGCCAAAAATGGGCAGGGTTTTGGCATATACTTCAGGTATCCACAAATACCCAGATTTCTTGGTTTTTACTTCACATTTGTGGGAACCACGATCGATAAACTAACCCTGCCCAAGTGGGATAATGCTGCTATCTGGCAGGCATCCTGCCATCAGATATCATGGCATTGATCCAGTCTGCAGCTTGTCACAATTACCTATGATTAGGGAAAAGAAGGGCAAACATACTTTAGGACACACAGAAAAGTTAAATAATACTGGAGAAGGGAAAAATTGGATTGGATTCCCTCAGTGATGAGCTATAACTGCTCCACTTTGGAAAATTCTATTTCTGTAACCTTTATATTAACTGAAACTGTTTATTTGAGGTATGAATTGGCTGTTTAGTTTGCTTTTTACACTGGATGGGGCAGAGTGTAAAATTTTAAAAACAAAATACAAGAAGAGTAAATGCACAGGTGCCCAAATGTTAACTCAGACAATGTGGCACAGCACTGCCTATTCCCAAATATTTTTTCAGGCCACAACTGCAAATTCTTGTAAATAAGATTTTAGTTTCACTATACAAGTGAAACACTCATAGTTGACATAAGCTATATTACTTCCACATGGAAAATCCTTTTCCTTTTAATATCACCCAAACTCTGCTTTTTCCCCCAAAGCAACCCTTTGAATTGATTCAAGCTTCATTTTGATGTCACTTTGTAAATGTCAAGAGATTCTGTATTGTATCCACTTTATTACTTTGTCCATTCCATTGTCATACCTACAACTTTCTTTTCTTTTTTTTTTTTCATTTGTATTAAAAATCCTCAACTTCTTGGAAATTTCAAACTGCAACTGTCTTCACGTTAACATTTCAGTCCGTTCCAAAAATTAAATCCAAATTAGGTGGCAAAGAACCCCAGTGCTTCACAAATAAAATAATTTTTATTACTGCTGAACCGAAGTAACCTGTGACCTTTGGAACACAGAAACACGAAGAACCAGCAGAATTTGTTTTGTTTTGCTTCCTGCAGTTTAAGAGCTGGATGGAGAGATGGAGACTTCAGAGGGCTCTTAAGATGCTGTTCATTGCATAGATGAGGTTACAGTAATTATGGGTCGTGGGTGAGCCTAGAGCTGCTGGCTATAGGCAAGCCATGTGTCCTGCAGCTCTGCTCTATTTATGTTACAAAGCATTATATTTTCTTCTCTGCTGTACATTTTGTTACATAACAACTAATTTTACACTTTTACTATTACTTATAGCTTATTCTAACTACTAACATCATACTTACGTTACTATTTTTTAATTACCAAAAGTTAGTATGGTACAGTTTAAGCTAGAAGTTGTTTTCCAGTTTTTTTTCAGTGGAAAAAATTCTGAAATCTTTTTTCGACTTGCAGCATTGGTTTCTTTGTTTGTGAAAATTGCTTTGCTTGGTAGGAACATCTTTTGTTTGAGGTGGTTTGCTCAGAGTCATAAAAGCCCCTTCTAACTTACTTGCTCTTTGCCTGCTTAGTTACCCAGTCAAACTGGCTCAACAATATTTTTCTTTTATATCAAACCTCGCTATCATTTCTCTTCCCCCTTCAAATTCCACATCCAAAAATCTTTCTTTTATACATACGTATCTGCGAAACCTTTTTTTTTGTCAAATCCTTCCCAGCACTGCAGGCTGACCAACCTGGGGGCACTCCAGAGGAGATGGTGGAGGAGGTGACGGAGCCGCTGCCGCGGGCGGTGGCAGCCGCCACCTCGATGGTGTAGGTGGTGAGGGAGGACAGCCCCGTGATCTTGAACTCCAGCGTGCTGTTGGGCAGGCTGCGGGCCAGGCGCGACTCGTTCCTGCCGTACACCTCCCACGAGAGCTGGTACCCTGCAAAACAACACCCACACCTCAGCGGGGCTGCACAGGCTCTCCAGCAACCCAGAGAAACTGCTGCCTGTGCTTGTGGGCAGTGCTGGAACACTGGCTGGGATTCTGGTCTAAACATTGCACCCCAAAGAGCTCAGGACCCGAGGTTCCAAATGGCACAGACATACCCGAGTTCTTTGGAAAGTTGTTTTGCTTGGGTGTATTCATGGCTAAAAGAAATGCAATAGCTAGAGGTGTTTTTGGTGAAATTACCATAGAAACATTGAATGCAAGAGCTAAAATAACTAGCTCTTCATTACAATTTACTGAAACAACAGCTGGAAGGACTGAAAGTCCAAAAATTTTATTGCTGGTCTTGCCTATAATCAAAAGATCTTGTCTTTGTTGAAAAAAAGCCCTAATAATTTCACTAGGAATGCTTTCATAACAAAAATTATTTTAAAAGGTGTATCAGTTTTGAGGAGGTTAATACAAACCTTGCACCTGAGGGTATTGAGCCAGGACCATGGAATGGTTGACTGAGGGATAAATGACTGAGGTCCCAATACCATTTGATTGGGTAATTGATTGTAAGGAGGTACCACTGCTTGTGTCCAGCACGGTGGTTCGTGCTCCTTTTTGAGTTTAATGACAAAGGTTTGCCATCAATGTCAAATTGAGAATGACAGCACTTAGCAAGATGCTTCCCTTTCAACAGTGAGGGCAAATACAAAGTTGTTTAGGTTGAATTGCTGTTGTAGGACAATTATGCCATTCCTTCTGATCACTTTTCATAAATAGAAAAAAGCCCTCCTTGAAGTAAACACTGCCTAAAATACCCAAATACTTTAAAAATACTGTTATTTCCAATTAACAATCAATGCAGGTGTCCCACAGAGCATTATCTCCCCGTCAGGTGGACATGAGGTCTCAACTGTCTTTTTTTTCTATGCTTGGTATGAAGTGGCCTGGAAACCTGGAAATAACCTGACAGAAAGGTGAACTTTCATTCTGTGAACTCTACCAAGCAAACAGCAAGAAACACTTATAAAATATAAAATCTACTAGAATATCTAATTAAAAATCTCTATGTGCTTAGTAGGGCTTTCTTGCTTTACAGACTGGAGCAACCTTCAGTGCTGCCTGTCTAGAAATACTTAGAAATCTGACAATAACAATCAGGCAGGAACATTGTGGGAATCTTCTAGGAACTGCAAAACCTCTACTCCCCACCGCTTGTTCCTTGCAGAAATCCTTCAGCAGGGTGAATCATTATCCTTTCTTTCAAAACCATCTTGGAGCCAATGCATTGTCCAAAGCTGCACCTGCTCTGACCTCCATATTATTCTTCTATCACAACCAGGCTTTCCTTTTTATCTCTTTGATAACCACTTGCCTTCCAAGAACTTTTGAAACTTTCCACTGTCTGATTTGCTCAATTTTACCTCCAAATCTGCTTGTCCTCCTCCTGCCCAGTCCCACTTTATTCTCATTTGAACCCATGTGAACCTCACTGTGCCAGTCCCTGGAGAGCATGTCTGAAAAGTTTGCTTGATTGCTGCTTTCTTT
Source organism: Oenanthe melanoleuca (assembly GCF_029582105.1). NCBI lineage: Eukaryota > Metazoa > Chordata > Aves > Passeriformes > Muscicapidae > Oenanthe > Oenanthe melanoleuca. The sequence continues at coordinate 5,551,689 of NC_079348.1, read as the reverse complement.
GTGATTTGACTCAGAGTGTAAAAAAAAAAAAATACACATAGCTCTTGAATGCCTGTGAAATTGAAGTGAGTGAAAAGGACTAACAGAAAGGAATCCCACTGAGTGAACCATGCACAAGGCAAACTGGCTAGAGAAACTCCCTACTGGGTTCCTGTTCCCATCATCTAAGATGAGGAATTCAGACCAGTTGGAGGGCTTGAATGTTGTTTTTTTTTTTTCCAAATTTTTAAAAATAAAAAGACATGATAAGCTGATTAACATATATGAATTGATGTAGCAAAATTCCTCATGGTATTAATCAGCAAGAAAGCATCATCTCACGAGCCAAAAGCATGGTGAGACAAACATTTCTGCAAGAGTCTGAGAGGTGTGAGACTTTCTCTGTCCTCTCTTTCAAGCTACCACCACTGACAGGGATTCATCTTAACCTGGTTTTGCATGAAAATGGGCTCAGTGTGCTCACACAGTCACTAATTAGTTTCAGGTGAGGGGGCAGTGATAAAGGAAGGTGATGCTTCAACAATTCCAGCTACGCCACAAATGCTCCTCTGACTTTGCACTGCAGAGGGGAAGGGGAAAAACTCCTGAATGCTCATCTGGACCTGGTTCTAAACAAGTGTCTGAGTGGGAATTAATTAACTCACTAATTTACCAGTGTCTTGGAAACACTGTGGTGTTTTGATGCTCTCTGAATAGGCTTAAGAATCATTTGACAGAGCAGAGCTGATGTAGCACAGACAGGATTGTAATCTGTAGGGAGATTTTGACAAAGTTTAAGGACTCTGTTGCCTGAATTAACCGAGGATGAGCAGAAAGGTGGGGGCTGACTGTCCCCTGCATTTGATGCTCAGTGAAGAGGCACGAAGGAGCTGCACACAGAAGGACCATCACAAACACAGTTTTCTTTCAATAGCTGTGGGTGCAGCCTGTTCCAGACAATAAATAACCAGAGGAAGATAAGCAGGGGACTTTTAATGCTCCCTCTATCCATTTGTTGCTTACAGACAATAGAAAATGTCACTCAGCATGCACCAGGCAATCTTCAATGATTGAGATATCTCCTCTCCCATCTGGATAAGCTTAGGTTATACATCAAATGTTGGTGATTATTCTTTGAACATTTTATCTCCTCTCCCTTGTGACCACAGGATGAGATCCAGCTTTCCTGCCCATTAAGCACATAGTCCCTATGTATTTATTTTCTAAAAAAAATTTAAAAAAAAAGTTCACCAAGAAAAATACCCTGAGTTCCCGAGTAAATTGAAGTAGAGGCAAAGAGGCAGTATTTACTGTCGGGGATTTCAGTCCCCAATGCACAGTTAAATTCCAGTCATACAAAAGATGAGCACAAAAAATCTGTACATACACAGTGAGCAGACACAAAGTCAAACGCAATCAGGCATAACAAAAACAGATGGAAAAAAAAAAGTGCAGAAGGAACAGAAGAACAAGCAGTGCAGCCCCAAGTAGCACTTGAGGCACAGTGAGTGGCAGATGGGCAGAGCTCTGGGCCATGTGGCTGGTGAGAGCACACTCCCCTGCCACAGATGTGATCCCTGCCAGAAGCACAGCCAGATTTTCCAGAGGGTTTCCCTGGAAAACCTCTCGGTGTGAGCGAGGACAGGGAAGGTGTCACAGATCCTTCCCCACGCTTTGCCACTCCACAAAACACTGCCTAACAGGAACTAATGACCAGAGGAGTTTCAGAAACAATTTTCTGTTGATGTGGAGTAAATTCTCTACACGAGAGCACTACACCCAATCACAAACTGTTCGTCCACATCCAGATCCTCATAAATCAATGTTTGCTGAGGGAATGAGGAAGATACTGAGATTTACAGCAAGAGTAATGGGCAATTTCCCAGAGTATGCTGGCTGCTGGGCACCCCCTCCATGCTTCCCTCCTCCCAGCACCCGTGCAGGGAACAAGAAGGTCCAGTAAAGACATCAATGAGCAGAAATGATGAATAATTGCCTCCCTGAGCACTCAGATCTCCAAGCAGCCCTCTATAAACCTTTGAGGTGCTCAGGGCACGAACAATTTTGCTGTTCTTCTATCCCAAATGCAATTTGCATCATTAAGGAGGTTTCTTTTTCCTTACAGACTCTCTGCAGGACATTTTAACACTGGTGTTTTGTCCTGAATAAGAGAACATCTTCAGTTAATTCCTTCTGAAACAATTTACCCCAAATAGAACACAGTCCATCATTTGGCTCCATCCAGTTTCAACCCATTCTGGGAGGGGGCAGCTTGTTTTTAGCAAACTAATTCTGCAACACCAAGCACAGAGCTGCTCCCTGCTGCTTAGTCAGGATCAGTATTACATCATCCTGGATGGAGGTACCTAAATTTAAGCACTCGGGCTTGAAAGGCTTTGGCCATCCTCACTGAATCAATACTGCTCTGCTTTCAGGAGTCATTAGTTTCTATTCTCAAACCACTTAAATCAGTGCATATTTCAGACAGGTTTCAGAGGTGGAGAGGCAGGAGATGATCTGCATGAGGACTCCACAAACAGCTCAGAGCACACAGCTACAAATGGTGCATGTCACAGACACAGAGGAAAACACTGACAAGTGAAACCCTATCAAAATAATTACACCTTTCAAAGTTAAAATGTTTCAGGATATTAGACTGATACAACATTTCTATGGTCAAGGGTCAGAAAATCTGTTTTTCTTAAATTCTTAAATGCATTTTTAAAAAAATGGTAACACAATTAAAAAAAAAAAAGCTAAACACTTTGACACTCCAAAACCAAAATATTTTGATCCACATGAAATTATTTTCTTCCTTCCCAACTATCTCCAGTACTTTAAAATCTGGGAGGTTTTTGTGCTTCAAAACTTTTGTTAAATGGAATGTCCATCCCTTGCAGCTGTAATAGTTTTCCATCTGAAAACAATATTGCCTCTGTTGATAAGAACTAGAGGTCTCCTCAAGTGTTTATACCTTCCTTTATGAAAAATAATGAAGTTGCTGCTGTTGCATCCACACTGGCATACAGTAAATAGATAAATAGCTTGTCAAATGGCAGACTCATCAAAGGGAAACAAGAGAGTTCTGAACCCTTGTGAAGGTTTATAACAGATTAAGTAATGACATGCAAATTCTGTCACACAGTCCACAGCCAGACCACTTGATCTTGAGGAAGGATTCTGCTGATTTCAGGCTTGGCCTTGATTGCAAACCTCAGCCACGCCAATCCAGCCTTTGCAGCTGTGAACTCCATGTAGGGACCCCCCACGCTTGGGGCAAAGGCCAAGCATGGTCTCACAAATTTCCAAAAAATTCACTAAAGCAGGTGGAGGTCACAGAGGATTTAACAAGAGCAGACACCCTGTGGGGAGCTGATTTCTAGCACAAACTGCTGTTCCAGTAACCACAATCATGAGCTGCCTGTAATTGGAGCTGTACTTTGTGTAACACTCCCTGGTGACATCTCAATTACCCAGAGGAGGGGCCAGGAAAGCAGCAATAGCCCAGATTCTCCCAAAATGCTCCATTACACAGTTTTTCACTGCAACAACACATTCCACCCCACATACACTGAATAAAAAAAAAAAAAAATCAGAGATAGCAGCTGATACCTGTGATGATGCCATTTTTCTCTACAGGTTCTTGCCAGCTGACTTTGAGTGAGGTGTCCAGAATCTCAGTGAAACTCAGGTGTCCCACAGCTCCTGGCTCTGGAAAATCAGAAAAGGAAAGTTGTTAATAGGTGAACACCACTTAACTGGGATCAGATTAATGTGGCAGGGTTAGGGATGGAGAAATATGTCCCTGAGCCAGGGCTAAGTGAGAGGAGGACACAAGGTGGGAAGAAACACTCTGGCTACCATCATGTCAATTATTTCACCCAGTCATCATCCCAAGTGTGTGGAGATCTAACAGCATTGCTGTTTTCTCTCAAAGATACCTGTGAGGTGTTTACCTGCCCTGGTTTGTGCAGCAACACCACCAGCAATCCCCTCACCTGGAATGAGCCTTTTCCCTATTCAAGGTCACAGCAAGGACAGAATCATGAGCCACTGCTTGCATAAATTCCCTCAAAACAACTCTAAAAATGTCCAACATAATGGCAACTGTCTTCTGTAAAATGAATACAAGTGTGTGAAACTTTTTAAAGGGTTTTTATGATGTAGCTCAAGAGCTCTTAAAAATTTCAGCTCCCTAGTGTGCAATGAAAGAGCATAAAATGGAATGACTGTCAAGAATATGCCATCCTCCCTCAATTTTGATCTTCAAGGAAGACAACCTGACTGATTTTTGATCCAAATGCTGTTCTGTCCTCAATCGATGTACTGGAAAAAGGAGGTTTTGTTCACTTTATATTCACTGTGCTTCTGTCATTGGATGCCTGCCCAAGTATCCTCCAGCTCCACTGACATCAGTTGGCAATTTCTTGTCTGCAATTTCATGTTTTGTTTCCTCTTCGGTATAGTCCAGCCTCTCATTCCCCTCCAGCTATGACAAAAAAAGCCCAAACCCTGCCAGTAGGTCAGCTACAACCCCATTTGCAATTCTGCAGTCCCAGGAAGGAAAATTTCCAAATCCACTCTGCAGTACCCAGTAGTCAAAGCACCAGAGAAGAACTGCTGAGCCCGTAGTGATCCCAGGAATGCCCAGCAAGAGCATGGAATTAATCAATGTTTGGGACCATGGAGCTGCAGATATGGAAACCACAAAGCTTTGCTCCAATCAGCCCCTGCAGTTGCAGCCCAATTTTAAAATCATCAAGAAACACAGGTGCAGGTGTCTCCAGGCCAGGACACAACACTTCTGACTGGATGTCAGGTTTCATTTGACCTACAGTTGTCAGCAAACAGATCCCTGTTTTCCTAAAGGATTGCCTAACTTTGCTATCCAGACAGAAAATGATCACCTGTGAACATGAATGACAGGCCTTTCAAATCTTTTTTCTCACCACATAAATCCTGAAGCAACTCAGCTTCAAGGAGTTCTCTGCCAAGATGCATTACACCATCCTGCACAGAACTTCTCCATCACTGTGAAAACCCACAGAAGCAATTCTACAGGATTAATAAATAAATAAATAAATTCTGCCCATCTCTCCTGCTGAGGCTCCTTGCAGCATGTAGCTGGACACACCAAGAAAAGTCTCAGATTATCTAGAAAATACAAGTTTGGCTCTTTCTTGGTTTCCCAGTGGAATTTTCTTGTGTTTAAAATGCCATGTGACCCCAACATTTCCCTGAGATAGCCTCAATGAAACAAGGCAATGACTCTGCCCCTGCTCCCACTTTGTGGAAAGCATTTAAGGTTCATTTCTGCAGCCTTTCCTTCAGCAGAAATATTAACAGTCCCTTTCCTCTTCCCAGCTGATTACTTTTTGTGAAATCCAAAGAGTTTTGTATCTTTGGTTTCTCACCCTTCTGCACTCACTGAGATCAGCCACAGGGTTCTACTGTGCTGAGAGGGAGAAGACAGATGAACTCAAACACATTTACAAATCATCATTGGCTAAAGCTTTTTTTCCTTAGGAAAATGGGCAAAAAAGCTGATACTGCACAGAGGAACCTAATGCACATTTCTCCTTCCACCACACCTTTTGCTTTCATCCCAGACACACAAGTGGGAATTCAGATTAGTGGCTCACACAGATTTCTGCTCCTTAAATTCCTACCTCTGGTAACCTGCTCTAGTACACAGAGGAGAGTAACCACACCAGCAAAAATCCATGGGAAAGCAATTTTCTCCAGGTTCCTTCAAAAGTATCTTGTGAAAAATTGGATTAGCACTTTGAGCCTCACTCCTGTGCATGTTAATGACAATCGGATTCTCCTTTACGGGAACGCTGACTAACCCAAGAGATCCCTATTAAGGCAGAGCAGTATTTCTAAAAACAATATCTTAATGGATGAATCAGACACTTTTTATTCTGGTTTAAACCTGCAAATGTGCAGCAGTGTTTATGATGCTCCTGAAGCACTGGCCAGAGCCAGGATCACTGTGGACACAGTTGGCTCTAAGGGCCACTGCAATTTATCTGCATCAGACACACACTGCACTTGTTAGGCCCAAATGTGTCTTGAGAAAACAACTTCAAGGGGCCACAGAGACCAAACCTTTTCCTGATGCAGGAAATAATTTATATGCAAAACCATCCAGTTCATTTTATTTCCTGCCTCTAGTTTTTCAGGATGCAAGATACTGCCTTGCTGAGATCCTGGTTCTTTCACACAAACACTTGCAATATAATATAGATACAGACATTTTCAATTTATTGAGTAACAGCAGGAAACAATTGTAAATTAATCATTGACATCCACAGGAAGTTCCAGTGCTCAGTTCCTAAGAAGATCAATTTATATTTATTTGAGTGCCTGAACATGGATTTAAGAGCAGAAGGATTAACAGACATAATACATTGTGTGTTGGCTGAACCAGATTATGAAGCCTTTAGCTAATCATCAATATAAAAATATTCATCCAGGTTTTGTCCATAATGAAACCAAAAAAATCAAATATTTTCCACAGGCTGAAAGAACACCCATGGAAAACTGGCTGAGGTTTTCATCTGACAGGAGGTCACAGGAGAAGAGATTGCAGAGTGGCTGTGAAGCTGAGATCAAATTTAAGCAGAGATTAAGAATTTGGGTACTCACTGTCCTCCAGGGTGCGCAGGAGCTGGGGGGGGCTGCGAGGGCCGTCCCCTGGCGTGGTGAAGCACAGCACTGAGGTGTAGTAGGGGGTGAACTTCTTCAGGTTGGTGATGCAGCCACTGTGAACACCGTGGAAATCCGGAGCGATGGTGACCACGGTCACACTCTCTGGAGCATCCACCGGCCACGCCAGGAGCTGGGAAATTTAAACATGGATAAGCTCTCATTAGAAGTTGTGTCTGTTTGGAATCAAAGTGGGTTTGGCTGCCAAAACCATCTTAATCTGATTGCAAAGAACCAAGCAATGCTGTTAAACTCCTGTCAGCTCTGATGCTGAACAGATGGATGCAGCACTGTGACACTGGAGGGATGTCTGTAACACTCACTGCTGATGGGGATACACCAGCATTGCAATTCTCCATGGCTGCTACTGAGCAATTCCAGAATTATGGCAAATCATTATTCAGATGACACGAGCCTTTTGTCTCATCAGCCTGGCCAGTCCCTGCTGCTGCAAGCAAGCTGAAGGAGGAAAAGTACTTTCAGTGCTACTCTGTCATGAATGTTTTATCTTATTTTCTTTAAAGATCCCACAGTCTGGGAAGGTTATTGGAATCAGAGGGACAGAGATGGGGACACACACACCCTCCTCCCCCTGCCAGAGCTCCCCTAGCACCCCAGTGAGCAGCCCTGTCTCACAGGCTGGGAGCATTACAAGCTCAGTGGACTGGGGACATCCACACTGTGAATGATTCAAGCACTTCTGGAACTACAGAAAGAATAGAAAATGGTTGTAAAGATGATTACTACAATTTTCAACACCTGAGTCCCAAAAGTTAGACTCCTGAAGACATTTTCATGCATTTAAAATAGGGTGCTTGTCAGAGGAGCTCAGTCTTCCAGGTTTCATTCATCTCAGTGGATGTTCTGGGCGATCAATATCTCTGAGAGTGCAATACCTCGTGTAGGTACCTAAATGAGGACTTAAAAAATTCATTTTTGGCAAATGACTTTGAAATTCTGAAACAATTTTTGAAATCGCCTTAAAGGCTTAGAGGTCTAAAACTTGAAAGTGTTTATAAAATTTTTATTTTGTCCAAAAATCCTTATCATGTGGCTTACAGGAGGATGTTAAAATTCCAGGCCTGACTCAGTACCTGTGTAAATCGTGCTACTTGTATTGATTTCAGGCTCATAAACATGAATAGATACCTGAAATTAATAAGCCATATTTGACACATTTATCCAATGTGTAGAGTCTCTGATAACCAGACAGCACAGTTAGGGGACTATTAGGAGTAATTTTGTTAGGAATATTTCATATTTGAGAAGGTGCACTTTACAACTTATTGAAATGCAAATAAATTTCAAAGAAAAGATAAAAATGTGTAATGGCTGAAGAAGATAGTAAGTTTTATTTTCTTTTCTAAATCACCTCTGTGGATTACAATCAGCATTTGTAACTTTAGAGGACTGAACTCTTGAGGAAACAAGAACACGCAATGAAAATGCAGGTGAACAATTTTGTCAGTTAAAGGGGAAAATGGGTTTAATCCTTAAGAAAGGCAAAGGCCTGGCTGTGACTACTAGAAATTTATAAATCATACACAAAACTACTCTGTAGAAATAAGTGACAGAAATGATCTCACACAGTCTTTGTACTGCAATTCCTAACCCCTGGGAGAAACAGGATGGTAAAGCTGTGCCAATCTACTGCAATCACAGAAATACAAATTTTGATAATTTCACAAGTTTTCATTGGCCACTGACAGACACAAACGACAATTTTGCTTCTTTTATAGCATTGCTGAAGAAATGGAAACATAAATTAGAGGTAGCTATGAATTAGAACTTCTAGGTTATGACACATTCCCTTTTTCAGAACTTACACAAATTGCAAATACTAGAATCAGAGAATGGTTTGGGTTGGGAGAGACCTTGAAGATTATCCAGCTCCAACCTCTGCCATGGGCAGGGACACCTTCCACTATCCCAGGCTGCTCCAAGCCCTATCAGGAATGTCTGCTCACTTTTCTCTTTATTTTACCCTTGTAAGATACTCCTGAATGACAGAGTCACTTTGGAAATTCAGAGGTCATAAGGTTGAAATGCAGGTTTCCACCAGGACTGTTAGTGCAGACATTCTCTGAAGTCTGTACTCACCTTGTACCCTTGGTTAATGCCATTGATGAACTGCTGGGGTGGAGGGTTCCAGAGGAACTGGATGGTTGTGGAATTCACAGCTTCAACCTGCACGTTCTGAGGTGGAGCTGTGGGCACTGCAGAGAGGGAACAAAACAAAACAGAGCAGAGAGGGAATGAGGGGAAAAAAGAGAAAAATGAGCACGGAACCCACTGAGTGTCACTGGCAAGTCACAGAGTAATAACAACCTTGAGAGAAGGATGCACTTCCTGTGAAACAGCAGTGATTTGGAAAGCTGAGTAATTGGGTTAATTTCTCATCCTGTATTGGAGATTCCTTCAAGGGGAGGAGAAGAAATGGTTTCTGCAGCTTATTACCCTGCAGAGGAGTTTCTCAGAAAGACCTGAGGCAGGAGCCACGTAAGGATAGGTAAGCACAGCTCTTTCAGTCATCCATGAGTGCACAGAGAATGAAGAGTTTCTGAGAGAAATTTCTTGAGTTCTTGAATGCTGCTCAATTCCCCAGATCAGACAAGAAAACACAGAGTTCGCACAATTAAGGTTCTAATTGTGAATTATAATCTGGCAACAGCATCTGTTTATTATTTACTGCTGCTTAAAGAATTAGGACCAGTCATATCACATGCAGTAAAGATTTTTCTTGGGAATTGGGAGTTGTTCTCATTTTATCTTGATATGATATGCATTCATGTATATTGAATTGATTATATATATTCTGAGCCAATACATCCTCTAATCTACTAAAGTTGCATAAACATTTCATGCCAAGGATTTAATTAGACAGATGTTTTCTCAATACAAAAGAAAGCATGGAACATAAAGGCACACTGCCTCCAAACAACCAAACCAGCACTTAAATATTTCACCATTTAATAAAAGGTCTCATTCCAAGCAATTTCTTCAACCTACTGCTTAAAGATTTCATTTCTATAGTTCTCAGAGGAAAGAATATTAATAGACAGGCCTATTTTTCTGAAATTATCAAGCTTATAGCGATTTTAAGAAGAAAACTGCTGAATACAAAAAAATGGACTAAGACACTTTAAATCCTATAAAATAAGCTTAATAATGCTTTAAAAATATCACTATTGACAACCATGTGCATTTGTATTCTATGGAAGAGGAACTATCCACAAGTGGTTTTGAAGCCTGGAAGACTTTGTTCCTTCTGCTTCCAAGGGAAAGTTTCTACTGAAGCCAAATGATCTGTGCTTCTAAGGAGTATCCACAATTCCCACTGAGAAATGGGGGTTTCCTCCACACTTTTCAAAAACAAGGCAGAAACCTTTCAAGTTCCAAACTACTTTTTGGAAGATGAGTCTTTGGGTGGAGAAGAAATGAAGAAAAGAAATTCAAAAATGCAAAACTGCCCCCTTTTCTCACCAAAAGCTATTCTTTGTTCAGAGGAGACATCAAGGGCATTATTTTTAACTAGTGTAGGCACTACAGTAAGACAGGACAGTGCACACTTATCAGAGATGCGCACAGTCCAGAAATATCAACACAGAAAAATGGAGAAATCCTCAAGGATGTCAGGTTTGAAATGACAAGAACATCCACTCCATGCCCTCTGTCACTAAAATTCCCTGAAGACTCTGCCATGGCTCCAAACTTCACTCTGCACACTTTTTTTAACCACAGTAGCTGCGTATTAGCCAGAACTTTCTTGCCCTAATTTAAAACTTGATGTCACAATTTATGAACTCTGCATAATTATTGAGTTCTGGAAGCAGAGTTTATCTGATAGTACTCTAAATTTTCATTAGAATCCAGGCCCTATTTCCTGCCATGTATCATAATTCCCTGTGTGCTTTTGGAAGGTTATACTATTATCTGAATGACCTGTAGACATCATAAAGTTTTTGTAGTTAAGGGATTCACCAAATCATCCTGAGATACAGTCATAAATATTAAAGTCACCCTACAGTCATAATGAGTTGCTTTGGCTACAGTCCCCCAGTAAATGCATTTTTTCTTATCCATGTTCTTGATGAAACTGTTTATTATGAGAGCCACAAGATTTATTTGAATCTGCTTTTGTGTGCAATACCTTGTATAGTTAATGGTTGACATGCATTAAATTTTTCACAAGTCAAAATTCTTACTTTCCTGCATATTTGCATATTCAGACATTGTAACTGCCAGAGATTTGTTATTGCAGAAGAAAATTGTGTTACAGGTCTTCATGTTAGTTTGTTATCAGAAATTCACCAGGATACCACTGATAGATTAATCTCCTCCTGTCAGGAAGGCTAAATCAGCTGAGCATCACCAAGCTCCAAGTTTTCATTTGTGGTCCTCACAGTCCTCATAAAGGCTCAGGCAAACTCTGGAGGATAGGTTTACTCCAGTTTTAGGAATGTGGATAACCAAATGCATTAGTTATTTCTTTTATAAAGGGAAATATTTTTTGTTCATTAGGAGATAATTTTCTGAAACAAGAATATATGGTCATAGCAGAGAAAATATCTGCTGTAATACTACAAATAGAAAAAAATATGAACAGAAAATATAAAACCTTCAGAATGTTGGCAATCATGATTTATATCACAATTCCTACTTGGATATCTTTATTGAAAAATCAACACCTGCATATCAATTAATGTATTTAAAAGATGGAAACATGGTCCATCTGATATGCATGAGCTTAATTATACTGCAGAAGACATAATGTAATACATTTTTATATTTTCTAATCAGTAAAATATTGGCATTATAATCTCAAATTTACCTCAAAGTGCCAGTATAAAATTCTCCTTTTATGTCCTAATATTAAAGACTTCCTTGGGTATCTGAGCAGTTCTGCATTTTAAAAAGAAAAGAAGTTTGAGGGAAGCTAAATCAGAATTGACCTTCTGATCACTTCAAAACTCAAATACTTTTCCAAGATCATGGAGAGCAACTTCCTGAAGCTGTGGCTGTCTGCACAAAGGATTTTCTAATTTAGTGGTAGATTTCTATCCTCTTCCTACAAATTTGTTGTCAAGCTGTACAGAAGCTGCCAATGTCAAACAGGTGTTCAAGAGTAATCCCCAAGTATTTACACTCCCAGCTTTTAAACCTGTACTTCATCATGTCTGCAAGTATTCCAAAGGCATCTCACACTGGAGATCCATCTGGGAGTCATCTCAGAGCTGCAGATCAAACTGGTCAGACACAACCAACTGTTACTTTCCTCCTGATAAAGTTCATGTGGTTGGAAATCTGCAGAGAGCTCAGCCCCCGGGACTGTGGGTTAATGTGCAGCATTCCAAGTGGGAAAGGTCATGGAAGCACTCTAGATAAAAACCATTAAAAGGGTTTCACTGACAAGATAATTGAGAGGAGACAAGGCACTGAGGTTAAGCATGTGCACATGGAATTATTCTGTCTCTGGCCACGTGCAAACAGCATGTAAACCCTGCAGAGCTTCTGACCACCAGACTCCTGCTCCTGAACACAAATCACAACACAGGCTGAAAAAAGGCTCCTCTGGAGCTCCTGACCTTTGGGGTGGCAGCTTGCCTGTCTCAGGCAGGCTGGTGGAACTGCAGGTCTTCCTCTAGGTGAGGATTGGTTGTTCCTTTAATGCATCAGCTTGAGGTGCTGAGCTGCACATCCGAAGGGAGCGGTGGGGATGTGGAGCCTGTAATTCCTGCTGGGAAGCCTCTTGCCTCTGCTCCCTGCTGGCATTCTGTGCTCTGAACAGCAGTCTCTGAAACTCTACACATCCGAAAATCTGAACTCTGAAATTCAGCACTGTGAGATTTGGCACTAACTGATGAGTTGGGCTTCTTGGGATGAGGAAACAACTCCTTCCTTTCCTGCAGGTCTCACACAGACAAGATTTTATTTCTTTAGTAAGAGCTGGGGGCAGGGGGCTCTCTGAGACAACTGCTAATTTCACTTCCTTGTGAAATCATTACAAAACAAAATAAAGCAGTAGATGGTAAATATCTAAGCAAGATACCAACCCCCAGCCACTACAACTCCAACCTGCCTCTGCACAGGAGCAGCTGGGCCCAAAACAGCCATGGGTGCTCCAAGGCTATTGGGAGGATCCCCAGGGGAAGTGAACCAAGCTCTTTAAGATATTTTTGCCAAGAAAGCCCAAGGGAAAAACTATGGAACATATCTTTTCACTGAGGTAAAGTGAATGGTTACAGAGGACACTCCACAGTCAGGGATTATTTTTTCAAGATTATTTCCCATATAAAGCAGGAAGGTTTCAGTTAACTAGCTTTCCTCTGGCTATCCTACCTCAGTCATATACATTTCTCTGACACATCTCAGTGCCTGTGGAAGAAGCTGCTTTGGACCTGGCTGAAGAAACTCCTCTTGCTTTTATCCTTTCCAACCAAGACTCACCAGCCTGGTGACTTTTATTCAGGAAGGGCTTTTGCTCAGACCTTCTTGGCTTGGCAAGGTGTCCATGCAAGAAGGGAAAACAAAACATTCAAGTACATGTTGAGATCTCTGAACTTTGGGACATAAGACTGGCTTTTGAGATATGCATCAAAAGAAAGACATGACACTAAAAGCAGAAACAGAAGCAGTTAATGTCAATGGAGAGGCTAATGGAAGCAATGTCTCTACTTGTAAACCTTGCCCTGCCTAAACCTAAGGCATGGTGAAAGAGAGAAAAGAGAGAGAAGTTCAGAGATATTCACAGTGGTGAGATAAAAGGGACAGACCCAAAGTAATGGGTAGAAGCTGCTGCTTTATCAATCAACCTGCAGAAAAAGGAAAACATGCCCAAAGCACAGGGAAGAGACAATGCTGCCACCACACAAAGATGTTTATGCTTTCACAAAGCTATTCTTACATGGAAAGGTATTGGGAAACTTCAGGTTTTCATATGGCAACGAGAAGTCCTGCAGGACACTGCTTAAATAAGTAAAATTGCCCTATGCAGAGGGCTGGCACAAATCCCTGTGAAAAGTAACATCAAAGCAAGGAACAGCTGGAGAAACTCTGATGATGAAAGACCTATATATACAGAGCATCAAAGGACTAGGCTGAATATCACTCTGAAAAGACTTTCAAGATTTTAGAGACAGTCAACCTGTCTGACCCTCGTGCTGGGATGTTCAGTGCTCTGCCAGTAAGTCTTTCTGACATTTTATCTCCCTGACACTGTGCACCAGCCTCCTCCAAGTTCAGATCCCTCAGCACCTCGTGAGCTTGGCTGTGCTCTGGAAGTTGGTGATTTCTGAGGAGCTTGGAGCAGCTGATTAGTTTTCAGTGGCTAAAGCAATGCCAGAGGACTAATAAGGGATTAATAGACTAGCTCCTGGTATAAATCCACAGCTTATATGGCCAGTCAATACCCCCTATGACAAAGGTGCCAATATGCTGATGTGCTCCTGCCAATGGGTTGATCTGCTCCCAGGGCTCATTTCCTCCCAGGTCTGGCTGCACAGCACACTTGATTAGTAGGAGGGATTTTTCATCTGCAGACAGACAGGTTCTTGCCAGCACAGCTCACATCACTTAATGCATGTCAGAGCAGAGGCAGTGCTGGTGTGGTAGTAGGAGAGGGGGATGGATGGGAGTGTGTGTCTTTGACATTTATCTCTGCTGGTATTAAAATCAGAATATGATTTACAAGGCATTTTTACACATGGCTTTTTCTTACTCCTGCTGGTCTGGTTTAGGAGCGAGAAGCAGTCACAAGATTTTCCTGTTTTTTCTCAACTACAATAAACACAAAGGAGCAGAGATTTGGACAGTAGCACATTACATATGGAGACTGGATATGAATCCAGTTTCAAATTTTATTTATACCAACCAGTCTCCCTTTTCAGCTCTAAATGTAAAAAGACTTCAAACTCTTTTTAAAACAGGATATATGCCTTTGGTGAATCCAACAAGGTTCACTGGGAGGTGGCAGCATCCATGAAGTAGTTATTAACAGCTATTAGCAAATACCAATATGAAATAAATCAGAAATATCTAGTTTTTCTTCCATGTCTACCCAGCATTGAGGAATTACATGAAGCCAAAGAGGCCATTGCAGGTTGGCCTGCTGTCTGAACACTCTTGCTGATTAACATGAATGCAGGACTGACTACACCTAATTTATAACAGAGGATTTATACCCTTATAAATGACAACAGACAGCCAATCAATAAAGGATGATAATAACTGCACATAATATCAAGGGAAATTAGAGTCAATTACAGGGTTTAAGAAAAAAGAGTGTGAAGTCCAAACCTGGGCCTTAATAGATGGAAGGTTAAGGTGCTATGATAGCTTAAAATGTGCAAATAAACAAGGTAATGAATTACAAGCATAATCACAGAAGGGATTCAAATTCTGTGGACAAACCAACTCTCTGCAGAGCTTGGGTCTTTAGTGGGATAGAAAACATTAATCCTGGATGCAAGCAGAAGACTTCAAGAAAAACATTTCAAGGTCTGCTATAAATACTTCCAGAATGAGGTTGAGTGTGCCTAGGCTCCTCTAAACTATGAGACTTGACATGCCCTAAGACAAAATACAGATAGTTCTTTTTCTAAT
This sequence comes from Oenanthe melanoleuca, assembly GCF_029582105.1. Lineage (NCBI taxonomy): Eukaryota > Metazoa > Chordata > Aves > Passeriformes > Muscicapidae > Oenanthe > Oenanthe melanoleuca. Next base: position 5,536,398 of record NC_079348.1, on the reverse strand, counting down.
TGTTGTGGTTAATTAGTGTTGCATATGAATTATCTTTTCTTAAAGATCTCCCTACACCTCAAACTGTATCTAATCATGTTATAATGTACTCCTAGCAACAATTAACAAACAACTACATCTTCTTCACTGATGGAAAATTAACTGATGCACTGTAAATCTTCAAGGTTTTAAAACAGTGTAATTGTTTTATGACCAATGAAGTTGAGCCCATGCACTGTCCAGTGCTCAGCATGCAGCACAGCCCTGCAATTATGGGAATATATGGAAGCCTTAAGGACCTGGCACTTAATTATCCTACAGATTTTTATACCAATCTAGAGGTGTAAACATGCCTTACACTGGTTGTAAAAAGTAATTACATATCCTTTTGTTGGTGTAATTTATTCTCTTCTTAAAGCACTTAGAAAAGTGTGGAGGAGCTGTAGCATAAAAATCAGGGCTTTAAAGATCATTTTATCTTCCCCTTTGCAAGTATCTGCACCATTCCTGAAATACTTCAGAACCCTTTCTCCACAGGTTGTATTTCTCTCCCTACATTTCCCTTACAATTTATTCCATATTTCTAAAACAAGGTATTCTGTGATTATCAGAACTAATGCAGCTGGTTCACTCTGTCTCCTATAATGCATATGCAGCATCTTGCATGCCTTGGCCATGATAAAACTAATTCTCTGCCATATTTTCTCTAACTCTCCTGGCAGGGTAACCTCAGCCCCTGCCTGTCACAGGTCCCATAAATCCATTCCCCAGGACCTCAGCTCTCATCAGCATTTCTATTTATTACTTCTGCTGCAGCTGACTCTGACCTGCAAGTGTGGCAACACGTCATCACGAGGGTCAACCAAACAGATAATTTTTGACTTCACTCCCAGCTTTTCCCACAGCAGAGATAGAGCAGAGACTCAGCTCTGCTCAGGCATTTGAAATTTGCAGGTGCTTCCTGCTCCAAGCTGTCTATCAAATTTGACTGAAGTGACCATTGATTTCCCAGGTGGGATTGCCAGGAGCACATCCCCAAGGATGCTGTGGGATGATAAAGGGGGTGCTGGTGGGATTTGCTCACCTCCCTGCAGTGTGTACTCTGTCACAGGCCTGCTGAAGGCTCCCAGCCCAGCTCCATTGTAAGATGCCACCTGGATTTCATACTGGGTCCAAATGATCAGGTCTTTCACCAGGCAGTAGTTGATCTCTGCACTGGTGATGTTCTTGTACTGGTACTCTCCTGGGAGGCCGGCCAGGCGATACCTGCCACATGGGGAGAAGAATGAGCTGGTTAATTAGATGGTATCAATTAGAGAAAATGTCCTGATTAGCAAAAGAGCTTCCTTTGTGAAGATGCAATATGCAAAGTTTTACAGCAGAATTTTACCAAGAATAATGAAAAATAATCAGGAGGAACACAGCAACTCCTGATAAGACCATATCATGTTTGACTGCTATGGTATTTATAATCTGATCTCACTTAGATTACAGGCTCAGGGCTAAACAAAACGGGTATTTTATCCTGTTTTATGGTTGCAGAAAAATTACAGCTTTTTAAATGTGGCTTGTCTAGTAAAAGCTGTGATTTAGTACAAAAAATAGCCCAGATGTGATTTTTATCAGAGTGCTGCTGTACATCAGCCTGAAAAATGGTTTTTTTTTCCTTCACTTCTGAAATCTGGAAAGGAAGAGCTCAGAAGGGCTCTGACCTCCTGGAATCTCAGCCACTGGCACCTCTGGCTTCCACCAGAATTTACTTCACAGAATATTTAAAATAAGGATTGAATACAGTTGGGACTGAAGGGTTGGGTAAGCACTGGAATTCCAGGAGAAGAGCTGTGTCAAACACAGCTGGGTGGTAAATACCCTGAAACTCTTTCTGCTGAGACATGGGAAGCTCAAACACCAAATCTATTTTCCCATGTAAAAACTGTATTCCAGAAAACAGAGCCCCTTTGATGTGTCTCTTCAGGCCAACAAACTACAGAGAAGAACTAAATTATAGAAAGCAAACAAACCTTGCAAATCTGTGAATGTGAATAATACTGTTTGTTTTCCTTCCTTTAGGAAAGAGGTACAGTGGATGCTCCCAATATGCTAATTCTCAAAAAATCAAACAACAGAGGCCAAAAAAGGGACACAAGGCATTACTATTCCATGAAAAAGACAAATGTGGAAACATCTGTATTTTTATTCACCACACTTTTATACATTCTTACCCATTCTTCACTGCAATCACCAAAAGTTTATTGACACAGAACAATTTCATTGACATCTTACAGAGGTGTTTTAAATTCATCTAAATTGCATCTTAAATTGGTGCAATGTTTATGACTAGACAACTTCATGAGTTTCAGCCAGTGATTTTTGCTCTAAAATCTTCCTATAAAGAGATCAGTTCCTAATCACTGACACCTCTATTTTCTGCTGCTCACCTGACCATCCTTTAGCTCACTTTATATCTGTAATGCTACACAAGTGCGATTCCATGTATTAAATATAAATGGAAATAAAGAAATACCAGCCCTCAGCTGAGTTTCCTGAATGTCTTGCTCCCCCTTTCTCTCTTTCACCTCCTGTGCAGGGTGTGTGCTCACTAAGTCAGCTCTTAGTGCAGCAATGCTGTGACTCCTGCCCAGCAGACAAGGTGGAAGTGCTCCTGTGATTTAATCTGTTATGCTGTTAGCATGGCAGACCCCTGAATGCAATAGTGGCAGTGAGAAAAAGGGCAGAGGAAGGAGGCCAGTTCAGAAATGTCATGTCTTCATGATTTTTCTCACCATGGACTTTGATGGATACTCCACATGACTTGTGCAGTGCACCTTCACTTTTAAAGATCAGGTGTTCCATCAATTTAGCATCTTGCATGTCTTGAGCTTTGGGTCTCTGGGATGGCTGGTGCTTTTCATTCTGCTATACCCTGATTCTGCAGAAATCAGTGCAGGAACACTGCTCTTCAGTGCATATTGCTGTGACCACACAGTTTAACGTGGAAAAACAGCCTGGTTTATTACCTGGGACAGTTGTGCTTTTATGTGATAATCTTAAATTCCTGTTGAATAAATGGTTTCTCTGCTCTGCTGTCAAGACAAAGCAGGAAGACACCAAGAATGTTCACAGATTGAACATAATGAATATGAGCACCATTAAAATGGAAAGAGATGTTACAGCAAGGTCAGGGATCAATTATGCAGATAAATGCTGTAGAAAGTACCAAAGTTAAACATTATTGGAAATGCTATAAGGAGAAAACAGCACAGATTGCCAGAAGTAGAAGCCTATGGGATTGTTTTTTAAAGGACTTATTGCTGAGACTGGCAAAGACTCCCAGGGAATACCTGAGGAACTAATCCTTACCCTGAGGAGATCAGTTTGAAGGGAAGAATTGCACAAACAATGTTTGCACTCTGTGCAAATGGGAACCCAAGACTCAGGACAAGGGTCTTTCTGTAGGCAGAAGTTAAAGCACCTTTCCCCACTGATTGCTGACAAAACACTTTAAATTGAGCCCAGCCCTAAAACCCTGCACCAAACAGCACTTGCACAAGGGGCTCCCCTCTGCAAGGGGCTCTGTGCAGCTGACAGGGAGATGAACAGACTCAACTCTGCCTGCAGACAGAGACAACCTCCCAAGACTATTTTGGGAGCTCACCAACACTCTTAACATGACAAAAGCCTTTCCATCCATGCCAGCAAAAGCAGAAGCATAGCATGAGCAGGATGTTGGCATTTAAACTGCAGCATTTAGTTATCTTTTACAGTTCTGGAGGACACTGTATTAAAAATGTCAGCAGCCTGCCCACAGGAGGCTGCAAGCATTACTTGGAAATATGTCAGGGGCTGGGAGTTTCTCCTCAAAAACTCTAATTTAGATAGTGCCTTCCTCACTAGAGGTGTGGCCCTAGCTGGCTGCTAGCACTGCAGGGTGTGGAGGATGCCAAATGAGCAGCAATCTGTAGTGGAATTGGGTAGGAGTGAGTCCTAAAAAATCACCTAAGTGAAATGCTCTGCAAAGCCTCTCAAGTGTGGCAACACCTTTTCCAACACAATGAATCTTGTGTAAGCAGCCAGACTGGATGAGTGCAGGATTCCCAGCTACCTGCCTGAATGTGTGAATTAATAAATACAGAAAGGGCTGAAAGGAGCTTACTCAAGTGGCTGATTTTCAAAACCAGACCAAGGTCTGCCACGAAGCATCTGACCTGTCATTCCCTCTCTCCATTTTGTTTGGCACAAAACTGAAGTTTATTGATTCTTTGCTGCTCCTCCATAGGCAGGAGCCCTGTTGTGTCTTTGATAAATTTAATTAACCTTTTGAGCAGGGAGCTGAGCTTGTAATAAGCAAATATACATCTGCATAGGCTGCACTGTACCAGCCTCCCACATGAACACTTGCATTACTTGTGCTTCACTTCCCTTTGAAAATGGAATAAAAGGATGTTGTGAGTCTCCACAGGGAGCTGGTCCTTTGGAGCAGCTGATGGAGCCCCCAGACCCTCTAGAACAGGCAGGCCAGAATTTAAATGACTGCACCTTTGTGACCCCTTGAAAAGTTGCTGTTTTCTCATATTTAACAAACCAGGGCAGCCTGAGCATTTGCAAACAATAACTAATATCTTTAATTCAATTAGAGATAGCTTTTATTACACTCTTACACCATTTGAGTTGCCTTGTGCACACCTGGACCTCTCTCTGGACTTTCCAGGTTAAGAAAGGACTCACCTTAGGATGTAGCCATGAAGAACCCCATTGTGCTCACTCTCAGGAGGAGGCTGCCACTGCACCATGATGGACTGATTGGTTCTCCCACTGGCCACGATGTTTTTAGGGGGGGCACTGGGAGGTTCCTCAGGTAGCATCAACCTAAGCACAAAAGAATGTGATGGACATGAGTGTTGAAAGAAAACATAAATAACAGTCTATTTCCTGTATCCACTCCAAGTGAACCACTTTCTTTTATCACAGTCTGATGACCAGAAAGAAATATAATACTGATCAAACTGCTGAAGACATGCATGAAATAGTTACAACAAATCAACATAATAGGAAATCAGTTAAGCAAGCAAGAAGACAGACAGCTGAGGTAACCCTATTCTCTTGGAATCACCCAGGCTGCTACAATTCTTTAAAAAGATTACAAGCCTGAATGAGTAAGAGCTCAGGTCCAGTGTCTGTGACTCCTTCCAAATTGTTTCTTTCAGCTCTTTCAATATTTTTCATATCAAACTCCTACATTTTGAAAAAGCCATTTAGAGTTCAGCTGTTCTGCAATTCAAGCTAGCAGCAAGCTTTGGTTCACAGAAGAAGGGGGATGCATTTGAAACTGAATATGATGAAGCCATCCTTCTCTGTCACATCTGGGTAAATTCCAGAAGTGACATAGCCATGACAGGGTGAGAGCTGTGCTCCTGCCCAGGCTAACTGCTGGGGCTTAGCACAAGAGCAAAATACCATTTCCAAGATTCTGCCAACTGATCCTCTGGAGTATGAGGACACCTCTCCCATGATGTGCTGATCTCCTGCATCCCCCAAATGCCATCATCCCCAACTCCTGCCATCTGCAGAGCACTTTGCAGAGCCCTGGGAAATGGCAACTTCTCCATCTCCCAAGCATTGTGCAGAAGATTACTTTATTCCTTGCATGTTTCCCTCCCTTTAGCACACAGGCACTGGCTGCATTACCTGCTGGTCTCAGTGCTGTACCGGCCCTTTCCCACCTGGTTGACTGCACACACCCTGAACTGGTAGGTCCTGGCTGGAGTGAGGCCACTCACAGTGACCCCAGTCATCTTCGGGTCAAGGTTTGACAGGTGAACCTTCCAGGGAGAATCTGTTGGGAAAATTAGCATGGGTAAAACAGAAAAAAAAAAAATGAAAGTGCCTGTCAAAAGCCCTGCAGAAGTGAGAAAACGCCTCTGACTGCTCAGAGCTCTTTGTGCTTGCTTCCCTCAGAGGAACTTTGGGAAGAAGTTTCTTTTCAGCAGAAGAAACCTTCCTGTCAGCCCACACGGTTATGCAGATTGCACATTTGTCTACTGGAAAGTGATGCTGCACATGTCATGGCATAATAAATAAAAACTATATTCATTAACATTTTAATAAAAGAGGAAACAAGCATGATAAAGACAGATGGGCTGTGTATTTCACAACCCATCTGTTTGGCAGGCCATCACACCACCACACCCATGAGTGGCTCTGGTGGAAGGATTCTAATGAAATTCACAGTCAGTTTGGAATATCTTCCTACCCAGCTTGCAAGCAGGTGTAGAAGCGTGACTCTCTCTGCCAAATCAGCCTTTTGCTGCAAGACCTGAGAAAGCTTCTGCTGCTGATTCTACGTGTCTGCAATCTTTTTTTTTTTTTTTTTTTTTTTTTTTTTCCCTAGTAATAGTATTCGGCATGGAATCTAATTGTCCTAGGAAGATTCCCTGGTAGAAAGAGCCCTGGCAGCACTCTAAACCCCTCGCTGTCAGCTCACATTCTTGCCATACCAAGCTTTTCTGATGCCCAAATTCCAAGTTTTCAAAGAGGTCAGAAATGAAACATGTTGAAAATTAAATATTCTGACTTCTTCTCTCCATAGCCTTGTGTCACATATTCTCCCTGAAGTCATGACTGAAACAGTCAGGGAGAGGTGACATTTGGTCTGTGTTGCAACAGTAGAGCAACGGAATCAGCCAATTTGAAGATTTGTTCAGTTTTTAAATAATACCAGCTGTTTTCATGCTCCCTGCTCAAAATTACTAACACTTCTGGAAATTGCTGAGGAGCTCGCTGTGGATTTTGGCAACGTTATGTGTGCATGTTGCTCATCAGAAGTGCATCGTGGCTCCTGGCAGGTCACCTCAACGTCTGCCTGAAAATGAAGATGAGATGTCCCAGACGTGGAAGGCTGTTAAACTTCACACCAAGACAGAAGCCACTCATTTTGTGCTTTTCTGGCAGATTCCTTAGCAAGTTTAAGTCCTCTAGGGTGTGATGCCAGTTGGGCTATAAACACTGCATCTTTAAATTACTCCAAATGTATTTATTCCAGTAAGGGCCTTGCCAGAACCAAGTCTTTTTTAACAGGAAAACTGACACAGCAGAATATTGGGAATGCTGGACAGGGACATTTGCACAGCAGTCAAGGTCTGTACTTGCCAATTGTTGATTTACCAACAATCACTTTGGCTGCAAGATCCTGATACCAATTTATCTTAGCAGAACACTGAATTTCTTTTAGAGAGCCCTTAGAGGAAGCATACCTGTGCCAGCCAGAAAAGTTGCTTAGGAGTTTTTTGCACCCTAGTTCCTTCTGAATTTTTACAGGCTTCCCTTGAGACTTCCCAACCAGCCTTGCCACGGCCAGAGTGCACAGCAACAAATCAAGGAAAGCTGGAGTTAAGGTATGGCTGACTTAGTGCATTGCCTGGAGGAACTTTCCAAGGAAAAGGGAAGAGCAAACACCAAGAGTGGAGTGAAATACCCTTGTATGAGCTACTTGGGCAGTGGTCCGTTTCCTAGAGCATTTCATTTGTTTACTGCCAGTGTAAACACCACCTGAGAGTGCTTAACCCAAGCAGCTCAATGTAGTGAGCAGTTTGATTCAACAACAGGCCCTATTAATCTCCTCAGCACCTTGGGGCTTTGCTCTGTTTATATGCTGCATCTGTAGAATACTTTATTAATTCTTTTTCCTCTCCTGGTGGAAGATAAAAGATCTGGCAGGAAGAGAGATTAAAGTGGAAACTAATATAAACGAAGCCTATTCATCTCCTGGGCACTCAGATTCAGAGAGGAGGGTGGTTCAGGGAGCATTTGCTCATTCCTGGAGCACTGGATACACTGAGTGTGCAGAGTATCTTTAAAATTTAAATGTCAAGTCTTTTTTTTTTTTGACAATCAATAAACAAAACACTCCAAAAAAAAAAAAAAAAAAGTGTCTCCCTCTTTAGATACACACAACCAACCCCAGGACTGTGCAGAAGCTCTTTTCACTGTGAAGAGCAATTCTGACAAGGGAAACATGCCATAAAATTTTCAACACTGCCTCTCCTGTCCTCCAGGGATGGCTGTCACTCACCTGTCCCAGGAAGGCTGGAGAAGCTCCATGGTGACAAAAGACTTGCCAGGTCAAACTATTAAAAAAGCTTCTGTTAGACTGACCAGACTCTGCTAATCCTTCATTTAACTTAAGCTGCCCAGGACGTACTCTGGGCTCTGCTGCTCTTCCCCTGTAATTGCTGCTGTCTGAACAACTTCCATGTTGAGCTGTCTTACAAATATTGGGCATTCTGAATTAACTCTGATTGCCTCTCCAAGTTAATTTATTGGAAATGACGAATCTCACAGACTGTTCTCTGGTTTACGATGTCATTTTGGGGTTTTAGAAATTACATTTTTTTTTCTGTCATGAATTTTTGGATGTGCTTGTGATGCACTCAATAACTCTGGCTATGTGCCAAGAGGCATTTCTTCTCTATTTCCCTGTCCACCCTACAGTTCATGCATTAATTGTAATTTCCCAAAAAATCATTTCTAATTTGATACTACCAATCAGATCTTCTGCAGAAAGCTGATTTTTGCAGGTTTGGAACACATTTCCATCTCTTTCCTTCTCCAGGGGATTTTGCATAAATGGCAGCATAGGAATTTGCTGTACTGCTGGAATTCACTGAATTCATCTTTCAAACCTTTGTAGCAATATGATATTGCAAAAAATCCAAATGAAATGAAAGCTAAATGGTTCACCCTTTGTTTGGAAGGATCTATTCAACATCTACCAGTGGCCTGAAAAAAAAAATCTTTTAAAATTATTGTATCCAGAGCTGAGTCACAATCATGGCAATGCAGTTTTACTTTGGTTTTCACAGATTTATCAATGAGCTCAATATTTGCTATTTGATTATTCATACCAAATTCAGGATGACAATTCATAGGTTTAAGTTAAGCATGTTGAGATGCTTTCCACAGGAGCTTTTATTATCTCCTCATTGGCACAACGTGATGAATCTGAGTTATATCATTACCTCACACAGCACAGATATCTCAGAATACAATAAAACAAAAATGGGCTTTTATCCTAATTGTCCTCAGCAGAATTCTATAAGTCTTAATTCATTTCTTCAGTTAGAAGACTATTGAGAATATTTTTTTGATTAATTCCTTCAGTCTAAACCTCTTTGGAATAAAATAAGCATATCCCCTCCTAACTCCATGAAGACACTTCATTGGAATTCTGAGGTAAATTGCAATGGGGCTAAACAGGTCATGAAACATCCAAAATTATATTAGTGCAAATGACAGCAGTGCATGGTACTATTTATTTGAAAATCCTATTTCAAATCAAGGTTCACATTCTTGGCTCTGTGTGGGCAGGAATACTTAATGACTGTGTTTCCTTGGAACTGTGTTTTTCAAATTAGATTATAAATTTGCCCCCAAATGTTTAGGCCATATGTCTCAAGTCACCCACAGACACAGTCTACTGTGAATACTTGTATTTTGAGAATTATTGCATTGTGCCAAATACATTAATTTAAAAAATTAGGTGGCTAGAATCGTTCATATTCCCAGCAATTTATGTGCACGATCTGCCGCTGTTTTTTTCCCCTCTAATTAAAATAGGGGTTTTGTATCTCTTTACTGAATTGATATTAATGAAAAGGAGTTCTAATCCATGCCAGGTGGAGTGACACGCCTCCCTCTAATGCAGCTGGTAATTAAACCCCTGAAATTTATACTCGTTATTTTGAACGCTCTTCAGCTATTTCTCTGCCACAGACACTGTTGTGTATTCATTTATGGTACGTGCTTCAAACCCTACCATGGATCCTAAAGCTGTGAGAGAGTTATCCAAAACAAAACAGCCAAAAAAACCCAACAAAACAAGGCTAAGTTTCAGTACGTGTAACCAAAACACTCCAACTCCAAACATTCAAACTCTACAGAACTAAGAACAAAATCTGCACAGCTTTGCTAACTGGAAAATAAACTATAATTCTGGTTTCACATTTGAAAGTGAAGGGGGATTGGGGTGGGAGGCACATTGCTCTGCTGTGACAGTGACAGAGCTCATGGAGGGTGTTCCCTGTCTCCCTGACAGTCACTCCTTCTGCAGCACAAAACCCAAACAGAAATTGTCTTTGAAAAGCAAAGAGAGTTTCTGCACAGTCATATCAGACCAAGCTATACCTACACAACATCAATTGCCAGCTTTGTGCACAAACAGTGCTTGGGATGGCTGGGAACAAAGGGAAGGTGATGGTTTCCAGAGGAGCAGGAGGTCTGGAGAAGCTAAATATTAACCATGCACTGCTGAGATCAAAATAACCCTGAAAAACAAACACTTCAGGAAAATAGAAACCAAAACAAGCCAGTGACAGTGTGCAGACATTACAGTCAGTGTTCCAAACCAAAGTCACTGCTGACATTGCTGCACTATTCTGTATGTATGGAACAGGAGAGCACAGCAGCAGTGAAATATCCAAGGGCTCAGATTCTTCTCTGCTCTACTTCTGTGGGCAATCATTTGCACGTTGTCCATAAAAGAAAATAGAGACAAAAATTTAAAGGACAGCAATACCTGGGATATATCTGGGAGATAGGATGCTCTGTCCACAACAAACCTGGCCTGTGTTTGGCTTTTGCAGCTTTGAGCTGTGGCAGGACACAGACCTGTGTTTTGGGACAATGAGACCCTCTCAGTGGCAGATTGCAATGACATCAGCCAAAATTATTTGATCTATCACAGAGTGAGCCGTGGTTCACAGGACCCTGTGGTGTTCTCAGGGATTGTGTGCATGCTTTCCAAAGAGCTACTGTTGATTTTGGCTGAGCCTTCGACCAATTTCAGTGAATTAATTCTAAAATGATGGCACATCTACCCTCATCCCTATACAACTGCAAAGCATCCTTGGTAGAAAGGACTTGAAGACCTTCCAAACTCCTCCACGACACAAGAAAGATGATGGAATGAGATGATTGTTAAGGTCCCTTCCAATTGAAACAATTCCATGATTCTCCTGGCACTGAATGAGCTGCCTCTTCTTTCAGGGACTTGTCCCAGTCGATGCAGCTCACTGCAGGACCCAAGTGCATGTGTTCTGCCACCTCTGTGCTGTCTCTGTGTAAATACAGCTCTAGGACCTTTGCATCATGTTCCCAGACTGGGACTTCACTAATTTGTCATCAACAAAGCCACTGGGAAACGAGAAGCAGAAGGGTAACATCTGTGGGCAAAAGACCAGGGAAAGAAAAGAACTAAAACAGGCAGTTACTGGCCTGTAGTTATGGGAGGCAAGGAGAGAAGAGTGAAAATAAAAGGAAGGTGGTGATAAAAAGGTAGAGGAGGAGCATGAGTGCAGGATTGTGGATTTTCATGCTCATTTGTTACAAAAAGATCAGGAGTTTTTGCTTGAAAAGAGCTATTTTAAAGACAGCAGTCCTGGGCATGACTTTGGATTTGTGCTAGCATTAGAAACCTGCACTTTTCTTAAGAGTTGTCAAGATCATCGGTTCTGGGACCTCCACATCTGAGAAGTTATGCACTCCAGCCTGCAAAGCAAAAGGCTTGTATGTGATCTGAAGCTCAAGTTTCCCCTCAGCTCTCCGTGTGGCAAAACAAACTGCTGCTCCCCAGATAATCAGAAATCAGAACTGTTTCACATTCAGTTATGCAGTGCTAATTTCCACATGTCACAAAAAGTGATGCTCTTAATTTTTTCATCAGGAATCAATTGTTCAGCTTGGATTTCCAGCTCCTAGGGTGATAGAGATTAGAAAGTATTGCCAAGGTGACCGATTTCCATATAACCTCATCTTTCCATCAACTCCTAGAGAGGCATTAGCAATGTCCCTGAATAACCCTGCAGACTGAGAGCCATGGAGGACCTGTGTACAGCATGATAAAACTGGGAAGTGGCAATTCCCAGTGCCCAGGTTTTAACCCAGGAAATCAGATATTTGGATTGCACTCAAGCCTCCTCAACCACCCACCTCAAGGAAGGGTGTAAAACGATAATCTAGAGAAAGCAGAGAAAATAGATGAGCCCACAGAGAGTCAAGACAGTTGTTCCTCTTGACATCTAAGTTTGCTCCTTTGACAGACCATCAGTTCCTTGAGTTATCACTCTCTGCATCTTTGAGGTGAAACTGGGGCTCTGAATGCACCAAAAAATCCATGAAAATGGAGAAAATGCCACGGGAAGGAACAAACTGACCATTGCTGTTTTACTGAGGAATGAACTGCTGTGCTTCAAGTCTGGCTGGCAACACTAGATGTGGAACTAAGACTTTCCTGTAAAATAATCCCTCCATCTCAGCCTTCTTTGTCATTCCACTCTTCCTGTGCGAACACCTGAGTGTAAAACCCCTTTGGGCAGGCTGTCTCTCGTTTAGCAAACTGCAGCAGCATTTTGTCAGCAGCTCTGGGGAGATGTGAGTCTGAGGGAAGAACTAAGAACACCAAGAGGCTGAGAAGGGTTTGACTTACTGTTCTCAGAGAGCTCCACCACGTAGTAGAGCACGGGGCTGTTGCCGTCGAAGGGGCGCACCCAGGAGAGCACCACGCTGCGGCTGTAGGAGGAGTTCAGGGTGGCCACCAGGTTCTGGGGGGAGTGAGGCAGCTCACTGTGGAGCAAAAGGGGAAAAAAAACCAATAAACCAGCACAGAAAAATTAATCTACATTTCACTCAGCTGCAGTTGTACAGGCTGGCGACATCAGCCTCGTGCGATGATGGATATAAAACCACCGGCAGCTATTGTACAATTAAATAAATGAAAGACATCTTGGAATTCTTCACAATTTTATCCTGTTTGGGGGGAAATAGAAATTATGCTGAAAGTCCCAAGGCTGATGCTTAGAACAGCTAATGGACATGTCGCTAAATGTGGAAAAACGCCAATTTTCATCCTGGTTTTGATTGAGCAAGTTGGTCAATAAATTTCCTCTCTCACTTTTTCTCCCTTCTTACAATGATGTCCTTCAATGTGACAGCAGTGATACATATAAACAGTAAAACACATGGGAGATATGATTTAACATGGAATTTTTCATACTCAAGGAAGCAGAAGACATTGACACTATCCGCACAGAGCGACTAATCAAAATTACCATATGTATTCTTAGGCTACAGAACAGCTTGATTTACTCATGGATTCAGGCTTATCCTGTCATGGGTAGAATCCTTCCTCCCTATAATAAGAATTTTTTTGGAAGCAGCCAACCAGAAAATGTAGTGAAAATGCCTGCAGAAAACCCATGGAAATACAATATAAAACATTTCAAAAACAAAAACAAAACAGCAGCTCAATTAAAATGTGTAATTTCTACACATAAAGGAAATTTGTGGAAAAACATTTCATTTGTACCCATTGGCTGAAAGTGGGAGCTTGCATGGTGAAGTGAGAACACTAAATTCTGCTGCAACCCTTAAATGCTGATGTGATTTAAGAGATAAAAGCTCTTCAGCATTATACTTAAGCATGATTTTTGCTCCTTATAATCCTGGCTCCTAAGGAGAATGAGGATTTTGGAAAAGCAAGGAAAAGCAAGGAGGGCCAGTTTTTACCCATTCAATCTGCCCTCCTCCCCAGGAAGGCTGAGGGTGACCCTTCCAGAGCTCAGGCCAGAGCAGAAAGCCACGAGGGCACTCACATTCTTAAATTAAAAACACACTAATTCCTGCTTGTGATGTATTTTGTCACTGAAGGCTCAGAGTTATTTAAAAACCGCAACTCCTCAGCCACTCTCAAAAGTAAATACAGCCTCTGGCTCCAAGCCAGAACAATAAATATGTCCTGGATTTCTGTTTCTACTGGAAGATTGGGGAACATATGGAGAGCCAGACAATAGTTTTATTATTTTCTGTTAGAGCCGTGAATGCATTTGTTTACGTGCTTCTGATGGATACACACTGTGGAGTTAGCACCACAAAAAAAAAATTATTGTTGGAAGAGCCAAAGAGTGGCAAGAAAAACACACAGCTAATGAGGCACCAGAAGCAGAAGGCACTTCCCTGCCCACCTCTCTCCAGGCAAGAGGGGTTGATATTTCCTAAGGCTAAACCTGAGACTCAAAGCCTTGTCTCATCTCATTTGACTTTAAACGCAGAACCAAATTAGCAGCACGGTGACCCCAGGCTCTTTCTGTAGTAAACATGGAATGACACCTCAGGGTGTGATTCAGATCTCAACTTCATTAAATCCCTTGCTTGAGATGCCTTGATGGTGAGGAGTTGAACTTGACTGTTCTCAGTCCTATCTGGGCGTGCACTGGCAGCTCAGACACGGCCACTTTGGGGCTAAAACAAACATCAGGCACAGCAAGGAGCATGTGTGGGCCCAAAGGGAGCAGATTTTGATCACAGCACTGTGAAATTTTCGATAAACAAGTTTAGGGAAGAGGGGGACTTGGAAACAAAGCAGGAGGGCAGCTGACCTGGGAGACAGAGTGTGGCTGTCACTGGAAATTGTGGGGGTGTAAGATATGGCCATTTACCCAGGGACTACAGGAGTGTGCTGCTTAATTTTGAATGAAACATTAAATTATAATAAACATTAAACCTCCACCACAATTTATCATTATGTCCTAGGCAAGCTGGTTGGAAAAGTTTTTGTGATTAAGCTGGCAAAGGTAATTACTGAAGGGAAGAGTGAAACGTCTTGTTGCTACACGGCTCACAGAAGTCCCAGTCCCCACTTCATTTATCACCAGTCCCTGTGGGGAGCAGCTCAGACAGGGGCTGTGGCTCCAGCTCCTCCTGGAAGGTGATGGCCACAGGAGCAGTGTGGGAGGAATGGCTGAGGGAGAGCTCACAGCAGATTATCCCCATGTATTTGCTTTTCTGGGCAGCAAATGAGTACTCCTGGTATACATTATGGGTATTCTAAAAGTGTGTATTTACTACTCTTGATGTGCTACACATTAGTAGGGCTCAATTAACAGCTCACTTGAAGACAGAGACTACACAATCAAGAAAGACTTAAAGCTTTTTCCAAGTGCACAAGACTCTGAAGACTTTTGAAGAGAGACATACCTTTTCCCCTCTTTTTTAAATGCACAGAGTTAAAACCTTGCTTCAGATTTGGGTTTAGTAGATTATTCTCTCAGATTGACAAGGACAATCAGCAGCAGCACGAGGGAAATGGGCACTTTCTGTTCTGACAGAGATTGAGTAGCGTGAGCTGCTGCCTCCATCTAGGACACCCCATCCACAAATATCACAAATATTGGGTTTGTCTTTACCCAAACATGTCCCTGCTCAACAGCAACAGATGGTGCTCACAGACTTAAACCCCTCGAGGCACACAGAACAAGTGCCTAAGAAACACACCTGGACAGAAATAAATATTTAAAGCTACAAAGACATTTCAGCACAGGAGGGTACCTCTCTGATTGTAGTATGCAAAAACAGAGATTAATAAGTAGTAATTTCTACTTTAGCATGCACTTACATTTTGTCTCCTTCTCATTTGCTACCACATACCCTGTGGAAGGGATGATAAATGAGACCTGTACCACCATCATGAATATTCACATTCCCCAAAGAGATTGTTGCTTCTATTTTTCCTTCAAGAGGATTATTTTTCCTTGCTTCTAACACCCAGGAAATTATTGCAGAGAATTCTAATTTCAACCCTTTCTCAGGGTGAGGAGGACCTCAGCCTAGAACTGGTCAGCACCAAGAAAGTGGATGAGGTTTAGAACAATAATACCCAGAGCACTGAACAGACCTTGACCAGGCACACAAAATGTAATTCCATCATTATCTTTCTTTTGGTCATTGAAGCCCCAACAGGAAATATATGGAAGTTTTTTAATATAGAGTATCTTAAAACCTCATTTTTCTAATACTGAAGAGTTGCATGGAAGCAAGTTTTCCATAACTTATTTTATGTGATAGCAAAATATGTGCATGGACACTTTAAAATCTGTAATTGATAGATAAGCCCAGGGTTAATGGCAGTGCCACCAAGGTGACCTGAGGGAACTCTGACAAAGCAGTTAAAATAGTGCATTTGCAAGAAAAGAACATGAAGTCATTGTGACAATCTGGGAGAGAAATATTAGCCAGTTGCACATGATACATGCTCAAAACAGAAACCCTAATGTTTTGAGTCAGCTCATCACTGCCAGAGGGCAGCTGAAAAATTCACTCAGCAAACACATAGAGCATTTTATAAAATTAGCTAAAAGCAGAGTATTTGCTGAGAAAAATAAACCAGACACAGTTTGGAGAGACTTCTGAGAAAAATGGTCCAACAGCAGGTAATTAGAGAGACTGTGACTGAAGAGAGGATTACTAAAAGGCACAGGAGATTAACCAAGTTTTCTTGTCACTTTCTGAAAAGGCCTGCTCCTGTTTCCTGAAGGATTCCCTGCTCAGGTCCAGCAGGCAGGGGCTGCTCAGGAGCAGGGGCTCATCTGCCAGGGCTGATAAAGCACTCAGCCCCTCAGAGTTCATCACGGTTTAAATTAACACACGTGGCAACTGTTGCTCAGGACTTTGCAGTTTCTCTTGCAGAAGAATCCTTTCCAATTTATAAAGGCAGGAAGAATTTGTGTGAGGCAGCCCTGAGTTTTGAGGCTCTTTGTCTCTCACTGGTCTGCAACAAGGGAAATTTTTGGAATTAAAGGGTTGCCGAGTTCCAGAGTGCACAGATTTATTTCCCATTTCAATCTGCTCAGATCTGGAGATGACTTGGGAAAGAGGTTTGAATGTTATGCCTTCCTTTTGCTGAAAACACCTATGTTCCTGCTATATCTTCACTGACAAACAGACACAATGGCATTTATTTCCAAATGCATTTCTGGGCGATATTTCTCCTTTGAGTATCAAGTGCACTCAGACTCAGCAGTGAACCTTGATTCTTGGATGACATCTCAATAGAGAGAAATAAATAGAAGCCTTCTTTTCAGTGAGGAAGGAATAATATGTTTTCAAGTTTGACATTCCTTCTGCTTTCTCTCCCTGGAGATGGGCTATTGGAACCAAGGGATGTGGGATCTGTATCAAGTTACATTTATAATGGGAGGTAATTTTTATTTCTTACCCTGCATTGGTCATACCGGTTTTAATTTTAGCAGTAATTCTTTTTATGGGATATATTGGGAAGAAATTGGAAGAAGCAGCAATTATAAATACTCCAGCAAAAAGTGTCTCCAAATTCATGGATAGATGGCTGACAAAGGCAATACTGTGTATTCCTGGCAACCCACTGGGGTTTATGATAAGTGGCTAGCTCCCCTCTCCTGCTTTTGAAGAAGACAGAACAATAATAGCTCTTTCTCTGATGAAAGGGAACTGAAAGAAGATGAACTTGCTGCCAGGAATAAATTGCCTATTTTTGTATTACATTGTCCTTCCCATATTTTTGCATAGAAAAAGAGCCTAAAAGATTTTACTATATGTTGTGACATAACAGAGGCTTGTACAGGGCTTTGATTCTCCAACAATGCAGCATTACCATACTTTGCAGTCACATTCATACAACAAAGAGATCCTCTAGCATGGGCTGCAGATGGGCTGATATTGAGCAGTGGGTGTCATCAGGCACAGATAGTGGTAATTCTGCATAGTTTATACATCCTCAGAATCCTCAGGATACTTTGAGCTGGAATCAGCACAGTTTCCCATCAGGTGAGTGATACATGGTGATAACTCAGCTTATGCAGCCTTAGGAACAAGCCTTTTTTCCTCTGTATGTATTTCAGGGTGGTGCTTACAGGACTATGAAAGTAAGCTAAATGGAACTGGGATGTTTCATAACATGCAATTACTTTCAGGATCAAACCCTGTGACTTGCAAGGATGCAAGTGAAGCGGGGGGCTCATCACCAAATGTTTCTGATATGCAATTGAGAAACTCTACTAGGGAAAAACAAAGTCAGTGTAAAATTAAAATCTATCTCTTGCAGAATAGAAACATCACTCGCAAATGTTTTACCTCATGCAAATCAAATCAAGTGATGTACATGGAGAATAAACACATTTAGAGGGAAGACAAATGAATGAATAGAGTATCTTGACTAGCAATTAGTTTCTGTGCCCAAGTACCATCAGTGCAAAATTGATGAGCAAGGTAACCTTTGGCTGCACTTTAGCAAGTTCTTCATTAGTTTTCTGGCTTTCCTTTGCAAATGTTTTATTTCTTCTTTCATGCTGAGGAAGATGATCCATCCTGCCTGCTGCACCAATGTATCTGTGCTGTGCTATCAGTGCAGGTTGTTTCTCCCCAAGCCTGACTTCCAGCAAGGGGAGGCAAAGGAAGAGAGAGTCTTCTTTCCCTCTTTTCAGATTTGAAAACTGGACCACTCAGAGATTAAATAACCTGAAGGTCAATGGTTTTCAACTGAATCAGTTTGAACAGAAATCAGTAACAAACTTATTTGTGCCTTTGGAAATTCCTCTTGACGGGCACAGAGGTGGAGGAGGAACATGCTGGTACCTGAGGGGGGAAAAAGGTGGGGAGAGATTTGGAGTTGTCAGGCAAGGCTGTGTGGGACCCAGTATTATCCATGACTGCTCCAGTGTGTAACTTTGAACATTTGTCTGACATTAGTGCTACTCAGGCACTGAAGTGTAAGTGCTCATCGATGGGAACGTGCATGCCCTGTTTGTTAATGCTCTGCACGAGGGAATTATCCAGGAGAACAGGGAATGTTATAGATCTGTCATTCCTATACAAGCTGGAATTTAATTTAAGCTTTACTTCAGACGTTTCCTTTCCACATATTTTCTTCTTCATTTCACTCCTGTTGTATCGTGTATCTCTCCTCCTCGCAGCTCTGTGCTGCTGAGCCAAACGATAATGATGAAAGCTGCAAGGAAATGCAATGTTCTCTGGCAGCATTGCACTACCTGCAGCCCTGCTTTGAAATGAAATGTCACAATTCAAGGTATTATTGAGTGACTTATCAGATACTTGACTCCTCTGAAAGAGTGGGTCTGATAGATTCTTTAATTCCTCCAGGAAAAACAGGAGACGGGCGATCAGCAACAGAACATCAAAGGAAGTAGAGATGCAGGATTAAGAGGCAGTTCCAGTGCATGGAGAGCCAGCCAACACAGCTGGAACAGCTGGGGTGCCTCAGCAGTGCACACAGGATGAGCCTCTCCCAACCAACTTCTAGCCCAGCTTTTATGGACCATAAAAGAAGCTCCTCAGTGGTCAATGGGGAACTGCAAGCAAATCCAATTCCCTGTGCTGCACTGGGCTGCACAGGGCAGCTTTTGCTATTCAGCATTAGGAAACCGCCCTGCTGCTGAAGTGTTTAGTACATATTTATAGCTTTGTTTCAAAGTCCAAGCTTTAACATTCTTTTCAGTCTTTACTCTGTGATTTTCTGCCCTCCATTCAAAAACTGCCTCAGAGAACAGTGAGCATGGTTATGTAGAAGCAATATATTCTGAATTGTCTTCTGCTCTTGGATTCCAACCAGCAGTAAAATGCACTCTGGGAGGAGAGCTGAGGAGTGCTTAATTAGGAAAAGAATGTATGACCGCTCTCGGAAAATGGGCATCTGATGGAGCCTTGGCACTGTCAGAATGATGCTGTATCAAACAGCCCTCTGCACAGCAAATCTCAGAGGTGAACTCATTACACTGCCAGCCACACAATTGCCATCTTCTCAGAGACATCAGGCATGACCAGCAGAAGCAGATGAAATTTTAGTTAAATTAAAGCATGCGGCACTACTCGAGTAAATAAATAAATAAATAAAACATAAAACATTACCTTCTTTTTTTCATTTGATCTACTCCACACATGTACCAAACCCACAGCTGTTGCTTTTAGTGATAAAAATAAAATGGAACTGCACTTCACCCCAGTGGAATGACAGAAATAGAAAATATGGAACCATGTAATGACATTTTTATAATCCTCTTCCAGAACTGAATGGCACTTTAAACATTTTCTTGTTTTTTTTTTAAAGATCCATAGGAATAAAGAAAGTCATACATAAAAATACTTCTCTTCCTGAAAAATGATGTATTAAGAGAATGCAAGAGTAAGCAATGCCCATCCAGGGACCAGCTATTCTGATAAATGTTTAACAGAGAAAAAATACTAAAAGGAAGAAAACATTTTCTTGTTTTCAAACCTTGGCAAAACAGCACAGCACCTGGGCTTTATGGGAAAGCCCTACAGCATGGGGTGATAGAAGGATCTAGGTTTAAAGGGGCTTTAGGAGGTCTCTGGTCCAAACTCCTGCTCAAAGCAGGCTCAGCCATGAGATCAGAGCATTTCAAAGCAATTTCATTAGCAATGAACCAGCCTTAATTTCCCTTAAAAAAAAACCCCACAACAAAAAATCAGAGCTGCTGACTCTCCACAACACCTAGAATTAAATGCTAGAAACATCCCTGAGGGTGTCTGAAGGGCAGGGTAGTGAACACTGAAGTTGGAGCACTCACATCACTTCCAGCCGAGCTGTCCTGGAGTCGTTGCCCCCGGAGGAAACGACCTCACAGGTGTAATCCCCGATGTCACCCGACCACGTCTGGCTGATCAGGAGGCTCCCATCCTTCTCCACTGTGATCCTGGAACTGCTGGATGGATTTATTACAGCACTGTCCTTCTTCCAGAGGTACCTGAGTATTACAATGCTTCAGTTATTGATTACTCGTAAGAACAGCAGGATAGATTTATTTTCATTCTGCTGGAAGGGATCAGCTCCTGTCATCACGTGTTAAAAATGACAGGCCCCTGCAGCTACTCTCAAGAGCAGTGCCTTTTACAAATTCAGGTTTTAGATCGAGTGATCAGAATGAAAAATGTAATTCCATCCGA
Source organism: Oenanthe melanoleuca (assembly GCF_029582105.1). Classification (NCBI taxonomy): domain Eukaryota; kingdom Metazoa; phylum Chordata; class Aves; order Passeriformes; family Muscicapidae; genus Oenanthe; species Oenanthe melanoleuca. Next base: position 5,515,638 of record NC_079348.1, on the reverse strand, counting down.
GATATTATGTGTTTTACAAGGAAAAGATGGAGTACTCATAAATGTCCAAGTTCTTAAGTTCACCCCCACCAGAACATTAACTCTGCAGTTAACGGTGGGTGTTGGCCCAGCTCTGCCAAGGCTCTGTAACATTGGACTGCCAGGATCAGAAACTTGGAGGTTTGCTAGAGCTCACATATCAAAACCACACCTCCCAAGATGTCACAGAGGTGGGGAGAGCCCACAGACTCAATTTCTCACCTCTGACTGAAATTTTTATACCCATATTTCTCTTTCCAAAGTTCTTTCAGCAGGTCGCCCTTCAAACACTCTCCAAGCTCTTCCTTGCATTTTATTTCATTTATGTTGCTTTTAGACTACATTAATTTTCATGGCAAATTTATTTTCAAGTTTTGAGCTTCCTCTAAATGCTCTAATTCAAATTTTAATAGCCCAGACAAGTTCTGGTTTTCTTTACACGCTTAGAACAGACTATAAGCCCAAGTTATTGAGTTGTTTCCAAAAACATGGGCATCTCTGGTGTGGTTTTTATGCACCCCAGAGTAAACACTTCTGAAATCCTATTCCTTCTCTTTGGCTTTTACTCTCATTAAGTATCAGCCTCTGACAAGTTGGTTTTATTGATAGTGTATTAACCTTGACAGTAAAATCATGGAAGGCTATATTGAAGTCATGAAGTGGAACATAGCTCATTGTAAATAATACATAAGGCTGAAATGGAAGATGGGATTTATATGATTAATGATACCGTGTACAACCTTATAATGCAGTAATCAGGGGGTTGGTGTGAAAATCTGGGGTCCCGAAACTTTTCACCTAATGTTAGTCACACAGCTCATAAAATTAAGCTGGGCTAAACCACAGAAATGAGAAGTGACACCACAGACCTGATTGAAATTCTGGGGTCGTGGGTGGCCTGGCAGCGCAGGGTGGCCGTGGTTCCTTTGATCACCGTGCTGTCCTCGGGAGGCTGGACAATGGACGTGCGATCTGAAAGGAGCACAAGGCACAGCTCAGGTGGAATTAGAGCCTTTGGCAGTGGCTGTTCACTCAGAGAGCAGCCACTGAGCCTTTGTCAGCCAGAGCAAGGCTCTGCTGTGCAGCTCCCCTCCCTCTACAGACACTGACACTGGTGACAGCTGCGGGGTGCTGACAGGCACAGCACACAGGGCACGAGTTGAGCCCAGATCACAGGGATGGTAAAACTCTCTGAACTCTCCTTTGGCTTGTGCCAGTGTCTGTGGCAACTCCCTAAAGTCTTAATGAGTGTGTGGAAGCAAACACTGAGTCAGGAAATGAGGAACGCTGTTTGGAGTGGCAAAAAACCAAACAAGAACAAGGAAAAGCTGTGCAAAGAAAAACACACTTGAAAAATACCGAGAAAGAGGTAAACTTAAACAGCACCTTACAACTTCATCATCTCCAGGACAGTGGAGGAGCTCCTGGAAGAAAAATCTTCCATATAAGAAAGATATGTTGTTTACTCAAATGTTTCAGAACATCCTTACTCAAGCCCCTCCTGGAGACTCAGAACACAATAATTGCTGTAACTACAGCAACCAGATACAGTGTGAAAGATCCCCATTATGTGTCACACACAGGAGCTGCAGCAGAGAACATCAGCTGAGGCTGGGAGACAACCAGGATGAGCATGGGAGATATGTGAATAATGTTAATAAGTCCCAAATCCCTACAGAGATCATCAATCAGCATCTACTGTGATATCTCATACATGCACAAGAAGGGACCATCAGCAAAATCAAAAGCTGACTCTAAATACCATGGAATTTTTAGCATTACTCCTGATGTACCTGTGTAAGACTTCTGGCTTTATAATGTTGCTACACAAACATTAGGTTATATTCAGTTTTCTTCCCCTCATGCATTACCATGAACAGGAACAATCTTTAATAAGAACCATTCAAGAATTAATAGGAAGGATCTCCTTTACTTGATCCATACACCTGGATATCATTCAATTTACACCATCCTGATATTTCTACAAAGTTTATGTTGTTAATAAGACATAAACACGATGGCCACATAACACAAATACATTACAGTTAGTGACAGAAATGTTTTCAGGTATTCCCAAGTTCAAAAGGAAAAATGTGGCTGATTTAGCTTGCAGAGTTTGGGGATTAATAAATGCCAAATATGCATCACACATCAGCAGTAAAATCAGTACTTCAATTGTTGGAGAGGAGAGAAGGTGACAACATTTCTGTATTAATTCTCATCATCTTCATTATTTTCAGTTGCTCTTAGTCCCTGCTCAGGGATCATTATTTTGTACCTTGAGTAGTAAAAACCATGTTACACTTCAATTGAACTCACTTAGGAGTAACAGTGAACCTCTTGGATCACTCACTTCCCCAACAGAAGAAATAAAAAATATAGAGATCAAGTTAAAATGGTGAATGACAAAACCACTTCATAGGATGCCCTGTCCCACACCAGTCTGTAGCGTGAGGGATTAGCTAAAATCATTTGGCTTCCAACAGCACCCAGAGCCACAAGGAATACAAAAGTGTGAGGAAAATCCTATCTGCTGTGACTGTGCCACAGCCTCAGTACCAGCACAGACAGGTCTGTGCTGCCTGCAGACTCCTGGAGGCAGAAACCTGCAAACAGCCAAATCTACAAGTTAAAGGCTCAGAGTTGCAATGTGAGATGCCAAAGCAAAACCTGAGTAAAACTGTAATTGTGATTGAAGCTCTATTTAAATACACTTCCTTTCACAAAACAGAGATTTATATGCATAATTCTCCAAACAAAAGGAGTATTTGTGATAGGCTTCCTAAAATAGACACATTATTCCTATTAAATCATACAAGTTACTCCATTAATGAGAAAAGCATAATTACTTATGAAAATTTCCTGAGCCTACAACAAAAACTGATTAATACTTGATTAAAGTTAGACTTTAAACAAAGCATTATCCTTACTCCACACTGTCAGCATCACAAAAGCATTCAGGGCTCCTTCAGAGTTGGCTGCACAGCAAGTGTAATTGCCAGCATCCTGCAGGAACACGGGCGTTATCTGGAGCCCTCCAGACTCGAGGAGAACGAAGCGAGGAATCTGCACTGAGCCACTGGCTAAGATCTGCTCTCCTGAAACACACAGGGAAGCAGCATGGTCAGTGTCAGGTAGGCTCAGGGACTGCAATTCCAGATTTCCAAAATGTTTCATCCCACCCACTGGCTCATGATGGCCCCACAGTGAACCCGCTGCTCACGGGGCCAGGGGAAGGGGAAAGAGGCTCTGAATGGATCTGCAGGATCTCAATAACGGGCAGGAAAATGGGGATTACAGCTCTTCTACATTTTCATAAGTGGCTACCTTTCTTCCAGGAGATGGCAGGTCGTGGAGCCCCTGAAACTTCACAGGTCAGCACTGCAGTCATCCCCTCGGTGACTGTGGTGTCCTCTGGGGGCTGGATAAAAGCTGGCTTGATGTCTAGAAAAAAAAAATCAAACCAACTCAATGGCTCACCTCTCAGAAAGATCCTTTAACTATTACTGAGGACGACTTTACATCCACTTTTATAGAGCTGATCATGGAGAAGGACATGACAATAAGACATGAAAACCTTTCAGCAGTGACTGTAACCTTTTCTTATTCATCTCCCAGGAATTGCCTAATCCTGTTTATTACCTACACAGAAAATAAAAATCTATCAGTGCTTGTACCTGTACAAGTAAGACAGGTTAAAGAAAAAGGAAGATAAAGCTCAAAATGAGTGTTTGGGGGGAACTTAAGAAATCTAGATAAACAAAACTATTTTCCTTCATCTTCATAATAGAGTTCTTTAAGATGAAAAGCAACTTGAGAAAGGCATTAACTTTGAAACTTAAATGTCAGCCAAAAGAATTTAGAACCTGAGCCTTATCCAAGACATTTTCTAAGTTTCTTTCTCTCTTATTTTCCCCCAGTTGCATTTTATTGCAGTTTTTTTCCTGCAGTTTCCTAGATCTATATTGAACTGGGACTGATTTATTTTCTCAGGCCAGTAGGAATTCTGGTCAGTATGTGCAAAGTGCTCTTGGGCTAAAAATCAGCTTCCTGAAGGGAAGTTTAATATTACAGAAATGACTGTTAATAATCACTGTTAAAAGAGACTACTAGGATTTGTAATTCTTCCATAGAGAAGCATGCACTTCATTAACAAAACCATTTAATCTGACTTCTTGGCCAAAAAAGACATTTAACTTGAACTTTCTTTCTTTTCCCTGACCAAATGCAGTTGCAGACAAAGGCAAATAAAATGATAGCATGCACAATCATGAAGCAGTAACTCAAGTTCAGAATGGAATTACATTAGAGTGGAAATATAAAGGAAAGATAAAAGTATTTCACAATTAATTTTTTTTTTTTTCTTTTTACTAAGTTCTCTTTTTGCTGTGTGAAATAGGGGAGTTGACCTCAAGCCAAGCTCTCCTGATGCCATGGAGAGCTTTTCCACATGATTCAGCAGATTGTGCTGAGGCCACAGGGGCATTTTGGGGCTCCACCCTTAAGAAACCACATTGTGTGATGGGTGTGGGGTCAGCTATAGGGATGACACCCCTGCAGCCTGTGCCAGCCCTGCTGACTCACTGGTGACATCCAGGTAGGTGTAGGTGTGGATCTCCCCCGCCTGGTTGCTGGCGAAGCACTGGAAGATGCCGGCGTCCTGCGGCCGCGGCGCGTGGACGCGCAGCCCCCCGCTCAGCAGCACCTTGTACCGGGGGTTCTCCAGCCTGCTCAGGGGGACTGAGTCCTTGTACCACACCAGGGTGGGGATGGGAACACCTGCTCAAACAGAGAAACGTCACTGTTAGCCTTTGCAGAACATGTTTTAGGTCATATCCCTGTTTTCCCGTCTTCCTACGCCAATTATTTGGTTTTTTTCTGAGCTGCTTTAGATAAATGGAGGCTGCATCTCACATTATCAATGGCAATAATACACTCTAGGACATGAGGGAATAAAACCAGCAAATAGTAAAGGGGAATGTTGAGAAAACATGTTATCAAATTACTTTCTTCACCCAATCACATTTCATGCTACTACAAAATAAGATTTGGAGCAATTTCATGTTGAAAGCCAGAATTGTGTTCCTTAAACAGCAGCAGTGTGGCAACACAGCCAGTCTGTAAGACTGTTCCATCCCAAATAAGATTCCTCTGTGCTTCTGTAGCTAAGATAGCTGAAATACAAAGGAAATGGCAAATTACACATGAAAAATGAAGTGCTCACATGGCTGTACTTGAGTCCCAATTTAGCAGCTTAGTTTGAGCCAATGTATAATCAACATATTGCCAACAATAGGATAGCTTTAAATTATTATTATTTTTATTCAGTCTCAAGCTTCACCTGCTATTTGAAAAAAGCAGACATAAAGGAAAATAAAATTCCTAGCCTAGATAAAACTTACAGTCCCATTAATTCCTGTTTTCTTTCATGTGCATGTTCCACAAACTCTGACACAGTTATTTCACACATATTTTTGTTGCTGTCATGTCCCCGTCAGCTGGGATGAAGTGGCTGTAAATTTATTATACACAAATAGTGTAGGATTCTCTTTTCCTCAAGAGATGTCAGGAGCCTAGAATAGTCTTAGACAGCTGCTCTCATCCCACTGCTCATATCAGACAATGTTTTATCTTTACATCCCAGAAATCCCTACAGGATCAAATCCTGGGGTTTCTGTGCAGAGATCAGAAGTGAGGCAGGTATTTTATTACATGATTAGATAATCATTGAGTAACTAAGACTGGAAAAGACCTCCAAGATCATCATCGCCTTCCTGGGTGCCTCTTTCCAATTCCTGACAGCCCTTTCTGTGAAAAGTGCTTCCTGATGTGCAGCCTGACCCTCCCCTGGCACAGCTTCACACAATTTCCTCTCATCCTCTCATCCTGTTTCTCCCTGGGAGCAGAGCCTGACCCCCATCTCACCCAACCTCCTGTCAGGGAGTTGTGGAGAGCAAGAAGATCCCCCCTGATCCTCCTTTTCTCCAGGCTGAGCCCCTCCACCTTTGTCCTCACAGGATTTACACTCCAGACCCTTCTGTTCCTCTCCCTGGAAATGCTCCAGCCCCTCAATGTCCTTCCAGAGCTGGGCACAGCACTTGGGGTGCTTTGAACACTTTTCAGTTAAAACCTCAGACCTACACAATCTCTTGTGATAAGGTAAGAGACCACAAACTCAGATTCATGAGTGAGTGAAATTTGCCCAAACAGAGAAGAAGTGTCACTGAAGCATGGAGGATGGGATGTCACTGATGAATTGAGCATCTGCAGACAATGAATTTCACTGCAATGCTGGCAGTCACTTGATGTTCTGAGAGCTGAAGTGCCATGGGAAGATCTATATAATCATCATTATCATTTTAAAACTCCCAAAGTTAAATACTACTGTGTTAAGCTTCCATTCACATCTTGTCTCAGTGTACTTATTCTCTTTATACAGACAAAAGCTGTATTAACTCTGGAAAGAATGTACAAACAATGTATGGAAATGACTGAAAAACAACATCCAATTGTTGTTGTTACTTTTATAAACACGTATCATTTACTTCAATCACCTCTGATGCTTTTGTTCTGCTGATAAAATAAAATATACTCATAATGCAGATAATCATCTCAGGAAGAAACCTACTATGTAGAAGTGCATTGTCTGATAGAGAATAGACGTTTGCAATAGGCATAATTTAAATTTCATACAACAGCCCATATACAGAATTAGCGTAAATTTCAATGTTCACAATTCTCGGTGAGAGTGTTATTCATCTCTTGAAAATCCTCCTGGGCAAATACAAATTATCACTGAGTAATGAAGAAACAGATGATGCAAAATGGAATAGTTCTCCTGATGCTGAGAAGCCTGGAAATGATTTCAAGTTTAAATAATAGCAACTCCATTTTCCCACACATTAGACTTGATAGGCACCAAGGAAATAATGAAATCCTGCATTCAGAACACTCAAACCTTTAACACTGGTGTCATTCCATAAATCCCATTCTACTAACAGTATTGGCAAACCCTCTAATCCTATAATCACTGTGAGATACACCTTCCTATCACCAACTCAGCTGACAAACTGAATATTACCATCTCTATTTCTCTACTTTTCAGTTACGGGTATCTTCCTCCACTCAAAGTTATGAGTCTGAATAAAAGGATCTTATCTGAGCACTCTGATACCTGTCAGCAGCATTCATTTGGGCTTTAGTGATCTTCCCAGAGAGATTTGTCTTCCAAGTTGTACACACATTCTCTTCTAATTTTGCCTCCTGTTTGGCTGTAAAAATGGTTAAACCCAGCTTTTCTTCTCTTCTTCTACCCACCCCACAACCTTTCCTCTCCACATAACCCCTAAAGGAATTTTGCTTCTTTTCTTCTCTAAACAGCTTCTGGTGAAAAAATTATGAAGAGAAGAGAACACTTTAAAGACCTTTTGCACTCTACCTTTCCAAGCAGTATTGGCTGTTTGACCCTGCTGCTTCAGAGGTGAGAGTGGCCTAAAAGACTGGCCATAATAAAAAAAACCAATAAATAAATAAAATAACTTTATTTCTCAATTGCATGCAGCACTATTCAGCACTATTTTTCACAGACAAATTAATCTAGTGTCAGGAGGGAGACGGGAAGGCAGAAAACAGAGATGCTGGTCCTGGCTTTGCCACTTCCTTTGTAACCTTGGGCAAATAACTTATGGGACCTGAGGCTCAGCTCCTCCATCTGTGAAACAGCTGCTTGACTCTCTGCCAAATTTAACTTAAGAACCTCGATGAAAGACTCAGAATATTCACTGTATCATCTTTGTTATTTATTTTTTACTGCCTCCTCTAGATCCCACTGAGCTACTGGGGAATCCCCAAAGCTTCTCCTCCATCTACTTCTCTAAACAGGTAGAACTGAAGTCCAATTAACTGCACTCCCCAGACACCACCACCACTGCCTGCAGCTCTAAACTTTCCACAGGCAAATAAGAAAGAGCATTTAAAGGAAACCCATTGAACATTCAGGCAGCATCAGCCACTGCAGAAGATAAACAGCAGAGCCTGGTTCCTGTGGCCTGATACCCTGAAACTCCATTACAGGGAGCTGGGCACTGCAAGTTGCAATTTTATTTACAGTTAATCTCTGCTTATACTGTGAAATTAATCTGTCTCTCACACATCCATAGTGCACAAAGTCTTGGCAAATGGGCTCTGTGCACAGGACCTGATGGGGCTGGGGGAAGCACAATCTGTCTTCCATTTGTAGCAAAGGTAGAAGGCAGCTCTGCAGTTCCCCCAGTGCTTCCTTTTCCCAGCTGAGATCAGAGAGGCAACAATCTTCATTTACCCTCTTTTTAAGTGCTGGCAGTTGCCAGATTTCTGTAATAATGGATCAAAATTCCTCTATGTTTAATTCTAGTACCTGCCCCTTGTATGTGCTACAGATACTCAACAAAAAAATCCACAAGGAAACAGGTTTTCATGCTCCTGCACCACATTCAGCAGAAAATCAGATGTGCACTATAAGAGTTGAACAGAAATTATTATTTTTGTCTAATAAAGGTTTCCATATCTCCACTGAGAATGGTTATGAGTGCCCCATTAACCCCCTTGGGAGCTAAACTGCTCAAAGCAAGAGTGATGGTAGAAGGAGGAGTTGAAGTCAACCTTGGGTCTCCCTGATTCCTTCAGGTTTTTATTTGGATTATATTTTTTTCTTTTTTTCTTTTTTTTTTTTTTTCAATTCATGAAAAAAATTGAGACAGCAGATGGGTTCCTGGGGAACTCCACTGACAGCAGGTCCTGCTGTGTTTTGCTCAAAAAGCTATTAATGAACAAGAAGACATTGTCTTTTATCATCTGATAGCTTCATTTCCATAAGAGCTTTTTGTAAGAGATCTCATCATAGGCTTCTGAAATTCCAAATCAACCAGAACACCCCTAACACACACACTGGCTTATCACACAGTTTGCAAAGATTCCTTTTAGAAAAGCAATGCTGACTCTTTCCTACACAAAACACAGGGAAAAATGCTTAAATCGTAGTGGCAATAACACAATCACACAGTAAAAATGTCTTTATTGGCTCTGATTTGGAGGAAGACACCACACAAATAAGCTGTTATTTAGGTCTGGGTGCTTTTTTAATCAGGGATGTGATCTTTTTCCCTAAGGACCTCATGGCATTTTATGTGTGTTTCTTCTTAAACTCAGCACCAGGGAAAGTGAGACAACAAAATGTTCAGTCCCTCGCCAGAGTCACGCAGAAATTTGGTGACTTTGAGAATCCTGCTCTAAACACATGATGACAATGTCTCCTACCTCACCAGAGTGCTGAAATCGGTGGGATTGCATTTCTGTGGAGCTCAACTTGAAATATGATTCAGTCAGGTAGAATTCTAGATATTTGAAGCCTCTTATATTAATAAACCACCTACCAATTAAAAAGTGCCTGTAATAATCCTCCTGCAGATTTCATAACTACATTCAGATGTTGCTGACATTTCCATTCACTATTAAAGTTCCCTAAGTTTTAGAAGAAAGAGACTGTTGAAAATAAGGACTGTTTGCATTGCAATGATGGGTTCCATAACCATGCTCTCCCCTCAACCCATCTTCTGGCTCAAGGTATTTCAATCTCTTCTCTAGTGACAGCTCTAGGATGCCACAGCAACAGGAACAGGACTTGTGCACCCCACAGACAAACACCAACCCGCCAGCATTATTCCAAATTAAACTAAATTACAAAAACCACCCAATTCTCCAAGAGGAAAGGCCACCCCTCTTGCTTGTATATAGGACCTGTGATAATCAGCAATGAAACAGAGACTTCCAAACATTAAAAGCTTACAAAGATGGTTTATATGAGATGATTTCTTTAATGCTGGACACATATATGGCATCAATCCAGGCTGGAACACTTTTGCACTCACCCATGGCCTGGCACAGGATGTCCACGTCCTTCTCCACCTCAGCCAAAATCACATTCGGGGGCTCAGCCGTAAAATAAGGAGGTTCTTGGGGAAAGCAAACAAAAGTTAACAAGCAAAGCCACATCAAAGTGAAAAACAGATGCTCATTAAAAAAAATTCACCATAGAATCCCTCCCCAGGTGGTGTGTTTGATACAGGGGGTACAAACAGATTGGTTTGTCCACGTTTGTCTCTATTTGGAGATCAGGCTTTTGGGTAATAAAAGCACCATAAAAAAAAAGCCTGACAATTTTTGCTATGCTGAGTAAGAATTCCAGAGTCAAGTCAATGAAGATAAAGATTTAGGGGTCTGCACTGCAAATTATCACCCAGAGCAGGGGCTACTTTTCGTTTTATAGGACTGAATCATGGAATATGTTAATTTTTTGCTTAGAAAGGCCCTCCCGAGAGGTTTATAAAGGTTTATATTTACAGTGTAGCATTTTATAGGATAGTTTGCTTCAGTATCTAGACTGCATTTCACCTCAGCAAGGCATGAAGCATGTCAAATAAAGTGCCATAGCATGTCACAGAGTCAATATCAGAGGACAAGTGCAGCATAATTAAAGGAAATTCCTCTCAACTGTTTTATTTCGTGAAAGCAAACAGATTTAATGCTTTAATTGAAGTTATAGTAATAATCATAAAAATCCCCACTTTATCATTAGGGCTAAAGAAAAGATATTAGATGTTTAATTAAACAAAGACCAGACTGCAGAAATTGCAGAGTATGCTGGCATGTAACTCTTTCTTCTATGCAGCATAAAATTAAAGAGCATCATGTCAAAGTCCCAGAGGCACTAAGGTTGCAGTTATTATCATGGTAACTAAAGACTGTCATAGTTTGTTCAAAGCAATTATCATCTGAGTACAGCTTTTAGAAGGATTTTACTTGATTATAAATACAGTTCTCTTGCAGCATAACCAAACTCATTGGTAAGTTTTAGAAAATACAGAAAAGGCAATGTAAGTAACTCGTGAAACTGAGTTATTTGTATTTCCATTTTGAGGAAATTGAGTATGTTTTAAAATATGTAGGAGGCTGCAAGATCCAAGGTCATCTGAGCTGACCTGCTCTCAAATCTCTTCACCAAACATGACTGGAAAAAAGGACTTGTGGTTATATTATTGCTAGGGCATCAGCATTTTAGTAGATAAAATCAAAATCATATAAATATATCCTGCAAAATCTTGTTGCTACCTACAGTACAGCAAGTGTGGCTGTCATTGCACAGGGGTGACTTCAGAAGGCACCAGGTTAGAAAAAAACCTCCCCTTTCCCAGCAGTTCTTCCCTCTCACTACAATAAAATACTTGCTTGGGTGTACAGAACTGGGGTCTTGTCTGAGCACCAATGGAGATTACAATTCTGTATTCATTCCAAATAAAGCCAATCAATATTAGTCTTCAGCATGCCATGCAGGGGAGGAGGGGAGGTTGCAAACAGCCTGGAATAGTTGTTTACCCAGCAAAACCAATAAAAACAAGCTACCTGATTTATTATATTCTAATAATATACACATGTTAACATTATTGATCCTCACTGCCTAAATATAAAGCCATTAATAAACATGCATAATAAGCTGTGATTTATTGCATATGATCTCATGCGTTAATCTCAACAACAAATTGGAAAGCTGAACATTTAATTGAAATTCACTGATGGCACACACTGACATGTTTGATCAGCTAAGTTGCTGAGTCCTCTGCAATTCATCTAAGTCCATGTTTTCACTCTGAGTACTCTCCTTCCTCTCACACCATCCTCCAAGCCCTGCCTGGTGTTTTCCTTGTGCTCCATTACTCTGGATGTTAACTTTTGAAATCCCAAACTTTCAGCCCAGTGTCCTTATCTTTGTGTCCTGTCTGTGGCCACACATCCATGTCTCAAAATAAAATGTGAATATTTCATTCTTTGGAAATTTGATGTGATTGTGGGGTGAGGACAAAGCAGGGCCAGGAAAGCATCCAGACACACATTCACAAATCCAGACACTCCCTTTTAAGTTTGGGTTTCCTCTTTGAATGCCTCTCCAGTCACTGAAGTTTATCCTTTGCTTAGGGAGGTCCTGACTGCATCTCTCCTTTTACAAAGGATTCTGCCCTTAACAGGCCAATCTCTAAACTTGGCAACCTTCAGCCACCCTCAAACTTTCTCCTGGATCAGCAACATACTCACACACCAGTGATAAATTTGCAGATTTATCTTCACTGTGGGCCTGCAGTCCAGCTACAAAGCATTTAATGTGATCTCCAAGATGCTGCTGGTTCCATGACCTCTGTTTATGTGCTGCTGCTGCTGCACAGCTCCTGCAGTTACACCTGGCATATTTACACAGGTGTCTTTCCCAGTGTCCCTCCCAAAATCTTAATCTGCAACCTGTGCTCCTTCCTTTAAATCCCACACAGGCTGTTTGTCACCCTCAAAGAAACTTGTGATATTAAGAGATGCTTAGGGTATCAAGCAATAAATTATGTGACAAAGAACCTGAAGTCAGTGACAACTGTCACTCAGCAAACAGGATGTGATGTTATAAAAAGAAGACTCACATCAGTTTTTCTGAAAGAAGCAGGGAGAAACAGAAGCAGACAAGACAGAAAAAGAACAGGAGCAGCAGAAAGATGCAATCTAAGAGCCACAGGCAGATCCCAGAGGGCTTTTGGTGCCAACAGATTTGATTTCTGGTCCTGAAGCCCAGACTCACCTTTTCCCCCAGACTAAACCCTGCTGAACTCTGTTCTCACAGCCACTCCAGCATCTGGAAGCACTTCCAAAGGCTACACCCGACACAGAGACCACAGCTGCCCACAGACAAGTCAGATGCTATTCTTGAAAGACAAGCACTGATACAGAAAACCTTCCAGAAGCAACTCTGCAATTTATGGCCTGTACTGCCTAAAGACTGAGAGCAGCCTGGGTGGGATGACAAGGCTGACTGATAAGGGATTTCTGGACAATCCAGAACAGCACATGGACAACAGTGCTGTGGTAAAGTCTAACGTGTTGAAAATTAGCCTTGGTGGTGCAAGGAATGAGGGAATTCCAGGAATATTGGTGTAGGGGCACCCTAAGGGGTTCTGAATCAAATAAGAAAGCAATTTCACACAGAACCTCAGAATGGCTGGGGTTGGAAGTGACCCCTGGGGATCATCCACACCAGTCCCCCTGCTAAAACAGGTCCATCCAGGGCAGGCTGTAGGTGTGTGTTTACCAACTCCAGAGAACCACATTCCACAACCTCTCTGGGAAGCCTCTTCCAGTGCTCTGTCACCCTCCAAGTGAAGAAGTCTGAGGTTTCCATGCAACTGTGCAGCTTTTCCACATCCACTCACCAGCAGCATGGATGTCTAGAGCTCCTGTGGAGCCACAGAACTCAGGCTGTGGAGTGACAGCTCCAGTTACAGGTGCTGGGCAAGTGAAACCTCAGCTCCTCACTTTCCAGAGGTGTCAGATGGATCATCTGCATGTCAGGTTTTGTGCCCAAGGGCCTGAATGCCCAGCATTAACTGCAAGGGAGAAATTCAGAGTATCTGAATTTGGGTTGTACAGCACCTGGTGAATGACTGTCAGAAAGGGGCCATAAAAATGCAGCACTATTTACAGGGGTCATGGCATTCTGAGGGGGCACTCTGGCTGGCTCTACACACAACTCCACTGCATATTTATAAGGCTTGGTTTGAACCACACAGTATGAATGTAACATTTATTGTTGAAGGCAATAATCATGTGTTGAAATTTAATATGTGTGGTGAAATTATAATGTCTTCCAAAGACTATAACATGCCAGTCCCCACACATGGCCATTTTTACGAATGACAGTAATTTGCTGGTATCAGGTCAAACATATAAATTTTTTGGAAATTACAGAATCACAATAGTTAGAATAGGAAAAGACCCATTACTCTGAGTTCACCCTGCTGGCTCTGTGGCTTGTGGCAACGAGAGGGGTCACAGCCCACGTTAGGCTGAAAGAAACAGATCCTGCATTGTTCAGATATTGTATTGTGTTTGACTGATCTTCACTAAAATGTCAAGTACAGGCAAGGGGGGGGAAAGAGTATTTGAATATAAATGTGTGCTTTTAATAGTTGTTGAGGGTTTCAGGGGTTTTTTGCACTCCAGACATCACTGGAAAGATGTCTCTTAGAAAAGCCCTTGGGAGCCTGCAAAATTTGATCCAGTTCTAACTTCCCCTGTGCAGAGTAACATGGTTACTGATTTTAACATTCAAAAGATAGCAGTCAGCATCCATTACATACCCTTCAAGCTGCACTGGAGATGTGTGACCTAATCCTAGATACACACATGAAAGTCAGAAAGAACAGAGAAAGCCCCAGGGGTTCCTCCAAAGCTCAAATTCCTGCATCTCTCAGAAACTCAGAGCTGCATATTTAAGAGGAAAATTGAGCCTTCAACATGGAAGCCTTCCTCCAGCATTACCATAAACTAATTTATTTGGTGAATATGTTCTAAAGGAAGAAGAACTGGAAGCTTGACAGCCCCTTGTAGGTACAAAGTCTGTAACTCCAGACAGAAGATCAGACTGGCCATGCTGGGAGAGAAGCCCCATTGTGGATGCAGGTACAGCAGCCTCCTTGGAGCAGGAAGTTTCTTTGCATGAATATCAGGTTAAAACAGAGAGAGATGAAAAGATCCTTGTGGTTTCTTGCTACCCCTACTGTGAGCTGCAGTCTGTGTGTTCTGAAATAACAGCCTGGGGAACACATGTCCTGTCTGCAGGGCTGAAAGGAGGAAGAATTGTTGGGAATAGCAAAGACAGAGCTGGGCTGCCCAGAAATCCCACTACTTCCCTGTGGGATAGGTCCTGTTGCATTTGGGCTCAAGGCAGAATGTCTGTGTCCATCTCAGAACCTCTGAGGCTTGACAAATCAAAAACTGCCAATATTTCTTTCCTTTGAGCCCAAAGTGTGATTGGGTGAGTCTGAAGACATTTCATATTACAGTTTCCCTGAAAACTTATTATTTTCCTACACAGCAGATGAACACAGTCATTAGGATCTTCTCTTAAGCACCACACATGAAAAATTCTTTCCACTGCCTTCAAAGAAAGCATCTGCAGTGTTTCAGAGTCTAAGCTGGAGCCAGGAGAGCAGCTGTTTGCAGAGGTCTGAGCAGGAGGTGCTGAGGGGCTCGTGGCTACAGAGGGAAATAACTTCTGCTCTGGCAGCTCTGTGCACACAACACAAATTCCTGAGCAGCAGAATTCACAAAGAAGACCCTTCAGCATCTGGACACCCCTGGAGAACAGGGAGGGAGAAACAGCCCCCAGCCCATGGCAGAGCCCAGCCCTTCAGGCCAACACTGGAACTCTTCTGATGTGTTCCTGAATTCTCCCAAGATGAGAATAACATGTCTCTTAATGTAGATCTCTGGGCACAAAAATACTCCAAAAGAAAGGAAGCCCTCTCCTCTCACAGTGTTTTATTCATTTGTATTCATTTGGACAAGCCAACAAGGCTTCAACTCTCAGTCCTATACAACCACTCATCATGCCAGGCCCTTCTTTCTAATTGTTTTTTTCATTTTGTTCAGGCTTTACTTTCTGGCTACATTTAAATTAAAGAGCAGTTCGGATTTCATACAGTGGAAGAGTTTGGTTCCCCATTTTCTTAAGCTCCTAAAATTCATAATTTCCTGTAGAACAGTCACTTAAGAAATGACTATTGCCATTTGTCACTAAAACTTGCAGAAGAGGAGCAAAAGAATTTGAGATTATCTCAGCTTTCAAATTGGTTTGTTCATGGGAAGACTCTTTAAATTACTTAATCTTCAAACTGTTAGTGATAAAACAAATGTGCTCTTATCTAATCTGCAACAAATCTTTCCCAAACTGTTACTCTGCCAAGCGAGGAACATGATACCCTTTAAAAATTTATAACAACTGCAGCTAATAAAACCAAGGTTTGGAACCACCTCAGTTTATCTTTTCTGGAACAATATGAAGATGTCAGGGAGTTCTTTGCCACATTCAGAAGAAAAGTGCAGCAGCACATAACTAGAGGATTTTCTTCTTGTTTATGGTGTACTACTCTAATACATTGGAGATTCTGGTTTTCTTTTAATATTATTGTGATTTTAATTTACAGACCAAGATATATTCTCAGAAACATCAAAAAAAAATCTCCTGAGATAACACTGTGGGTCACAAATAACAATTTGTTGAGTAGCTGCCTTTGTGCTAAGTTTCACTGCCTTCTAATAGAGCTCTGGTCACCACCTGAGCCACACTCAAACTGTGACTTCTCTTAACTGGGAAAGTCAAGGACTGATATACTTGGGAAAAAGCTTTGATTAAGTCAGTGTTTGTGACATCTTTGATACATCTTTTTATTGCTACCCTTGTTCTACCTGTTAATAGCAAAATATTTTTCTCCACTGATCCACAGAAGCTCTCAGCCATGCTATTGAGGGGCTGCATTTGATTTCTCCCATTCTGCAAACAAACCTCTTCTTTTAAACCAACTTCCTCCTTCTGTTAGTCGAGACCCCTCATTAAGTCCGCGCTGTGTTATTCTCCCAAGAAGTACAACTCATTATCAGCTCCCAATCTACACATCCACACTACAAATATTTTATGCATGCAAATGGACAAGCATTCCTGATTCTCTCTAAGTACTGCCCCCATGGACTAAGAGAGATACACTGCAGAAAGCCTTAGGTTTGAATCTTGTCTGCACTTTACTCTAGAACTCGTCCCTTGACTAATTAAATGACAGCAAGATCCATCCAAGAATTCTAAAGCTGAATATAAGTTATGCATTAACTACTAATCCTTTGATTTGGCTCCCTGTTTAGAATTAGAGATCCATCCTGCAAGCTCAAGAAACTCATAAATAAAGAAATCTATCAGGCTTTGCTGACACATTGAGTAAACACCTGCATCTGAAGTGTCATGTTCCATCAGAAGGAAATAAAAGTAATTGGTAACCAATTTGTTTCTGCTTTCTTTCATCTGCTTGTTCTTATCTACAGGCCTTTTCATAACTTCATTCCCTGACAGCCTCCTAAAACTGGATAGGAAATAAATAAAACATTTAAAAATAAGAGAGTAGGTAAGCTACCAAAGCACTGCTAGTTTAATATGATTCCCCAGTGATTATTTTTCTTTTTTTTTTTATAACTGTACTTAAGAATCTTTTATATTAACCAAGAGGCTGCTTTAAGTATTGCATTTGGCTGGATCTGACATCACAGCAACAATGGCAAACCAGCTACAACAAAATCTCATGAATAAGGAAGAGTTTAAACAAAACCTATAAATAAGTGAAATCCATCTCTGCTCCTTAAAGGGAGGGTAATAAAAAAAAAAAAAAAAGAGAGGGCAAGGAAAGAGACTGGAACCAAACTTTGTCCAGCAGGTAATAAATATAACAGACACACAGTGCTCCAAATGAATCTGGAATGGAGCTTTGCAGAGGGAAGAGCTGATTTCTCACTTAACAGCAGCTATTTCAAACTGCTTTAGCAGAATACAGATCATAGAGCAGTCTTTAAAATTGTATTTTCAGAAGGCTCAAAGATGTAAAGAATCATGGGCTGCATTCCCTCTGCAAAGCTCCAGAAATGGACTTGCTTGAACCCTAAGCAACACTGAGACTGGTGGCACTTCCAGGGCCACAATCTCCCCAGGACACCCCCACAGACAAAAGCTTGACTTTACACAATCATCTCTGGCTGAAACCACCTCAGTGTCCCCAGTCCAAAGCACCTCTTTTAGTCTGAAAGCCCTAAAGCACTCCACACTGTGTGCACTGTGCTAACGTGCAGAATTTCAGACACCAGGAGCCACCATTCCCAAATTCCAACCTCCTCCCCACAGCAACACTCAGAGGGGAGGTGGTGGTGGAGCCAGGCAGGGAAAGGGCAGCAGTGGCCCCTTTAAAAGCATTAATTCCAAGGTTTCCCTGGGAGCTGAAGGTCCAGCAAACAGAGCTGCTTTAATGGCATTTCCTTCCCTGTCCTGTTGCCTCAGCAATGCCCTGTGCCTGCCCAGTGTCCTTGGACCCGACTGGCACCTGCAGCACACGAGGCACAGCAGTGCTCCTAAAAGCCTTCTTTCAAAAATACAGGCACTTGACATATGAAAACTGGAGGTAAGCAAGCCAGGAGTTAATCAGGATTTAATGCACCTAAAAGCCAAGATAGGGAAGCTGCCCATTACGGATTTTACTACTGTATTTCTCAAAATTCCCATTAAATGTATAGTTTCACAGGGGATTTACAATCACAGCAGTGTTTAAAAAAATCTATTTGATGAATTTATATTAGCAGGGAAGAAGGGCTGAATTAATTTGGAAGATAACCCTCCTTCACCTCCTTTGTTCTGTTCTCTGAAGAAAGGTTCAATTGTAAGGTCAATGAAATATTAAGATATCAATTTTATTTCCTATTATACCTCAGCTGAGAGCCTTTTTTACTAAAAAACACATTGCCTTGAGAATTACCCAATATAGAAAGGAAAGCTTTTGCTCTTGCTGGCTCCTCTGTGCTCTCTCTGAGTTTGGCTTCACAGAAGTACATCCCCACATCAGCAGAGGTGGGGTTGGTGATGGTGAGGCGTCTCCCAAAGCTGCTGATGCCACTGGTGATCTTGATTCCATTTCTCTTCCAGGTCATACTCAGCCTCTCAAGAGGTCTGCAAAAAAAAATAAATAAAAGAATAAAATCATAAAACATACATGATACAGAATTATCTCTCTATGTGTGTGTAGATATATATATATATATATATATATATATATATATACACATAAGGAATTTAATATTACAGATTATAAAACTTCTTTAAGTCTTCCTCTATCCCCAAAACACACTGTTAGAAAGTAAATGCATGTATAACTTCTACACATCAAGGACTACAGACTACTCAAGTGGCATTATGCAAGTACAGCTAATTGATACAGCAATAGAACTTAAGTGCTAATAATTTGATTTCTCCAAGCAAAAGGAGTAAATACTGCTATGGGAATCAGCTGCACGGGAAGTGCTTTCATTACAACTCAATTACCAAAACAATATTAATCATATCAAGAACATCTCTGCCCTCAGAGGGGAAAGTAAATCAGTTGGTCTTATCACCCAAGGACTTCAACTATTCACTTCTACTGAAATTCAATGTATTCTAGGCCAACTAGATGGAAATATAGCAGGAATGCTGTGAATTCTGTATTACAGTGCATTATGAACAGTTGAGCAATAATCACTGCAAAATGAGAGTGCCTGAAAAAATGACTTCATAGGAGATCCTCACTAAATTTATTTACTAGGAAGCGCCAACTGTTCAACAGCATCACCTCTGCTGTTGATAGGCAACAGCTGAAATATTATTAGTCCTCACCATAATTTTTTCCTTATGATAATGTCTGCTGCTTGAACAGCACTTCTTTTCCTTTCCATGTGAGGAGCAGGTGGGAAAGCATCCCTGCCTGTACCCTCATTTGGCCAGGAAAAATCAATGTGTTTAATTCAGCAATGTTGGACAAACAAGATCACTCATAAGGCTGCTCAGAAGAGTGAGTGCTCTGCTTCAATCTCCAAATTAATAACAATAAAAAAATGAAAGCAACATGCTCAGTCCTTCTCTGGACAGCAGAGAGCCCCAGCAGAGCTGGAGGTGCTCCTTACCTGGCGCTGGCCACGCACTCCAGGGTGGCCTGGCTGCTCCCCGACACCACGCTGGCGTTGCGCGGCCGGACCAGCAGGGCGGGAGCCGCGCTGTCCCGGGGGCTGGGGGCACCTGCGGGCACAGACACACCTGGTGAGCCCCAGTGACTGCAGGGGTGGCACTCTGAGCGTGGCACGTCCCGGGCACCGCTGCAAACGTCACCCTCCAGCCTCACTGTGGGGGTTGGATTGCTGGACGGTTGCTGGACAGACTTAGGAGCTTACTGTTTTTTGGTTTTAGGTTTGTAGTTTATTATAAAGGTGTGGGTGTGAGAGAGAGTGTAGAGATAAGAGCAAGGGGGTAAGAGAGAGCTTAGAGAGAGAGAGAGACTAGAGGTAAGGGGTTAGAGGTAAGAGTGCGATTTTCCGTTCACAATACAATAAGTATTCTTCTATGATGAATATTCTAATTTCCAATAACCAATTTAATACAATATACTAATTTCCTAATATTTGCATGCAACCTATAGGAAGTATTAAATTACTATGTTTTATGGCTTTTTTATCTGTAACCCTTATCTTCAGACCTTTCCTGCTAGGCTTGGGACAGGATGTGTATTGGTTCTTTGGTATTTGTGGCATTTAGTATCATTTAAACAAAAAAAAAGGCCTCAAACCATAACATAGCTGTTTTCAGCATCTATGTCAAAGTATGCTAACATTTTTACTTCAAAACTACTTGCTAAGCACTTATAAAATTTTTCTGTCCCCTCCCCAACACCTCACCACAGGTTTGCACCTGCACTGCTCCAACAAACCCATCATAAAACCCCACTGTGGGAGTCCAGGGTGTTCCCCTGGCTCCCCTGAATGCTTCTACACTCCCCTGACAGGGTCTCAGAGGTCCTGGCATGGTGCCCAGGGGTCTTGGGGACTGGATTTGAGTCCCTGGAGAAATTTACCAACATTGCAGGAAGAATTACAAGTCACAAAAAATAAATAGAATATAAATTAAACTGTTAGAAGCTAGAAAAAGTGATTTTTTAGAAATGTTTATATTAGGGGGTTTGGAGCTAAGATGGAGGATTTTGAGGGTGGTATGCCTCTTCCTTCTTCTTCTTCATGCCATCCATGTTGGAGTGCCACCTTGGCATCCTTTGATTGGATGGGACAAAGTTGTAGAGTGTAACAAAATTGTAGTGTATTGGAAAATAATTGTAAACATCAGATACGTAATTTAGAGTATAAAAACAAGCCCAGCCCAGAGTTGAGGCTTTTCTGCCATGAACGACAAGCTGGACAGACTGCTGTCAGCTAGAGAAAAATTCCTTAGATGAGAAACAATAAACAACCATGGAAAACTTCAGAGAACAGCCTCCTGCACTTTTCCTTGGTGCTGGGGCTGGGAGAAACACGGACTCTGAACCACCTGCATGTCCTGTGGGGATCTCAGGATCAGGAGACCCAGACAGTGACACCCCACAACTGGCCCCTGCCTTCCACCCTGGAATATTCTCACAGACAAGCAAATAAATCAAGCATCCTAAAGGTTTTCTATTGTTGAGCACTTTTATGTTTATCAAACACTTGCTGACTTATATTTTTAAGACCTTTTCATGTTTTGTTTAATCTTACCCCTTCCACACCATTTCAAAAGAGTCTGCCAATACTCATGCTAGTTCTTTAAAAAGATTTTACACACTGGGGAACAAATATAAAATTAACAAAGCAGCATATCACAGCAACTTCAATCCCCTTTTCTTATCAGGAAAGTAAATAACCCAAATCTGTTACTCTTTTGTGAGGCTTCATACTGTAAATAATTTAGCTTATGCAACAGTCAGCAGACACTTAAAAAATGGTAAAAAGGCAGCTTGTAAATTTTCTCTGTATGCATTTAGTAAGTGAATTAAAATACCCATGTATTCATAGGTACTTTGCTTCAAGCAACTCATTTGGGAAAGAAAAATTAGCTATTTTTTAGCTTGAATAACAGAGTAATAAAATTTTCAAAGATATGGAAACCAATAAACAAATTACAGGGAAAAGTAATGAAAATAAAACTAAACTGATGGAAAAGAAAGCCAGTTCATCAAGTGTTTTCTGCATAGGAGACTAGTCCATGCTCATTAAGCAGCATGGGAAATTGGGAAATGTAAAGCATGGACCCTAAAATTTAAGGCAATTCCTTAAAGAACAGAAAATGGTCAGAAGATTTCTTTGCTTATATCATACCCAGCATGCAAAAACCATTTGACATTGGATTTCACCTGTTGGATAGACAAAGGTTTTGCTCATGGGACTCAAAGTTCACAAGGTTAGCAGATTCCTCAGTGACAAACTTTTTACCTTTGGAGTTTTTCTAATTGACAGCAGTTAGTGTAGTACAGGAGAGGAAAGTGTGGAGCATCATTTTAAAATTTCAAGAATACCATCCACACTTCTGGATAAATTCAAGCACTCAAGAATAGTACTTAGAGTGTAAGCAGATATTTATTTCTTCCCCTAAATATGCTCTGTCAACATAGCATCTCTATGAAGCACACACAGGATCTCAAAACACAAGCTGTTAGTAGGTTTTACACCTCCTTGTCAACATTCCTGGAAATTCGATGCCATCAGGTAGCAAATCAGTTTTCTAAGATTTCCATGCTGGTCTTATGGGTATTAATGGCAAGAATTTTCCAGATAGTAATTAAAAAAAGAAAAGAAAACAAAAACTAACCAACCAACCAAAACAAACAAAAAACCTCAGAAAACAAGAGCTGATCAGATTAGAAGCTTGTTACTGATGAGAAGAAATAACCTCAGCATCACTGCTCCCCATCACTTCTGCCCAAGATGAAGGTTTACAACAGTGAATGCTAAAAGATCAACAAACCAGTGACTAATTTGGCAGTAATCATCTCCTATCTCCATCTGGAAGAGAGGAAAATCACTTGTTTGGCTTATCAGCTCCCCAGTAAAACCAGGCAAAGAGGAGAAGTCGGTGATCCTGTCACCCCCATCATCCCACACGAGTAGCAGATAAGGAAGGAAATAAAAGAGCACATTCTCCATCCTGCAACCAGGAAAAGGCAGAAATTTCTTAGTGACTGTAACAAAAATCTAAACAAAGCACGTGTCTCTTGTTATTTTGTACCTTCCCTGAAACAAATTTATTAAAAGCAGGCTCCTGCTAAAGGCTGTGAGTGCACTGGTACTGATGTGGGACAGAGGGCTCATCACAATGGTCAGAACTGGATTCCCAGGAATACACCTACAAAGGTCAGCTATAGACATAACAAGCATGTACAGAAAAGTACAAAATTCCCAAGTATTACCTAACAGTATGGAGGCAGCACGAATATTCCCATTTTATATTCACAGACAGCTCAAGCTTCCCTTTCCAGCACTAAGAAACCCCTTTCCATAACTCACTCTGGCCTCAACCTTGCCAATGCCCACAGGGACATTCCCAGGGCTCCCTTTGCAGAGGGCAGCTTGCAGCTTTGTTTTATGGCTAATTGAAACATCAGAGGAGGATCTTAGTTTTACTTTAGAGTAAAAATCTAAACAGGGCTGTAACTTAGGATCTGTGCCTTTCAGAACTTCACCCTTTTGTAAGAAATCCACAGGCTGGAGTATCAGAGTAGCCAAGGTCCTAGTGGAGATAAGAAACACTGGGATTTTGTTTGGATGATGGGATGTGGCAGATCAGCTGTCCATCAGGCTGGGGAAGGCAGAGTTATTGCAAACAATCAGATAATGAACAGCTACCCAGACTTCCCAAGTTTCTCATCCTGCCTGTCAATAAAGCCACTCCATCCTTCTCCTGCCTCTACATGCACTGCACAGATGTGATTTTACTTGACTGATGTTACACAAAAATCCAATGCAGAATGTCATTGTTAGCAAACAGACATTTTCTTTTAAAATCCTTTGTCGGAAACAATTGAATTTTTCTCCTTTTCACTGCTCCTTTTTTTACTTCATCAGACTTTTTGTTGCCTGAGCTTTCTAGCACATTGCTGTTTCTGGCTTTTCATCACCTCTTCCTTTTCCTCCTCCCCTCCCTCAGCTTCTCTGCATTCATCTCTGGCCATTTCCCCCCTTTTCCACCCCATGGTCCCCTAAAGAAGTTTACCTATTTCAGAACTGCTCAGTTTCTGATTTATCCTTTAATTTAATGATTGAACTTCAGTTTCTCTGAAGGAAATATTAAATACACTGAAATGGGGAAGTAATACAAATGCACATGGGAACTGAGCTAAAGTGAGATGAATCCACTAATAGGGAACCACCACTCACAGTATATTCTATCTTTTTGGAAAGAAAAGGCCTTCTTTCCTTTCCATCTGCTTTCTGAACCCTCCTCTCAGCTAAGAAAGCAAAGCAACAAGAGGGAAAAACCCTAAACTGACCCCAGAACTGCAGCCAGGGGAAGCCTCACTGACAGACATCATCAGTCTGGGGAGAACCTGTGGGAAGCTGCAGAGACAAGGCTGAGTGACACTGAAAAACACTTCAGGGATGTACTCTCAATCTGATTTTAGCCCTTAGTAGATGACTGGACAGAAGGACTGCCACAGGCAAGAGTCCTAATCCAGCAAGGACTGTTCTCCAAAAGAGTTCACTCTGCTTTATATTCCTTTCTATCCATTTCAGCCACTGCAGTCCCAGCATTTCCCATCTCCCCTTTGCTTCTAAACTTTCTCATTTATCACTGTCTGAGCCATTGCCAGGACCTACAAGGGCCCAGGACTGACCCCAAACAGTTTTTGAAGCAGGACACCAAAGACTTGGGAAAGGAGGGAGTTTGTCCCCCAATCCTCCAGGGGTTGCCATCCCCAGCTGCTCATGAAACACCTGAACTGCTGCCATTTGCAGCCAAGTTATTAAGGTAAATTTGCATTAATATTGTGTTTTTCATATTAAACTTCTGTTTGGTTATTTTTTTAAGAGACAGAAAAAGAGAAACAAAAATGAGACAAAAGAAAATGGAAAGGGATGAACTGGAGCTTTTTCCATCTCTTTGAACATAAACTCCTCTCCAGACTGTGGAATTCAGGAATCTGGCAATCCCCCACAAAGCAGAGATAAATTGAGAGAAGAGAGAAGAAGAAAGAGTGAACAACTTTGGCATGGTCTATTTGTTTTTATCACCTGTGGCTGTGAATGGCTGCACCTCACTGAGCCTGCTGAAAATCTCTCTCTCTCCTCCTGCCTGATCAGGACTGAAACCCACCCAAGGCCTCTCTAACACTGATTTCTTTTTTCAGTGATGAGCTCTAGAATTTTAATCTGTTATTTAAATACAATAATTATGTACACTGCCCTATCATCTCTGGAAAGAGTATTTTTTATCTCTGTACATATATTGACATGTAAGGTACAGGGAATTTTAAATATTGTCATTTACAGTTTATAAAGATCACAGGCTTTATCAAAGCCACCTCAGATGCTTAATTTTCCCAAGAGAACTGAAATCTCAGCCAGGCCAGATGACTGGAGACACAACAGGTTCTTTCCCCTTCAGAAATGCATAAACATTAAGTTCTTCCCCAGATTTTACATTATGACATGCAAAGTTTATCTATGTCTGTATTTGCAGTGCAGAATATTAAATGTATTACTTCAATGAGTGCTTAAATTAATGTGACAGAGATATGAGGTAAGCCAGGCACAACAGAAACTGAGAGAAACTGTTTATCTCCTGAAAAGAAGGAATAGTTTGAGTTCAGACTTGAGCACAATGATAAGGTTTATTTTTGAGGTTTTTTATAGGTCCCAACTCTCTGAAGAAGCTTAATCCAAACAAGGTGACCAAGAGCAGAAGGAGGGGGAGGACTTTCCTAATAATAATAATGATAATAATAATGATAATAATGATAATAATGATGATAATAATGATAATAATGATAATAATGATAATAATGACAATAATAATAATAATAATAATAATGATAATAATAATAATAATAATAAGTAATAATCAATAATAATAATAATCCAGAGTCTGGCTGAACCCCATCCCTACCCTTACTGCTGCATGTCCAGCTTGCAGTGAAGAAAGGATCTCACAGGAACCAGTACCCAAAAATAAATTTATTTATTCATATAATGAAATTTGTCTATGTGAGAAAAATGCTTCACTGAAGAGATCACCAGTACCCTACCCTCAAACTGATAGAGAAATTCAGTACTCAAATAGAACTTTGAAACCATTTATAAGTTATCCTGGGAGAAAAAATATTAGAAAACTTTCACCCTAAACTTCCCACAGACTTCCAGGCTTGCACAGGACATGCAGGATACATGCAAAGCTTCATTTTATCTAATTATGGACACATCTATTAGAAAAAAAGCAGGATAGGAGATAAGAATCCAATACAAATAGCAAAAAATATTACATATAGTAATTATTATTATAGTAATATATAACATTATGGCATCAGGAATGTGCAGTCTCTGCCTGGGACACAATGTGAGAAAAGAGGAGAAATGACAGTCACAGGTTATCTCGAGATTGCTCGAGGGGGAGAGGAAAAAAAAAACAACCTTACAAATACAAACTGCCTAATAGAACAAACACACTCCCTGTTGCCAGGTACAGCCTGCAGATGGTTTGAATTATGAACCCAGGGTGGATTAATGCCCCTTTCCCTCTCCAGTACAAGACACACAACAGGAATTGGATCCTGATCAATAATAGATTAATTTCCCTTCCCCTTCAGAGCAAAAGATTCACAACAGGAATTGGAGCCCGATCAACAGAAAAGCAAATGCTGACAACCACCTGCAGGCACCAGAGAGAAACATTATGCAAATACTGAAAAGAAAGTGTGCTCTCAATCATAAACCTCTGTCCCAAACCATGTCTATTGGTTCCCTGCTTATCAGAGTGATTATTAAGAGCTGATACAATAAAAGAGCATTAAGATAATCAAAGTTACTGTTTCAGTTTCCCACTTTGACTCTAGCAAGGACTATCTATTTTCAAGGAAAGGGAAATACAAGGCTGCTGTTACTGCACAGGTCTCTGCTCAGACTTCTAGATATAAAGAAAAATAACAGAGACTTTCCCATGAGGCTTCTTGGTCACATTTGTTTAGTTTGATGAAGAACATAAAAACTCCAGATGGGGCTTTTTTTGAGCCAATGTTATGTAGTTATAAAATAATTAGCAAACTAATGGTGAAGAGTTGGTGTATCAAGAATGATACTTTTCAGTACCCAAAAATGTCTTCAGACTTCTCAGAAATATAAATATTAACATAATTTATTTAACTTTTGAGAACCCAGACTGCAGACCTAAAGAAGTAAATAAGGAGCAACATAAAAACTTAATTTTGTGGATCAAATTAATAGGGAAGAAACAGCCAAGTTGTTTGAATTAATCACAGCAAGTGAATTCTTATATATCCAGCCCTCGTCTTGAACCAGACATCAGACATCACAACATATGAATAAAACACCAGATATGAAAAAGATTTACAAAACACAAGCAAAACAAGTGAATGATCCAGGTTGGTTGTATTTATTGACTCATTACACTCTTGTCACTCTGACTAAGCTTTGTCCACATCAGAACAAACACAGGATGCATTTCCACTGAAAGGAAAATTAAAAAAAAAAAAAGGTGAATAAAATAATACAACTCAGAACAATATAGAGCAAGTAGATCCCAAGTTAAACACCCAGAGTTTGAAGAGGGATATGGTAAAGGAAGAATTAGAAAAGATTTCATCAGCACCTGTTGAGGAAGTCTTGCAATAAATTCATTTTGCCTGGATTGCCCATGTCATAAAGGCTGAGAATCTCCTCTCCTTCCTTTTCCATCCACCCCTCCTGGGCCTGTGGGATTTTCTGAATATGTCATATTGACACTTCTGATGCACTGAACTTCAAAAACCAAAGTTACCCACAGAAATTAACCCATACAAGGGGTGATTTTGCCAGTCCAGATCCTTCTTTGGTTGGAAAGCTTCCTAAAGCTTTTTTGTTCAACTTGCTACATACACTCCTAATTTCCAGCTTAAATGGCCAATCCATTAGTTCTCTGCCAGAGTTGTCCTTTATAGTTTGAAGAGCTGCTCTCCCTCCCTCTGAGATGTTTATGTCCTAAAGCATTTACAGAAAACAACCCTATCCTTTCACAGTCTTCATTTCTCTAAGTGAAACAAGCTAAACTTTTCTTGCCTGGAAGGATTCACTGAAAAACACACAAAAGATGAGGAGAAAGGGTAAAAATCCAAGCCAGCATCACTCTGTAAATGCCTCCAAATGTTTAAACAAATAACAGCCAGGTTTTAAACAGCTTTTTTCCCCTCTTTGTAAGGGCTTTCACACAGACTGCAAGTGCTGTTAGTTTTAGTCCTGGGGAAAGATTAATGGAGAACTCAGCTCTAGCCACAAGACAATTTATACCCCTTTGTGTGTAGATAGTCCAGTAAAGAGGAGATTTATATATTTTATTGGATAAAACTGAGTCTAAAACACAGGTTGAAAAGGTCTAAAACCTTACAGAGAGTTCTTAGGTCTATTCCTGGGCACAATGAGAGGCTGGGACCTAAATACAGCTGATTTAAAGATGGAAAATGTATTTCTGTAATCACCAAAGTGCCCAGCAGAGGCAGCAAGGCCAGGATGGCCATGGTGACACAAATCTCTCCAGCCTGCCTTTCACCAGTTTTGCTCTGAAGACAGGGACAGGGATGGGAGATGTGGCTTTTTTCTTGATTTTCCTCTCTTTCTACAGACCATTAAGTGCAGGTGACCTAGCAACTGCTATTTGGGGGGTGAATTCCTCTTTTTTCTACTTCCTGAGGCCTACAGACCCACTTTGTATTACAGGACTACTTCAGAAATAGATTTCTTGCATTGTCCCATGTAGTTTTAAGGAAATTAAACCACTGCTTAGTTACACAGCTCCATGTGAATCAGCAGCTAAATTCAAAAGCAGACCAAATTTCTGCTCAAACTCTCTGAAATTCCCTTCTCACATCTCCCCGTGCAGAAAGAGCAATTTGGAAGTTCAGTCTCTGTCACTGACCTGACCTTCCCCCATGCACAGTGAGGGGCTTCTTTCTGCCTGGAAACTTATCATCCAGACCATCATTAGAGCTTTTAACATGAAAAAATACATAGCCTCAAGCTATTCCAGCTAAAGAACACTCAGGTGGCTTTTCAATTCACCAGATCACTTTAATACCAGCTAAATAAGTGGATGGAGTGTGTAATCTTATTCAACAGCAGTTAAAAGGGGGAAAAATATCCATAGTCTGGCAGTGGAATCTATTAGCCTCAGAGTCATCTTCAAAGGGATGCAGGAGGCAAAAAGGCAGAGCAGCAGCACTGCAGCCAGGGCCCAGAGCCTCTGGCTTCCCATGGGATCACAGAGCCCCAGAATGGTTTGGGCTGGAAGGGACCTTAAAGCTGATGCAGTGCCCCCCCTGCCATGGCAGGGACACCTTCCACCGTCCCAGGCTGCTCCAAACCTGTCCAAGCTGGCCCTGGGCACTTCCAGGGATCCAGGGGCAGCCACAGCTGCTCTGGGAATCTGTGCCAGGGCCTCCCCACCCTCACAGGGAGGAATTTCTCCCCAATATTCCATCTGTCCCTGCCCTGTGGCAGTTTAGAGCCATTCCCCCTTGTCCTGGCACTCCAGCCCTTGTTCAAAGTCCCTTCTCAGCTCTCCTGGAGCCCTTACAGGAACTGGAAGATGCTCCAATTGCTCCCCAGAGTCTTCTCTTCTCCAAGCTGAACAACCTCAAATCTCTCTCAAAACACAGCTATGTTTAAGAAGACTTAAAAATAACTCATTAGTGGGAATTACTTTTAAGAGGCTGTATATTTTTACGATGTACTTTAGTGCATTGCATGAGAAGCATCCTTTTAACCATAAACAGACCCTCATTTGGCAGGAGGAAACAGGTTTGAGGGGCCTGGCAGGGGTTTCTGCAGCACAAGGCAAGACTCACTCTTCTCCTAAGGATAAAACCCAAAACCTTGCAGCCTTAGTGCTTCACACACCTGGATATTTACAATTTGTTTGCTTAACAATGGGAAATTTAGGTTAATAAACCACGCATCAGTAGCTGGATGTTAAATAAACCAAAACTGTCACTTAATAATCGTGTCCAGAAATGCAAATTCAGTGGTGAGATGAGCTGAGAGGAGAAATGAAGGAGGAAGGCTGAGCTGGGGAGGTGGCTGAGTCTCAGAGATCAGAGAGCTGCTGCCATTTCAGGGGCTGCAATTCTCACCAGCAGATCCTGGTTTAATGTCAAGTAGCAGCAAAGAGAGAGAAATGGGAGATAATAAAATGCTGCCTTCTATTTACAAATATGTCTTAGCATATGGCTTCATATTGTTTTTTTTTTTATAAATGCATTTCTTAACTCCTTACTTTGGCACAAATGAAATCACACAACTGACAGTTTACTTTTTCTTTGTTGTAAGAAGTTTTAACTCTTCCTCTTACTTAGAAATGAAAAGGTGGCAACAACTAAAGAAGAAAATCTCATCTATCCTTCACTGAACTTAAATAAAGAAAAGCATTTGCAGTGACTTTGGGGGAAATTCTTCAAGAAATACCTTCAACAATTTATTTCATGACAACAGTAATGGAAGCACTATTTTCAGAGGGAAGATTTTTGATTCAATACACTCTGTAGAGCATAAAGCAGATAAGAACAATTGATCACATGTGAGTTCCCAAGATCTATTTCTCTGTAGCAGTTTTTTAAATGAGCCTGATATTACATGGCATTACATGGGAAGCAGAGACTTGTATGCACAGACTGATCACAGAATCCCAGAATGGTTTGGGTTGGAAGGGACCTTAAAGCTCACCCAGTTCAGGGACACCTTCCACTATCCCAGGCTGCTCCAAGCCCCATCCAGCCTGGCCTTGGGCACTGCCAGGGATCCAGGGGCAGCCACAGCTGCTCTGGGCAGCCTCTGCCAGGGTCTCACCAGCCTCACAGGGAAGAGTTTCCTCCTAACTTCCTATAAAATCTAAATCTCTCCTCTTTTAGTTTAAAAGAGTTCCATCGTTTATCTGCCATTCACAACGAAGGGAGGGGATTTTGTGTCACAGATATTTGGGCCATGTGTCCAGGCCACCACCTGGGCCCCATTCCCATATTCTTAAAAAACACTCAACCAAAGCCATGCAAGTCCATTTTAGCAGGTGGTGGATAAGCAAAGTGTGGGTCAAAGCTTTCTGCAGAAAATCCACTCTAAGAACTGAGATTAAAACTTGCCACATATAAACACAATTTGAACTTTAAAAGAAATTTTAAAAACCCTACCAAATTTAAAAGCCTGTCCTCAGAACCCAGCTACCACAGGGTGGGCACAGTTCATGAAGGATTAAAGGAGAGCAGAGCAGTTCTACACAGAGGGTAACACTGAAATAAACAGGCATTCTTGGTTTGCATTGTTGAACTCAAGGTCACTTCTTAGTGCTTTCTATTTTTATGTCTTTATACACACACATATACACATCTGAGCAACATGTTTTGGGATCCAGATTGCTACCTTGCTCCCAAAGGTCTGCTATTTCCAAGTCTTTACATAAAGAGAACGGATCAGAAAAACAAGAAGATACCCCACAGCCTTCTTCCAGCAGCTAACTCAACCAAACATATGGAATGACTTGTCAAAATAATATTTTGAGAAATAGGTTATCAGGGGCCTCAGGTCCACTCCATATGGTCTAAAGTTCTCCATCCCCCTGACCATATCAGGCTACTTCTCCACTGTCGTCTATAAAAGGAGACAATTCCTAATAAAAGTAGAGTTGTTCAGGTCACAGACATTCAGAACCAAATAAAATTTTATTTATAATATTTAGAGTGCTGTAAAATAAAATTAAAAAAAAAAAAAAACAGGATAAAGCCATGCACACAGCAGAGCTCAGAATCCAAAGAAATATTTTTCTAACAAAAGAAAAAATTTTGTTTCCCCTTTCAAGCACAGATTTTTTTTTTCTAAATAAAGTGCATCTTCCCCTTTGTGATTATCAATCTTTGGTTATTTTATAATATAAGGTTGCCTCAGACCTCAGCAGGAAGAAAAATACACATTGCTGCATTTCCTCTGTCACAAGAACAAAACAACCCTGAAAGCAAAGAATGTTCCAAAAGAATAAACAATAACCCAGCTAAAGAAAGTCTACAAACTTATCCATTCAAAAATAATTCCACAGATGGATAAGCATTTAATTTTCTGAAGAAAGAATAAACCAGCCTCTCTCTTTTCTGGGATGTGAAATGGGGTTTTGGACCTGCCTATTTATACCCAGTAAATAAATGCTGCTCAGAGAATGCTGCAAGTCCTGTAAAAAGCAATCTAAAGGAAAGTTATTACTCCAGGCTCTCTGCTGGTGTTTCTGCAATCTGGGGAGCGCCAGCATTGTTAAAAACAAACTGTTGGTTGTGCCTTGCTTGGCCTGTACAAATGCTCTTTGCATTAATGCATTTAGGATCTCCTATTGCTGTGCCCTGCCAAGAGTTGAAGAGTGTGATGTCTTCTCAATCTTGCACTGACTTCCTGCCCTCTCAGATGAGGGTTGGTCACAGTTTTTGGCTGTGTGGATGGTAAACAGCCTCCCCTGGATATGACAGGGACTCACTGCTGTGATAAAAACCATAAGCTTATTTCCACAGGGTGCTCTTGACTCCCAGCTCATCTAAAACTTCGCATTTCATGCTGCTTCTTATTTGAAATTTTCATCATTATAATATGACACTCGAATGTCACAACAGAATTACAGTTAATAAGGAAAATTAGGGGGAATAAATGAAAGATAAAGTGGCACATTAGAAAATGCACCATTGCCTGAGACATGAATTTCTATATTGTTGAGGTACAAGTAACATTTATTTCATTTTGTTTTAAAAAGGAATCAATTCACCCCTAGGTTTAGAAACACTCTGAACACTCGGTCACTTCCCAAAATGTCCTTGGGTTGTCAGTTCGAAATAAATTGGCAACGTGTCATTAGGCAGAACACAACTGCATTGTTTCAACCTAATTAACCCATTTTATTCAGATTTGCCCCAAAAATAACCCTTAACAATATGACTGTGCTCTCCAGATGGTGATGGGCTGTGTCAGAGCAGAACTATCAGCTGCCAGAGCAGCTAAACCAGAAACCAAACATTGCAGGGTCCACTTGGAGCCCAAAACCTGTCACTCACTTTCTCTCCTACATCTCCTGAAAGTACTTGCACAGAATGAATCACCTAAACACACCCATAAAATGCTTCTAGAGGACATTAAAATTACTCCAAGCAGGTAGAACAGCTGGAAGAGCTGGCTGCAGCCAGCACCCGGATGCTGATGCCCAAACACCTACAGCACCAACCTGCTGGTGCCACCTCCTGCTCACTGGCTTCTCTCCAGGTTTTTGGCTGTGGGATTAGCTGTGAAAACTCAGTGCATGCACACTCACCTTCAGTGGGAGGAAATACTGAATGAATAAAGCATGTGCAGTGCCAAAAGCTGGTGCTGGCCTCTCTGCAGGCTACTGCCAGCACCCTACAGAGTGTCACGAACTGCTTCATCTCCCTCCCCTCCTTCCTTTCAAAAAATGTTATTATAGATAAGAGATTAATGTGTGCCAGACCATTTGGCTATTCAGGAGCAAAAGAATTTTGCAGCATAGACTGAATTTAAGACAATAAAATGTGTTACCCACTGAACCACGAAATCTCTGAGAGGACTCAGAAATAGAAGCAGCTTTTTGAAATAAACCATAATCTCTCTGTCCTGTTCCCAAAGTCTGCAACTTCAAACAAAAAACCCCTGAAAAACACAAAGCCTGGTGATATATAAAAATAAAAGTACAGATGAAGCATTTTTGACATTTCTCTATCACTCTTAAAAATAGTAATAATCTTGAGCTATTGAAGTTGCTGAAAGAAAATAAAAATCAATGTGTTTTCACTTAGTACTTCTGAAAAAGAAAAGGATCACTTGATATTTCAGCAAAACGCTTTAAAGCCACTCTGTAACAGAACCCACTATAAGGTGCAAATAAAGCTCTTCTCACTCATGCATCTACTGCTCCCCAGAATTAGGGGCTGGGAAGGGAGCTGGGACAAGGGAGCAGCTCCCAACATGAGGAGTGAAGAGCTTTTACATTTTTATTTTAAATAACATGCATGGAAAACATTACAAGCTTCAACTCCAATGTGTATCCAAAGCCCTGAAAATGTGGGCTTTTAAGTGTTTCTCTGCATTTCCCAATTTCTGTCTGGTCACAAATTTTAGGTGTGCAACCACAGGCAGGACAAAAATGACCAAATTTCTGAGAGACATGGAGAAACTTCTACAAATCATTGTTATCTACTCCCTTTGAAAGTGGTAAATGGTTGAACCTTCCCCTCAACACAGGCAGGGTGGACATAAAATTGTGTATTTTATAGTGAATCACAAATACCACTCATAATAATTAATAGCAATAGCCAATGTAAAGGACAATAAAAAATAGCATGCTGCAAATCAATCTGTTTTTTTTTTTTTTTTTTTTTTCATATAGGAGAACCACAGTCACAAAAAATGCATTTAAACAGAAGTTTTTAACTGCTAAGAATTTTTCTGTTGTTTCTGGTTCCTCTCTATGCATACAAATGCATAAAATGTACAACCCAGCAAAGAGGGAAAGTAAAAAATTTTAAAAAGCTGATTTATTTCTGTATAAATCCTTTACTCCTACCATTAAAAAGTACAAATTATTACCACTGGAAAGCAGAAAGAGTAGAAAGTGCTCTTGAAAAATAATAACTGCTTCTCCCAGCACACCAGAGACCTCTAGAGAAGATGGAGGAACCATTATCTCCATTTTATGTGTGGTGAAAATGAGGTGAGGACAAACATTACTGAAATGAGGCTGCACCAGGTGCATCTGACCTGTTTATTACAACCTTTTAACACATTAGCTTACACTCAAATACAAGATGGGAAGATTTTTTTTTTTCTTTCCAGTCTTCAACTGGAAGAAGACACAACTCCACGGGGATCTCTCAGGCTCTGAAGCTGTCCCCTTCTCACAGTCCCTTTTCAGGCCAGTTCTCAGCTGGAAAGTTCCTTAATGGGATGTGCTATTCTAAATTTAATTCTGCTGCTGGACAGTTATTTACAGTATCTTTGGTCAACAGCAGACCAGAGAGGGGAGAAAGCAGAATATTCTCCCAGGTTGTACCACAGGCAGGAGCAAAACAGCAATTTGCATTTCTCACTTATTGTCTCAGGCTGCCACAGACTCTGGCACATGTCACCACACCAATTTAACTGAGCTGGAGCTGGTACAAAGCATTAGAAATGCCCAAACCCCAGATCAGAACATCTGCTAAGGCCATCCAGACAGCAGGTTCCATCCCAGGGTTGCAAACCTGCTTTCCTGCCCCTCCATCTCCACAGCCATGTTCTGCCATATCTTGCACCTCTCCTTTTTCAGAGATCAAATGCACATATCCAACAAAGTTAAAAGTTAAAAAGGCCAAGATGAAAACGGGTCTGAAGCATTGCAGAGGATGGGTTCAGTGGGTGTGAGGTGTCAGGGAGGAATCTCCTTCCTGGGAACCTGCCAGGAAAGGAGCCTGGGCAGGGGGATGCTCCTCTCAGCCCCCTGAGCTGGGTTCTTCCAAAATTCAAACCAACAGCACCT
This sequence comes from Oenanthe melanoleuca, assembly GCF_029582105.1. Taxonomy (NCBI): domain Eukaryota; kingdom Metazoa; phylum Chordata; class Aves; order Passeriformes; family Muscicapidae; genus Oenanthe; species Oenanthe melanoleuca. Next base: position 5,480,390 of record NC_079348.1, on the reverse strand, counting down.
CTGCCTTCCCCATGCAAACATGGTCAGTGTCATACACTCTAAATCAACTCCTGGCTGCTCTTTAAGCTGCAGGAGGGTGGATTTAGGCTATAAATTCAAAATAAATCCCTCCCTGTGAGGGTGGGGAGCCCCTGGCACAGATCCCCAGAGAAGCTGTGGCTGCTTCATCCCTGGAAGTGTCCAAGGCCAGGTTGGACAGGGCTTGGATAGGGGAAGGACCTGGGACATTGGAAACTCCATGTCTTGGTGACACTGGATGCCCTGAAGATCATTTAAACCAACGAAGTCTCCAGGACAGGAATTAATTTTTTGTATTTTTTAGCACATAAAAATGGTTTCTGAAGGTGGAACTTGAGATGAGTTTGTTTTGCCCTGATCACTTGATTACCACAACCAAAAGTTGGAAATGGGACAAGAGTACTCAGAGAGCCTAAATGACAGATATCATCCTATTTCTGTGAGGATGTTAAGGGATATTTGAGAAGGGATATGACTTTCTCTTTAGGAAGAATGAAAAATAAATTGAATTTTACCCCTTAACCTTTATGAATCACAGTTTCCCATTTGTCTGTGGTGACAGATTCCTGTATTTTTCCCAGAGGAAAATACAATTTTCCTTGAGTAAGGGGGAAGCAAAGGAGAATGCAAGTAAAAATATTTTGATTATTTCAGTTCTTTCAAGGGCCACTGTCTAAGGAAGGAACTTGAGGATCCATAGAATGAGCTGCTAAGTTTTGTAAAATCTCCTCCCTTCACAAATACCCTTGGTTTGGGGGAAGAAACCTGTTTAAAAGACACATTATTAACTCACTAACTTTTATAATGAAGGTTACAATCCTCAGCCTTTCCTCTTACATTACAGGAAAGGCATCCAAAGATGAAAGGGAACGCTCACCAAAGCACAAATATCTGTTACCATTATTTGATGATCAGCTTCAGGTTAAACCTGTCTGCCTTGAGACTGGAGATTAATAGTGATAGCTTCTTTTAATGACTGTAGAAATGCCACAGTGCCTGCCAATAACAACTTGAGCAATGAACAGGTTGCTATAGAATGTATTGTTTATGCACCACTGACTGCAATCTCTATACAGAAAATTTAATAGACCCTTTTTCCTTCTCAGCAAGCTTATGTGGTTGGGGATTTAGAACTGCATTATTCCTTATGACCTGACTTATTTATCGTGTCAATCATAGTAATGATGTGTCAAAATTATCACAGTTCTGAAGCTTTCCCTTTATCATCATTTTGAGAGTGTTCTTTCTCAGCATTATAAGTACATATGACAGAAGAGACATCAGAGGCATAGATTTCATGCAGGGCTCTAACAAAATCACAGGTTAAACAGCTACTTTGAGAGCCAAAGCACCACGGAATAACTTCTTCCATTTTTCTAATTCAGTTCTTGTAATAGCAGCCAGACACGGCTGCAGCTGCAATTAAGGAGGAAAGATGGGGAATAAAACAGCACAGAGTCAATTGCCAAAGGTCAAATTAAGATGCTGGGATTTGCAGGTCCTGACCCACATAACACCATGTAGTTGGCCTTCTGATACCACCAGTCAGATTTAAAATTACAACTTTAGCAATTACTGTGAGTGAAGAAGCAGACAGGCAGGTTGTGTGTTGGTGAGGATGCCCTTCCCTGCTTCCTCAAGCACTGCTGTGAGGGAAGAGAGGACAAGGCAGGTGGAGGGAGTCAGCCCTTGCTGGAGAAGAAGTTTCAGACAAGAGTGAGCAAGGTCAGGGCCAGGCTGATGAAGGTGACTGTCTCAGGGCACAGGTGCCACATCCCTCAGAGCAGCTTTCCCCACCAAAGCCAGGCTATCAACTCGGAGAAATTAAAGGATGAGAAATAGTTAACTACAGGAGTTCTGTCAGAGGTACAACATATATTCCTTTGGTTCAATTTTCTAAAGCCTGAGGTCTGAAAGAGATGGAAGCCTCTCTGAAAGGGTCTGGACAGCATTCTAAATTTCATGTACCATAAGTTTCTCTCAGTCACACAAGATTAATTCACCATTTATTCTGGAGGCTAGCAAGAACTCGGGGAGCAGGTAGTGTGTGCTGCCCTGAAGGAGTGAGACAGCAAAGCTCTGCTCCCTCTGGGGCTTGTAACTGGGGCTGAAACCATTTTTAAATGTAGTTACAGTCAGGAAGAGTTTTAACAAGTTTGAATGCACACCTAACATTGTTACATCCTGAAATATGGATTCTTAAAGCAGTGGCCTGTGTTGCAGCATAATTTTTGCTACAACAGCTGTCTGGAATGATCCTAAAAACCAAGCTAACACCAGACAGGTTGAAAAATACCTGTCAAGTCCAGTTCTGGCAGCATCACCATGATGCCTGTTTGAAGTATCCAGGCTGTGGATCAGCAAAACCATGCAGCTTAATAAAGCTTAATAAAACAGAAACAGCTTGTTCTGGGCAAACTCTGGTGGAGGTACAGGATGTTTGCTGCTGAATTACCAGGGTGAGCACGTCTCAGGGGACCCCAGAATCAATAAAAGGGACATGACGTGGCCCTTCAGTGGGTAGAGTTGAGACAGACAGGTCCACAAAATGAACTGACAACAGCCAGCAAGAACTGCTTAGTTAGGAGAAGTAAAGTTGTGCAGAAGAAAAGTGTAGGAGTTGGAAGTAGATTTAAGTTAAGCATAAACTTAATGCTATTTCAAAACCAGTTAAGAATAAGCAACTCTAATGTCTAATCTAACCCTGCCCTCTGTCAGTTTTCCTCCATCTTTCTTGGAGCCCCTTTAGGCACTGGAAGGGGCTCTAAGGCCTCTTTGGAGCCTTCTCCTCTCCAGGCTGAGCACCCACTCCTCTCATCCTATTTCCAGAGCAGAGGGGCTCCAGCCCTTGAAGCATCTCCTTGTCCTCCCCATTTAGTGCTCCAGCTGTTTGCAGCTGGATGGAGCACCACAAAACCAGTGCAATCAGGGGGTCACATCCACCTCTCCCATTCCCAGCCCTGCCCAAGCCACACTCTGGAAAAACTGAGGGATGCTCCTGGCTGCCTGTGCTCTGTCTACAGGGGCATAACACCAAAGGGAAGATTCTTATTGCTGCTATGTCCCTGAAAAATAAGTTATATTTCTTAGGAATTTCCAGATAAAAATATATCCCCCATTACAGTGGACAACAAAAGTGTGAAAGTATTTCATGGGAGGAAGACAATGTATGTAAAATTCACTACACCAAGAAAGTTCAATGTCTTCCTTAATACCATACTGAGGTTGAACTGGGTTTCATGGTGATTCAAACAGTATAAACCCACTTCAAAAAAATAACATCATCTTGAGTGACTTAAATTTACAAAAGTGAAGAAATTAGCTAGTCCCATTGTACGGATCATTTCTCAACGTTCCATTTAGCTTTTAATTACCCAACAGACTGTAATGGCTGCTCTGGAGCTATTACACTCCATTGTGTCAATTTGGCTGCTACAAATGCACAGCACAAAGTCCTCAAGCTAAAAATCATTACGAAATTATTGTTGAAAAAGATTGTTGGGCATGTGCAATAGCTCACTTTTGAACTCCAATTTTTACAATTTCTCTTTTTTATAAATAGCTGGAGCAATTAGATGCTGTTATGAAGCTATTCAAAACCTTTCAGTTTTGAGATCCAAAGCATGCCTTGAGTTACAGAACTGTAAAATTTCAGTTAAATTGGCAAAGTTCTGTTTGCAGTCTGTCACATCCTCATATTTTCTCTTTACTTCTGTATACAATCTATTCAAGTCGTATTTTTTACACAACGTTCCATCAGAGAAAACATCAGAAAATATTTTAGAAAGTAAACTAAATAAATCTTCAAAAATCCTGTCTGTGGTAGAAGCTACACAGTAATAAGAAACAGATGCATGTATAGAAGAACAGAACTTGAAGCACTAAGCAGCACACCCAGCCTTGCCTGGACACGAGATTAAAAAGGGAAAGAAAGGATTTAGGAACGTGGGCATGCAAATTGAGGCTTCATGTAAATCAGAAGCCCAAAATAACAAGGAATTTGCATTGGTGGGATTTGCAGAGAATGAGCAATTAAATGGTTGATGGGTTTGAGAGAAAGCTGCATGTAGGTGAGAATATCTCAGCTGTGCTCCCCAGACCGGGGCAATTCCAGCTCACAGGACAGACTCAGACTGGGATGGAGGCTTGTCAAGGACAGACCAGGGCTTCACAGAGCAACAGTTCATCACACAAAATGGAACAATCACTGCCTCACAGATCCTGCAGTGCTAGTTATAAACCAGAAGTTCCCCCTCCCAAGGATGATGCAGCCAAACAAGAAAGCAGAAGGAAATTATTCAGCTCTATTTGACAGCAGATTAACTTGCTGGATCACGCTCAAACTTTCTTGTAGGCATCCCAGCACAGAGACACTTCCAGAAGGCATTTTGTAGCACTAATGAGGCAGATTCACAGGATTTGGGTTTTTTTCCCCTGGAATATAAATCAGGAACAGCATAGGAATTAGCACAGGTGAGACTGTGAAAACAGGTAAGGGGCTGGGAAATGGCTGAGGGGAGCCAGGAGCTGATCTCTCCTTGCTGCCTCCATGATGGGAGAGGCCATAAATCTCCTCAAAACTGAGGAAGAGGGAGACAAACTAGAGGATACCAAATGGGAGGGTAAAGGTCAAAGCAATACCTGAGAAGAGAAAGCATTGTAGTAAAGGAAATATGAACTGTTAGGAGCTTTGACAAGAGTTTTGGATTTATTGGAAAGGCTGTATCATCACAAGACTATTAAAAGTAAGAGGAATTTGTAAATAATAGGCACAACATAAATATGAGGGATCTCAGAAGATGACAGTAAGTAACTTCTGGCAATGCCATCCTGTGGGATAAGCTGCATGTTTACATTCTCTGGGGACTCAGCAAAGAATGAGAGGAAGAGGTGTGGTGGGATCTGCAGGGACTGCAATGGGAAGATAAATCTGATTTTTCATAAATGGATGACAAGCAGCTGATATATATCAAAGGGATTTAGAGGAAAGGCAAAAAAGATACCCCAAGAAATAGGGATAAGGTGTGTGTTCTTTGAAAGGGTGATTCCACTGATAGGAAATCAAGCAAGGATAGTGGCAAGGAAGCAGGAGTGGTTGAGATTTCAAGAAGGATATGTGCTAAAGCATCCAAGGAGATTACCACTCCTTTTGTAACTTGAACTGGTGGGAAGGACCAATAGCAAAAAGCAAAAGATCAGACAAAGGAAGCCTCTAAGTCATCAACTTTATATATAATTAACTTTTGATAAATTGTGTACTTAAAATATCAACAAGTTCTCAAAATTCCTCTACATTCTTTTCCTGCAGTTGAGTATTAAGAAATCCAAAAGCAGTATAAAAATGTTTGGAGAAGAATCATAGACTCAGAGAATCTCAGGATGGTTTGGGTTGGAAGCACCTTAAAGCTCATCCAGTTCTATCCCATGTCATGGGCAGGGCCACCTTTCCACCTTGCCAGGTCACTTGTTACCAATCCCTGGAACTTGGGGGAAGGACCAATAGCAAAAAGCAAAAGATCAGACAAAGGAAGCCTCTAAGTCATCAACTTTATATATAATTAACTTTTGATAAATTGTGTACTTAAAATATCAACAAGTTCTCAAAATTCCTCTACATTCTTTTCCTGCAGTTGAGTATTAAGAAATCCAAAAGCAGTATAAAATGTTTGGAGAAGAATCATAGACTCAGAGAATCTCAGGATGGTTTGGGTTGGAAGCACCTTAAAGCTCATCCAGTTCTATCCCATGTCATGGGCAGGGCCACCTTTCCACCTTGCCAGGTCACTCCAAGCCCCGTCCAACCTGGCCTTGGGAACTTCCAAAAAGGCAGGGAAAGCAAAGGGCTGAAACACAGGACCTCAAGTGTGAAATGGAGACAAAAACAAGGAGCAAACAGAGCACTGAAGGTGAAACATGGCTGGGGTTACAGGGAATCTAACTGAAAAACCATTATTTTACAATAAAGAATTTAATATCATAAAAAAATTAGGATATCAAGAGTTTCCCTTCCTAAAGCCTTGTATTTTAAGGATGCTGCCTGGCTTTAAAACATGCAAGTTCACCAGCAAACAGACCTGGGTGTCTGCAAGTCTGCTTGGGAAACAAGTTTTTTAAGAGGTGGCTACAAAATGCTTTTGTTGGGGGGTGAAGTACCAATACAGTGGGATAGTCTATTCTTGTTTTGCCTCTTGAAATGGGAGAAAAATGAATCCTGCAAGTCTGCACATTGTTTGCTGAGCACAAAGTGCTGCACTCTCCCCAGAAAGCTGCTGATGCAGCACAGCTCAGAGCCAGGCACAGCTCCTGCAGCACAGAAACAAACACTCCTTCCACTGCTACCTTCAGGGAAAATTAACAACATTCTTGGGCAGCTCTTCAGCTGTCCAAAATATTCCTTTTTACAGTCTCCTCTCTTCCTTTGCTTTCAAAGAAATTTTACCTCCTGGCTCATGTACCTACACCATAGTTTGGGATGTGCCTCTGAGAGGCATTTATAACTAAAAGAACAGGCTCAGCCTCTATGTTATAAACAAGTAAATAAGAGGGAATAAGAAAAAATAAAATTACATCTCAGAACATAAGAGTAAGCAGCATTTTGGTTATCCAGCATTAGAAGGTGTTTAGCTCAATACAATGGAGAAATACCCAGTGAGGCAGCCCAGCCCTCATCATGCTGATTAGAGAAATTGTGAGTGATAAATATAACCTGCAAAGCTTTTTTAAGCCTCTACACTCCTTAGGTAAAAGTTAATTTTGAAAGGTTGGTGACAATGCAAAAAAAAACCTGCCAGGCCTTGCTCAAAAATGGCTCTTTAATGCTTAACTGTCATTATTTAAGGTATAGATTGCACAGCCTGGTTCTGAAATCTCACTTTTTCATTCCATGGAAACCAAACAAAAGCCTTCCCCACTGTTGTAGAGCCCAATGCTGTCACCTGATCCCTTCACAATTGCCAAAATATTGACTGAATGAGATTTTCTCCTTGAGGGCTCAGAAGAGTCTCACACATTTCTGTCCTCAGCACTAAGCAGGAGCCAACTTTGAACTGATGTACCCTGGGAGGAAATTGAATCTGCTTCTCACTCTCCTGACCATCTCACATCACCATTCCAACCTGCTGATGGTGGGGCTTGCCTGGCAGTCATAGACACTTCACATTGCTTCCCAAATTAACACTTCTACAAATATTCTAAACGTTATCTTACTTTATTTTAATTTAAAGAAAAAATAATTAGCAGGTTTGCAGAATACATCAGTACATACTTTTAAATATCAGTCAAAAATATAAAAAGTACACCTAATTCAACTTTTTTAAACGTTGTAAAGTTATTTTACCAGATCTGGATGATAGCATAGAACATCTTTCAGAAACTCTTGATTAAATAAAACCTTTTCATACTAATGGCAAGGGGTTAGTAAGTTTTACCAGTGTCCATCCAAGTGACCCCTAGAAAATCCAACAGAACAACAGCATAGGTACACTGAGAGATTCAGATTTCTTTCAGAATGAGGACTGAATCCACATTCTGGATGATAATGGGGATCCAGGAAGTACAATCCAAGACTGAATAGCAAACAGCACAGCATGATATAATTTTAATTGCATTTCCCACAACATTTCTTGCTCTAATATTAATGCTAATCAGTTAAAAGCCAGTTAAAAGTCCACATGAAAGTGCCCAATCCTTCCTCATTTCAGCCCTTTAACTATTGTTCAATTTTTTGTAAAAATGTCATTACAACACTACCTGTACTGAAGAGAAGGTAAAAAACATTTTCTACTTATAATCATACATAGCATGAGTAGGGCAATTCTGGATAGCAAGTGCTACACAAACCCCACAATAAATAATGCACACAATTTTGAGAGTAGCACTGCTGACAGCATTTAACTTCAGCACTGCTGCAAGACTTTGATCTAACATCAATATAACTGACTGCAACCCTTTTGCTTAATTGCCATCTATAGAAGAATCTAATTAGACCAAGAAATATTAAAATAGTTTTAATGGTTAACATAAAGCTTCATAAAAACAATCACTGCTGGTTCAAGGACACAATCAATACGCCCAGTTTGAAAAATATTGTGGTTGCAATTATAACTAGACTGGCATTCAATCCATCCTCTCCCTTTTTCATAAAAATCAGTATCTTGAAGAATGTTCCTATGGCACTACATGCACTGTAATTTTTCACTCTTTCTCTAAATCTCAGAAAATGTGCTGTAGATGGCCCCAGGAGCAAACACAGCAAAGATGAAGTAAAACTCGAAAAGGAGCTGTCTGGCTTAATCTATGAATGTTCACAGCAAGGGCTTCGTGTAAGAAATTTGTAATCAGGATTTCCACAAATGATGGTGGCAAGGTTTCATTGGAACTGGTGTTCTTGTCATCTGCAGAGCCTGTCACAGCAACCTGCCAGCATTTGCTGTTGCTGTGATTTGAGAATCCCCAAGCATTCTGCTTCTCCCCAGTGCCCAAACACACACACCAGATCTTCCTGCTCAGAAACCACCCCAGCTTAATAGCCATGCATTTGTTATGCTCTGCAGGGAGAAGTGCAAGAGCAGCTGAAACAAGCTGCTAGAGTCTCAAAATGCTAACCAAAGCCCCACCAAATGAAAGCTGTCCAGGATACAAGTTGGTGTGTCAATTAGGAGCAAACTCCTTGCACAGTGATGGGTAGGCAAGGGAGCAGGGGAACACCTGGGAAGGAGCACGGGCTGTCAGAGCTTCTAACAGGGATGACTTCACTCCAGGTAAACAATAACACAGACACACTGGGTCTTGTTTCTTAAGCACATTTGTGGAATAAAAATACCTCAGGAGCAGGGAAACAAAAGCTATCCTCCAGCTAACCCATTTCTCAAGCCTTCAATTTAATTTGTATCCAATTACTCCAAGGCAATTAGCTTTACAAAGAATGGGGTGAAATTCTCATAGAAATTTCAGCCCAGGATGATCTGCTGCCTGGTACTGAGTAATGACAAAAAAGAAATGGGGACCTACATTTATCCAGGGTCCTCTGACAGAATCTCATCCTGATGCTGATTCTGGTCTACAGCACTAGAGAAGAAATGCATGCAGCTTCACCTCTCCTTGCAATTGCCAGACCCCAAACAACACTCAGCTAAAAACCATCCTCTATTAAATGACAAAGTAAGTCAAACAAGGATAATAAAGTTAAACTGGTACAAAGAAGAGGAGAACCAGTTCCTTGATGACCTCCTTGCATCAGCCAAACCCCACAGGCAGTTTCCAGCCTAGTTTTCAGTGATGTTTTCTCACCTTTTACTCTTTCCATTCTCGAGTTTTCCTGCTGTACAGGCTGTGTATGAAGATGTTCAGAAGCATCATCTCCCAAAGCACACTCACCACAGGGGGTGATCACACGTTTTCATCCAGAGCATCACCTCCCTACCCAAGGCAGATCTCCTCACTCTTGTGTTTGTGAGAGACTTCAAAGCTTGCACTAATGATAATTAGCACCCTGAGATTACCATCTTCCTACATGGGAGGGATTCTCAGTTACAGTGGGGAGCCAAGATGACCAGGACATCACAACCCTGCTGGGATTTGCTGTGCCAGACCTGCCTGGTACCAGCACCAAGGCCAGGAAGGGGAGCAAGCAGCACAACTTCCCCATTTCCCCAGCAAAGAGAATCATCACTTTGTGGGGTCAGTGGGCCCCAGGGAAGAAGCAGGAGAGAAAAGGAATTATGCTGGAATGTGAGGTTTGACTGAGATTTAAGGTGAAACCTCCACAAGTAAATCTCTGCTTCCAGTCAGGCCACACCACCTGGGTCAGCACAGAAAATACAGTGACCTCTTGCTAAAAAGGTTTAATATTAACACCACTGCCATTTAATATATTGTAACCTCATTATCATGGCATAATAAAATAGGCCATTTATCTCCAAAATTTGGGGCTTGGACAGTAATTCTTACCTTCTCAGCATTTAAATAACAAAAAAAAAAATCAATTAAAAATGGGTTGAAAATCAGTATGTGAACACTTCAACAACACACACAAAATGTTCTGTCCCAATAATTTCCTCCTATTTTGCAATTTCAACTTTGGGTGATATGTGTAGGGAGAAAGGGGTGGGTGGAAAGCAGAAATGGGATTTATATCAACAATTTCCATTAGCATTGATGGGAATTGCACCCATAAAGACTCAGGTCACTGCTGCTTTTCTTTACTCATTAGGTAATTTCCAGCATTGTATTCTTCTAGTTTCTGCTCTCTGCCCTATAATTTCCAATGCAATGTTTAGATCCTTCCAAAAAGCTTCATTGTGTGCTGGCTGCCACTTGCAAGTAAACAGCACTGTGATGAACTTAGGAATATCTATTTCTCCCATAATTGGTTGGTACCAGTCAGTGCAGTCCAGCAATGAAAAAAATGAGGAAAATACACTGCAAAAAATTAGCTGATTCAAATACTTGCAGGAAATACAGATATTCCACTATGACTCCTCATTACCAGAAAATACTAAGGAAAAGTATGATCCTGTGTCAACAAAAATAGCTGTGCTGAGCTTTGAAACTAAGGAACAAAAAGATGTATGTATTTTACTGCATTCTGGGAGGGGAAATAAAGCAAGATCTGTCTCTTCCTCTCTCTCATCAGAGAGTTCAGAGGCCTCATGGACAGCACCAGATTTGGTGTTCACAGTTCAACTGAATGTCCATAATAAAATATTTTATCTGCAATGAAATCTGAACACCATTCATTTTTCTCTTGATTTATGTATTTATTTTAAAAGAATCTGACCCTCTGTTTCTATAAGAAAGCCTAGTGCATCATGTCATATACCAGGGATTACTGGATCAGGGAGAAAGGGACTATTCTTCCTAAAATTCTAAAGGCTATTCATTAAGACAACACAAAAAATTCAAGGTAATACATGATATGTGCAAATTGCACTGATATTCCAGGATCAGCACACCTGGGCTTCAAGTCTACCACCCAAATCAATCACTGCTGATAATCATCCTTCAACGGAGCAATGCAGATCAATTTTGATATGTTAAGTGCTTCTGGCTTACTTTATTACACCACTGTCTCCTAAAGAAGACAGATACTGAGGTATTTTAATAGAAATTATTTGACACAGCTCTTATAAATTCCATAAAATAATTATCCTTGTGTTGCATATAGGAGTCAATTTTGTTAAGTGAGAAGAGCATGAGACTGGGTATTACAAAATGGGATTTCTAACCTTGTTTCTGCCCCTGATTCTAACTAAGTGATTTTAGGCTAATCAATTTTATCTTTCTGTGCATCAGTTTTCTCATTTTGATATTGGAATTAATAACCTGCATCTTGGTAAAGACTTTTGAGGAATACTGATGAAAAGCATTAGATATGAATCAGGCCTTATTATTAATAATAGGAAATTGCTTTGGGATCCTTGGATGATAAGTGCTATTTAAATTCAAAGAAAATATTGGGACTTTAATTGCTTCATCTTTGAGATCCACCCCAGTTTTACTTACTCACACACTGACAGGTAAATTGAACTGAAATTATATCAGAGTGGATACACAAAGATATAAATGTATGAGCCCCTTGCTTTATTGCTGTTGCAGCTTCCAAGGCTTTGGAACACCTGCTTTGTGCTGCTCAAGATCCCACATGGCAAACATCCAAATCTCCCACTGCTGGTGGGATATTGGGTATTAATGAAAATGCTGAAATCCTCAAATTCTTTCAACAGTCCAACTTCAAACCTCCCATTAATGTGATGGTTTATCAAAGTCATTACAATTGTGATGAAACCGCTGTTGTTTTGAAATGATATAGGGAACAAAATGTCATTATCAAGTAGTTTCACTGAGGGAAGATCAGAGCCACAGTCTATTAAAGTATTACCATTGATTTATTCACTAACGTGCCCTATATTTTCATCTGCAGAAGCCTTTGTAAAACCCAGTGTCTATTAGTGCAATTATCCCACATAACTGCTCTGCAGGGCATGGCTCATTATGGCACTTTTTTTTTTTTTTGCTTTTAGTGCTGAATGCTGCCAGCAGCATCCGGGTACAGGAGAGGCTTGGGCAGGTGGTGCCAGTGGGAAAACAGCTCCAGCACCAACAGGAGCCTCCAAACAAACTGCAAGGAAAACAGTGTAAACTGATATTATCATCCCAGCAGCACAGGGACAGGCAATGGGCATGAGATGAAACACAAGGAATTCTGCTTAGGCACAAGAGTTTTAATTTGTTCCTTGGCTGCCTGGCTGGTCAAACACTGGAGAAGGTTGTGGACTCTCCATCCTCAGAGATGCTCAAACCCCACCAGAGCAGAGCCCTGCTCAGCCTGCTGGAAGTGACCTGCTTCAGCAAGGGGTGAACTCCACAGGAGCCTTCCAGCCTCATCCATCCTGTGATTCCATGACTAATAACTCCTCTCAGATCACCAGGTTGTTGATGTGTGACCTATATTCTCTACTGGAAATTAAAGAGAGCAGCTGCAAACACTTAAAATCTGGACTGGATAGAAGAATATGTCCCCTTATAAAACACTGTAGAGACAACTTTGTCTTTCCTGTTTACTCATCCTCCACCTGAGGGAAGTAAAGCATAAACATGGCTCTTTTTAGCCATCCTAATTCTGGAAAGACATTAATGACTGACTTAATTACTAATCAGTTTGCATCAGAAATTAGCAGGCCAAAAGCAGAGCACTGCATTAGTCACGCAGTTTGATATTCAGTATTTTTGGTATTTCAGAAATATCTATTTTCCTCAGAATTATCCAGCTAGAGCCCATTGCTTTACCACAGTGTTCCCTTGCAGGAACATTATTTCTTCATTATAAACCAAATTCCAGCCTGGGAATGGGAGGAGGAAGCATCCCTGGTTGCCTGAGTCTCTATTAATGACTGCAGAAAGCCCAGGCTGCTTCTTCACACCTCTGAGAAGCAAGGAGAACTCCACGGGAAAAGAGGAACATGCTTTGTTTTGTTTAATAACAAACCAAATCAATTTGATGAGCAGTGATGGCCTCAGCCCCCGGCACTTCTGAGGAATTAACAAGCGACCTGTATTCATGGCCTAAAGCAACACTGCTCCAGCAGGGAGGGATCCAAAGCAGGAGCTGAATTTTCAGTCATTTTTGCTTCTCAATGGGGAAGAAAGTGAAAATCACTAAGCAGAAGAATTTAGGTAAAAAGCTCTTTTTCCCCCCCCCACCATGAAACACTAATTATGCTCCTTTTTGTCATTATCAGAATTGTGACACCAGGCTAAGCAGCCACCACTTCTGCTCAGTGCAACTCCACACTTCAATGGAAGTACTTTTGGACTTGTGCATTTTGTACCATTTTTTTTATAGTTTAAGGTGCTTCCACAGCAAAATCTGCAAATCAAAGCCAACAGACTCTTTGAGGCTTGAACTCCATGCCCTGTACAAGATCTTAAGTACTGCTAACATCCATTTCATCCTCCAAAACAAATTTAAAGGAACATGCATTTGTGGAGAAAAGAATAATGACTGCCAGTACCGAGTCTCCATATGGAAGGACAGGGACAATGAGAAGTGCACTATTTAAAAATACAAGAGGGCTGTGTTCCAGCCATAGTCAGGCACTATAAATATTTCAGCTACTTTTATAATTGGGTTCATTTAAAATACTATCTACTCCCAAAAACATTGCATTCAAAATGCATTGTGCAGAATAACTATCATTTGTTTTGGTCACATCAAAATATCACTCAAAAACCCATTAAGGATTCTTTTTTTTTTTTTTTTTCCCCTGGCTGTGATGCTGTAAAACAACATCTCCCCGAGACCAAAAAAAATGATGCTGTAGAACATATAATTCATCTTGCCTCTGGATAAAATGACTGCTGTGAAACAATCCAAAAACTTTCAGCAGGGAGATAAAACAATGTATATTTTTGCCAGAAAACCCAAGTTCCCTGACAGCACCTCATCTTAGCCCAACAGTTAAATCTCAAACAGTCTCCTGGATAATGATTTTTGTTCATACCCCTAAAGAAAGTGGTATTTATGCAGTATTTTTAATATCAATGGCAAAAACATTGCATAATATTTACAATACCCTGGCAATATCAATGCCATGAAAGACAACTCCTGCACAAAAGCAGAAAACTTTACAGAGCTGTGCAATAAAGCCTTTTCCATTGAATTTTTGGATTTCTAAGTGAAAATGTGAAGATGGACTTTATTCTGTTCTTCTGTAGCATGTGTTTGCATTTAAGTTGAATTTAATATTTTTCTGCAAGAAATCAGCGAGATTTCTCGAGGGAGACTGGCATTCTGAATCTGTATGAAATGGAATATCCAAGGTGTTTTCTTTTTGTTTGTTATTTCTGAACTCCCCATGACTTTACATAAATAGGAGGCTTTGTGGTTTGAATGCTATGGATTGCAACACAGCAAAAAAACAGAGTCAAAAATTAGCAATTCCTCACAGAGGCTTCCAAAGGAAGGTTTGTTCTGCACAAGGCAGAAGTGTTAATACCTTCTGCACATTCCATCCCCTTAGATTTTATCAACCATGAATGTGAGAAGCAAGAACACAGAATAATCTCCCAGGATTAACCCAAACCTTGGCTACGGGGACAAGCCTGAAAATTCCCTCACACTTTTTTTCTCCAAACACAAACACAGCTGATCTGTTTCCTCACAACATGAGCCCACCACTAATATCAGCTTTTGGATGTGTGTCAGCTCTGCCTTTTTAGCACTTTTAGCCTTCAGTCTTGGTGACAGGCGTAGCTTTCACCATCTCTAATCTGGAAGTTCTGCAGAATTAAATAAATGTGATGGTGAGCAGCATTATTTACAGTGAAGGCTGTGTGAGGTGTTCTGAACATTCAGGAAACGGCTCAAAAACTTCTTCACCTCTGCTCAGAAGCAGAAAACGTTTGAAGTTTGAGAGGGTTTTTCTAGAATTAAAACTGAGGAGGGTTGAAATCACACCAGAAAACATATTCCAGGCTCCAGTTTGTGCCTCTGTCTGGCATATGTTCTGTCTGAATTGTTCCAATCCTCCTGCCCTCCCGCTCACCTGCTGATCCCAGGAGCTGCCTCTGGTTTTGTGGCCAAGCCCTGGCTGGCTGGGGACACCCCCTGTCCCCCAGCATTTCCCCAAACAGCCTTTGTCAATCCTGCTGCCCCAGCCAGCTGGTAGGCAATGATCAAAATCAGCTGATTATTGCTCCAGCCAAGAAATATTCTTCCACCAGGAATAAGAAATCACCTCCATATTGCCAGATCCAAAGTAGACAAGGAAAATTACGTTCATTAAAAAAATCTTTCCATAATGACATCCTTCCTATCAAAAAGCTCAGGGATGACTGACCTTGGCGTCCAGGATTAAGGCAGCATTATTTTTCTTGATTACCAGCAGCAGTATAGTGGGGAAATTATAAAGCCATTGAGAGGATTAATACAGCCCTGATCTCTCTCTCCTGGCTCTTTATCTCAAGCGATTAAAGTCCTCCAGGAAAAAAACCCTAAAATAAAACAGCGATGGAGCATACGCCTGCTGCCATGGAGAGAGACAGCACCAGCTCCCCGTGACAGCCAGGGCAGAGGTTAATTATGCATTCTGTATATGGTTTTAATCACTTTAATCAGATCAGCACTCTGCTCCAGCTCGGGCTGTAACTTCCTAAAAGCAAGAGGAGCCCTTTGGGCCTGCAGTGTTTGTTCTAAGCCAGGGGAGGGGAGGAAGAGGATGGAACATGCTGCATTAAGCACAAACAAAGCTGGTGCCAAACCCATTGGCCAGACACACAGCTGAGCCTGGCCATTGCTGCCAGCAGGGCAGAGTGGCACTGAGAGGTCACACAGGGGACACGAGGTCCCTTCTGCTTTAGAGACACTCAGAGAGCTGCCCCAGAGCCTGGAACAGGGCACGGCCCCAACACATGCCCTGCCTGCTCCTCCCCACCTTTGTCTGTGATCCAGAGCTGGTACCCTAGCACAGGCAAAGGAAAACAGGGGAATAATTGCACAGCAACAGGAAAAGGCACATGAAGAGAGATGGAAGTGACTGGCTGGGAATCACAGGAACCAGAGCTGCTGTCCCCGAGGTGTGAACAAAGGATTGCTCCTTTCAGAACTTCAGCTGGGGTTATTATCTGCTCTGTTCAGGGTTTTGTGTTTGCATCTTACACAGACAAATCTCTCATTTGATTTGAAAAGAAAGAGCAGAATAGGCCTTTTTTTTTTACATTTAATTAAGGAATATTGGCCTTCAGGAGGAAGGGGGGAAGCGCTATCCGTGCAATGGAGTGGGAGAGAGAAATCTGTCTTTGTTCCCTTTGGAGCATACAGAGACATTGTTATGTTCTGTTTAAAATATTTTCAAACTGGGTGGCATGAGGAGAGCGTTCAGACTTCTCCCCAGCAGCCAATATTTATTGCACACATAAAAAATGTCAAACATGGATGGGTTCTAACTTTGAACAAAACTATCCCTGAGCCAAACTGATCCTCATTACAAGGCTCCCTCACATCACCAGACATCACTTTAATACAAGGCCACACTCCCCCTGCCAGACACAGTTTCCAGGTTACTTCACTTTTATATCAGGAGGCAGAAACCCAAGAACATCATTCAGTCCCAAACAAGCTCCTTTTTACAAAAACATCCAAAATATTTGACAATTCTTTTGGGCTTTTCTGCAGTGTTTTATTGAGCAAAGAGAATCTTTAAAATAAATCTATTTCCTTTCATAGCAGCCCATAAATACTTCTCTATATAATGCTTTGGATATACCTGGCTACACGCAAGGGACTCTAAAAGTGTTTGAAGATAATTTATTAATTTTATTTTAAAATCCAGCCATCTGGAGCTATAAACACATTTAGTAAATTATATAATAAGACCAATATCTAACAAAATCCTCCCATGCCTGCCCTGAGAACTCCATCATCCAAAAACCCAACTCATCCTTAATCCTAAAGCTGTCATATTCTGTTGATCCCAATTTTTGTCCCAGGTGTGTGGAAAAAACCCATGTTGAATTGCTTTTATTTCTGCTATTTGTAACCAATCTATATATTTTACCTAGAAAAATATCTGCTATAGTCCAATAAAGAAAAAAAAATAAATAAAAATCATGTTTTGGAGGTGAGGAAACAAGAAGGAGGAAGGAGACCTGCCAGAGGCACTTACATATGCCTCACCTCAAACCTTCTCAGAAACACCTCTGGCCTCAACATCTTGCAGGTGGAGAGTGAGGTTTCTTTACCAATTATGCAGTACCCAGGTATCCAAGGTGGTGTAAGACAGACAGTGTCTGCTCACTGTCTGACCAAGTATGAAAATAAATGCCAAAAAGAGGAGACAGCATTTTAGCAACAGCTGTTTTTCCACAGAAGAAGTTCTCACAGTTATAAGGAAGGGAGTTTGATCCATTTTAGAATAGAGTTTGTCACCTGTGCATTTTTGAAGCCAAAAATCTGAACCAACTGGAAGTGAAAGATTTAAAATTTAAACATTAGTTGATTAGAGAAAGGATTTGACTTTCAAAGGAAAGTTGTATGATGAGAGCATTGGTCTCTAGTTCATCCCCAGAGTCTGGGGGAGCTGACAGAAAGGATAATTCCAGGGTTCTCTCAAAGCCTGAGTTAATAAAGACAGGGTCACTTCCAAATGTCACCATCTCTTTATGCAACAAGCACCAGTGGAGTTGAGATAAAAACACCCAGCTCTAAGGTTTTGAAAGTTGATATTATCACTACCAGAAAAATCACTTTGGAGCTTAGTAAGTAATGAAACACCTTTCAAAAGCAACTTCAGAAAAGGGGAGGCAATAGCAGGGAAAACAACCTTGTTCTCAGGCAAGAGGCTGTTTTCAATAAATAAAACAAATGGCAGAACAGACCCTATTGCACAGAGAGTGACCTTTCAGTGAGCCTAACCTTAGTTCAGTGTAAAGGAAATTAAAGTCTCTGGTACTGAAGCAGGCATAGTCAAGAGCATCTTGTGCTGGCAGCAAGAATTCCTGTTGCTGCTTTACTTCTGACCTTTTGCATCCAGTAGGAGAAGAAAGGAGAGAGAAAGGAGCCCATCTGGATTTCCTGTAGACAAGATGTCTGTTCACATACATCATGACCCAGCTGGTAAATAAAGAAACCTTGGCAAGTGGTGGCAAGCAGAAACGTGTCCTGCTGACAGGATTTCTCCAGAAGAGGCAGCAGCTCTGAATAAAGTCCCCATTCTCAATAATCTGCTCATTGTCTCTGGGGGAAATCAGATTTAACATTTATTTGCCCTTTGGTTACCAGAGGAGCAGACTGACTGCAGACTGTCCTTTCCCCCAAGCCATTAGTAAAGCAGCCTTTCAAAGCTGGCTTCTCTAAGAAACTTTCATCTCTTTAGATGACATTTCTCTGAAATGCTGCCTGTCCATTTACACAGGACTGGAAGCTGGCCCTGGCAGAAGATTCCTCCTTCCCACCAGTTCATTGCCTGTTGGAATTTACTCCCTACCTTCAACTATGTGCTCTGGACATTTTATCTCCACTACAGCCACCCTCAGATACATCCCTTCCATCAATAATTTCTGAATCCTATGAGAAATGATAGTTATGAAGAAGTAGAGGGACTTTTGGAATGTTTTCAAGATAGTTGTGATCAGTAAGAGCTGCAGGTCAATGACCCAAAGGAATCCACATTGGATACATCCCTGAGAACTCATTTTTTAGGAGTAAGATTCCTCAGTTCCTGCATTTCCTATATTAAGAACCTGCATGGAAAAATGGTAAATAACATGAACTCCCTTCTTCACAGAAGAATTCCTCTTGAATATTTATCCCAAAGGTGCAACACCTAACAGGGACTTTGGATGACACTAAAATAAGAATGTTAGTGCAGCCACAGCACAGCCAACTCTCTTCTCATGGTAAATCCACAACACCTTCAGAATTGACCCAGATACTTTTGGCAAACCCATGGCAACAGCCAGGCTGCTGAGTGCTCTGAGAACAAAGCACATCTGCCCTGTGCATCCAAACCAGGTTTCAGCCAGGAAATCGATCAGTCCTTCAAATACACCAAGAAATTCTTCCCTGTGACTGGGGTGAGGCCCTGGCACAGATTCCCAGAGAAGCTGTGGCTGCCCTGGATCCCTGGAAGTGTCCAAGGCCAGGCTGGATGGAGCTTGGAGCACCCTGGCATAGTGGAAGGTGTCCCTGCCATGACAGAGGGCGGGACTGGATGATCTTGAAAGTCTTTTCCAACCCAAACCATTCTGTGATTCTTTGATGAGGCAGCTTTATTTCTTGCTGCTTAAATAAAGTTCATTTTTCTTAACATGACAGTTTAAATCTCATTCAACTGAAAATTCTGTTCAACAGTATTTAATAAACCCAGTACCACCCAGAGACACATATACTACATAGAAATGATACCATTTATAGGAGTAAGTTATATGGCACATTTTTCAAAGTCAGTGATTGGTGACAGGCTTGCTTACTGCTCATTAATAAAAAATAAAGGCATTGCTCCTGCTGGATACTACTAAGGTTTCTTGTTTACTTTTCCTTCCAATTACTGTAATTGACCCATAACTCACTGGAGTTCTGGGCATTTATTCTAAACTTTGCACAGAATGCAGCAAAAATCCTTCAGTATGGCAGCTAAATATGTCAGGATTAACATTCTGCTAAATATTCCAAGAGAAATTACACTAGTGTTGTAAGCTGGAGGTTTATAAGCGGTTTTATGCAATTTGTGGATTCTGATCACATCTGGGACAATATTAAAGGGCAAGTAAAGGTCTGTCACAAATCTGTGTTTATCTCTCTGCTAAGCCGAAAATAAAAATCCGACCAAATCTCAAAGTCTGGTTTGGGAAAGAATTATGTAATAGTTTACTGTATTTCCATAAGTTTATCTCATTTGATATCAAGCAAAACACCAATAACCTAAAGTAACTGTGCTTGGTACAACCACAGGGTAACGAGACCCTTTGATGCTCTTCCATCCCTGCTCTCTGCAACATTTGTTCTCATGTGGGAACTTAAACATAAATTCCTGCCTTCTAGAAAGATTTCTTTTTTATTTTGATCACCAGATATGAGGACAAGTGACTGTAGATGAAATTGTCTCAAAAATCCAAGCTCATTTTAAGCACAGGGAGCAGGAATCCTCTCAGCACAAGGACTTGCAGGGTGCACCATGCAGCTGTTGGGCAACAGCCTCCAAAGCTCCACAGCCAGAACTTGTCTGACAGCTGTGGATTACAAACCTCTTCCAAAACTGGCCTAGCAAATATCTACACTGCACCCTGCAACCCCTTGGCAATTTAGTAGCTGCCTCAAATTGTTTTTCAAAGCAGATTTCTCCCTTTGCATAGCGATGGAATAAACACAAACTCTTCTAATTCAGTAATCAGGACAGATAATTACATCCTCTTAATTGTTTTCTTTTTCCAGCTTAGGTTCATGTTGATGGGAGATGGTAAAATTAGTCCACGAGCCATCTGAAGTTTGCCACTTGCTGATTAAAGCCTTAATTGATTCAGAATGTTTTACAAATCAATCTCTGAATTACTTCGGGATCATGGTGGCATATTGTAAAAAGAAATTCAAACGCACACACACTCCCCTTGTGAATGAGAATCACATTCCCATAAATCCTTAACTGCATAAACAACTTGGTTATGTTGTTTCAAAATTCACTGTTTGACAAATTCAGAGGAAAACGGCAAAATGAGAATTGCCTAAAATACAACCTGCTGTAAGTTACAGAGGATCCTTATTTCTTCTTAAGCTTACTTTGCAATTTTTGAATGAATTGCAATGATACAATCTTGAGGGGGAAGAAAAAGTAAAAAATAGAACTGTCCCCATCTTCTGCAAACTCACAAAAGTGTGATCTACAACCCAATGCATTCGGAGCCAGATGTGTTTTTCTGATTCAGTGCACTCCTTCCCTCAATCAGGATCCACACTTTTCACTGAGATTTTATATTCCCTATCATGCAGTTCTGGTGAGCTTTGCACGTTTCCAGAGACTGCTACCCAGGGTTTCCTTCTGCAACAGAGATTTTAAAGTTCTCTTGGTGATCATGGATGAAAAGCAGAGATAGCTGACATTGTTCTTAAGGGCTCATCAAAAGGAGCAGTTCTGGCTGTAAGGACAAGCCCCTCCCTTCCCAGTGCTGAATTTGCAGAGGTCAGAGTGAGCCTTAGACATCTTTACTGTCCCTCTTCCCCCAGAATTGATAATTCAATCCAGCTCACCTTTGTCTCAGTCTATTCACAAGCTCACTACACTTGAGGACATGGAGACCACTTAAAACACACCACTGTGCCCTCTCAAAAAAGAAAAAGAGGGGCTTCTGTCCTACATTTGAAAAGCTGACAAATTTCCCAAAACATCCTATTTTTAATAACACACACTGTGTATAAAAACTGTGTTCCCTCCTTTTTTTTGAATACCTGTGTCTGACAAACAGAACTGGAGGCTGAAGTGAGGTGGATTACAGAGAAATTCCAGTGTTTTTCCAGGGCCCATTTCCTCTGGGGGCAGAAGGGTGGGCAGCACAGACAGGGTTGGTGTTTGCTGTTTGCACTCATGGACAGAACTTTACAGATCTCACACTTTTATGCCTCTCTATAAAGGTCAAATTTACTTTGGAAAATTCTTATTCAAAGATGCAACTGAGAAACTTCTACACCACAAATATTACTCAGGTAATTCATATTCACTTCTGATAAATATTTAAAGAACAGCACTCAGTTAAGGATAAGGATTTATGACAAACACAGCACCTCCAGCATTAACACACAAATGAGGTTTGTGCTCCCCGTTCTGCTGCTGTGCTGTGCCATGAAGCATTTCTAAATGTGATATTAAGATACTAAAAAGTCATCAAAGTTGTTTGTGACATAGTGAAGTGAAAGTGAAATCAAGTACCTGAGTCACAAAAACCAAGTATGGACTCGTTAAAACCCAGTTTTTTAAAAATTGCAATAAAATCTTGTCAGCTGACTTCATAAACCTCCACTTGAAACCCACAGAAAATAGCTTTATTGCTTTAAAAGTAGCAAAATATAGTTCTGAAAGGACACTGCCTTAAACAACCAGTGTGTGCAAAGGCTGCAGGAAAACAGCTTGGTCATTATTCACAGTCAGCTCATAACTTGTAGGTTTTAAGTCTCACAACTTGGAAATATTTTGACAAAATTAAAAACACCTCCTCTTGTATGTGCAGCGAAAGAATGAACCAAGAAAAACACTATCTACCTGCATCTGCTAGCCATAAACTCGAGATAAACACTGTTACTTCATCCCTCTCCCAGCTGCTGCAGCCTCATGCTGCCACACTAATTAGAGGTCTGTCACTTCTTCCATTACAAACACCCTCCGAAAGCCTTTGTAACAACCTTGTAAAAATAGATTTATCTGTGAATTTTAAGGATTCCACTGCTTTCTCCACCTTTAAATCATAAAAAAAAAGCGCTCCTCAAGCAGCCCAGCTGACTGCAGTGACACTGTTACAAGCTATAACAAAAATGCACAGCCACCCCGGAGTTGTTTGCTCAAAATGAATTCTGCATTATGCTCAGCAATTCAGCAGTCACTACCACGTCCTACAAGACCTGCCAGATCCCATATTTTACCCCATTAGCCTCTGAGGTGCAGATCCCCCTGTTCTGCAGTGGACACCCAGAGCTGTCAGTCACGATTTATCAGAGTCTTCCTCTCTCACCTCCTCCAGACCAGGGCTGTTTGCTGATGATGCCACGGCCCACAGTGCCACTTTTAAAAGCACCCCTGTTGGAACACTCCACATCAATCACATGAAAGAAGTGATCAATATCCTCCCCCGAAAACAAGTGGCAACTGGTAATCCAAACTGTGAAGATGATTTCGATATTAAGCATCCTGAACCCATGGGCTGTGCTTACATTTCATACATAACACTTCTTTAGTTAAAATTTAGACAAAAGCTAAATTTAAACGTCATCTTGAGGGTGGAAAAATACAAGATTGCCTTACTCTAATTCATTGTTTCTTTAAGTAGAAAAAATCCCCTTTTTAAATTCCCTGTAACATCTTGGGCATTGGCTGTTTGCATTACTTGTCTTTCCACATCTGGTTAAACATCCTCTCCCTTAAAAAACACACCTGTTGCACTGACAAGCAATTCACCAAGCAATCAAGTTGAACAATTTTTAGAAAAGAATCTTTGCATAGTACAAAGTTTTTAAAATACTGGCAAGGTACAGATGATTGTCACCGAGGTCACAGATCAGTTCCTAAGGTACCAAGGTTAGAAATCTGTGTTCTTGTAATGAAATGAGCAGAATTCTCCATCAAATTTACCAAGGGAATACCCACAAGTGAAAGAATATTAATTTTATATGAATAATCAATATGCAACAAAGCCACTGACATTAAAATGACCACAAAATTCAGGTAAGCAGAAATATTGTCTGAAGGGGAAAGTGCTCCTCAAGTGATTAAACAAATGATCCCTGTTGCACTAAAGACAATAAATAATAATTGCAAAGCCCATTTATATAAATCTTCAGAATCAATCCCATGGTGTTTTACAGTTTAAGAGCAGATTAGATAGGTCAGCATGATGTTGGAGATCAATACAATAATATGTTGAAGTATAAGCAACCGTACCAAATTCTATTTAAAAGCATGAAATTGGTCCAAAAGTGATGAGTCCATAATCACAATATTCACAAGAAAAACAACCCTCAGGCTCCAAGTTCACAAGCTATTTAGACCTATATGAAAGCACTCTGCACTTGTATTAAAATTAAGTCAGCAGGGTTCAAAATGAAGATATTCATTTTTCAGTTTTCTTTATCTCTGTTTGCATCTGAAATTTCTGGTTTAAATCACAGAAAAAAAAATGATCCTTAAATTTTTTTCAGCTAAAAAACAACTCCCATATAACCTTTGCTTTGTGAGATGAAGATCCCCAAATGAAATTAAGTCACTTTACAGTATTTCTTGGCCTTGCTCCAGGACAATGTGGTAAAGTAACATTTGTCATGATCACTTACAATTGGGAAGGAACAGGAAAAGATCACTGTTAATGACACAGCTCTGCCTGGCACAGGGGACTCTGCAGAGCCATCACTGCCCATGACAGCAGCCTCAGACCTGGGTAAAGTTCTGGAAAAAACAGGAGTGAGATGCACTCAGTTCTCTGCACAGGGGAATTCACAGCCTAAAAAAGGAGATATTTAAATGCATCCACTCTTTATCTCGCTTGCTGGGGCTTTTTTTGGTTGGTTGGATGGGCTGGGGGTGCTGGATGAGCATGGCATGCCTGCAAGAGCCTCTTTCCATGCCATTATCCTCAGCATATTCACTTCTTGCTTTCATGGGCCTTTTTAGCTAGCTTTTACTGACTTGATTTAATATTCATAATCACCTTGAAAAGGCCATCTGCAATTTAATCACTCACTACCAATTACTTTCTTTAATAGCTCTGACAGTATCAGTCACAGATACCTGATAAATCCACCAGGATGGCTGAAGGCAGCACAGGCTTTGCAGAAGGGGAAACACTGCTGGCTTTTTAAGCCTTCACCAAGTCTTTACTAAGTCAGGTTTATGAGCAGATCAAAATGCAGCCACACGGAGTGAAAAAGCAAAATTTTCTTTTAGCCCTCCTTAGTGGGGAAGGAATGAGCAGGGAATAAAAAAGAACCACCAGACACAACTACTCTGCTTTTTCTTCTCTACCAACATATTTTCTACTGCAGTATTTCCCTACACACAAACAGCAGAAGCTACTTCATCAGCAGCTTGTAGAGATATTTAACAGCAAACAGGGCTGGACAAAATTTAGTAACAATTTTGCACAAACAGGGCCTTGGAAAACAGGACATTGTTGCATTGCACAGGTTGCTGTGCTCCACCTTTATCACAGAAATCTTGAAATTCTTTAAAGACATGCTATTTAACAATGATGTTCTCCAGTTAGAGGAGCTGTAACTTTGTCCCCATATTCCACAGAACGATTTATCCACCCTCAGAAAAATCCATAATCCCAAAGTCTGCCTTTTTAAGGGTTTGTAAGTATAGACAAAAGTCTGCATGTGAAAAGAAAACAGCATTTCCATCACCTTATAGCACAGACAGAAGGGAAAAAAAATCAAATTTTGGATTGCTCCAATGCCTAAACCACTCCCCAGCTGCACACAACAATATGTGAAACAGAGCAGGACAAAACCAAAGGATAACAAATACCCTGGATTAGCAATTTACAGCTCCCACAGTACAGCCAAGGGGACAGGAAATCAATGCAGCTTTTACATACATCAGGTGAAGCAACCCAGGTTATGGCCAGGTCTGAGTTTCTCTTCCTATTACAAATGGGATAGGAAGGACAAATTATTCTAAATTACTTTAAAATTCATAGCAAGTCCTTACTAAAATCTAAAAAGAATATTTATAGCTGTATGGGTGACCTTGAATCCTGCCTGTCCTGACTCTCCAGTGCTTGGATTGCAGTTGTAATCACTATTTTTCCATTTTTTTCCATACCCAGGCTGTTGTCTGCCCTCCCACAATTACTTGGACAAATCACATCTCTCTGGCAGAAGGATGAGACAGATATCCTGGGCTTTTCCATTCTTATTCAATTTTCCTGTTTTATGATGTATATTGAGAAGAAATTAAAAACATCTTTAATATGAAGAGCTTTAAAAATGATAACCCTCAAGCAACCATATGTCTGTGAAAGCTGGAGATGAAAATCAGCTTTTGTGAAGATGCTGGGAGGGCTCTGCCACGCAGACCTTTGGCATGTGCAGGAATCTTTAGGATATATTTAGGCTTTTGCAGTAACAGTGCAGAACATACCCCACTAAACATCTGTTTTGACCATATTTACTATTCCTTATCTATATTGTTTAGGAAGCATTTCAAGCTTGCCTAACACAGCAGTTTAAAGAAACTATCAAATAGTTCCTTCTTTTCCAAATTGAAGAGTCCTTCTATGACTGAAAAAAAACCCCTTCAAAACATCCTACATGCTGCAAATTTATCTGGTTCATGAGAAATAAAATGCTTGCCACTGTTTTCCTAAGCAAGAGTTTGGTATCTCTGCACTCTCTCACTCACAGAACAGCCAGGGTCTCACTTTAGACCAGGACAGAGCTCTCACTGCCAGAGATCAGAGGATCATTGATTATCCTGAGTTGAGAGACCCACAAGCATCATCAAAGTCCATTTCTTGGATGTTTTTCTTTAAATGGGGTTGTTTTTCCTTAAAATAGCATATTTCAGCTCAAGCTCTCTTCATTAAGTTACAGGTTCTTAGTTTGTTAGTAAAAAGCACCTTCAAAAGGGTTTGCCAACTTAAAATTAATGAGAATTGTATTTTAAATCCATCCCACTGTGAAAAGATGGGAATCAAAGCAAAATACTTCAAGTCAGCTCCTTGGAAAACTCCAGGAGTTTGGCACAGCAGAAGGAGACTTACAAGAAACCAGGAGTTAACGTTCAGAAGGGGTAAATTGATACACCAGTCTCCAGGAGCTGTTCCTCCTAAAGCTTCAGCATTATCATCCTTACAGGAACTGAAATGCAAAGCCCTGTACAAATTCCCACAAATCACTGGGCTTCTGGCTGCTCTGGGAGTTTTTAGGCAGTGCAGTTGGATCTGGGGTGTGCAGGATAAAAAGATAAATAGTTCCAGGGAAAAGACTGTTTGCCAGACTGACAGGCCCAGGAAGCTGCCAACACTGAATGTTTGATTTAAATCTTCTCAGTTTCATGATTCCTATTACTGTTATTATATTATTCATCTATATACTCGTTTTTATGGCATTATCAGTATGTATTAAAAAGCTTTTCCAGGATCCCACAGTAGTGCTTAAACTTACAAGTATGGACAGGAGCTACTACTCTCATGCCAACAATTAGAACTAATCATGAGCACGAAGTACTTACACAAGAGTGAGAAAATTAGTTCACTTATCACTGCACTGAAATGAAAAAGAGAAACTAAATAGAAATATGCTCATGATAGAAAGTGGTTAAATTGGAATTGGATTATACTATCAATTTTATCATTTCTGCCCATGAAAGATGATTCAATCTGAGTAACCAACATCATCTTTTTATGTCTAATCAAAACAAGGTTTATTTCAGCAGCTCCCTTTCATCTCATTCCACTCTGAAGTATTAGTACAAGATTGACTGGAGAAAAACACAGATCAAAAATGATACTTTCTTTGTAAATTCTACAGGATTATTTAAAAACACTGTAGGTGGACCAATGAGATTGAAAAGTCTGTCTGTTGAACCAGCAATGCTTTTCTGTCTAGAAAAGTTTTCTGGCATTTCTCTTCTGCTGATCTTCCAACAAATCATCGCCGTTTGTTCAAGATGGCATTTTCCTGGATGGCATGTATAATTGATGGGTGTCACATTTTATAAAATGATTGCAAGGTAAATTCAATTTTCCCTTTTCCTTGTTTGTGTCCTCTAAGAATCCCTTATCTCCACATATCAATTATGGAGCAGTGACAGAGATAGGATACAAATCACTCCGATGAATGTAATAGCAAAAGTGATTAGAGATAGGGAGAGATTAATTGCATGTGTCAGATATAAATAAAGGGTTTAGGAGACAACCAGGATCTGGAGTCTGTGTTTGTGTGTGCATTCCAGATCCCTCTCAGACACCATAACCCCCCAAACCTCACAAACAGACAAGTGTAACAAGAAGCAGTGTTAAAATAATAAGTTTGATTACAGAAACCTCAGCATTTGCTGTTTTTTTCAGAGCAACATGCATAATGTATGTGCATCTGCTGAGGGAACAACACTTGGGTGCAGTTCTGCAGTTTCACCAGCCAGTGAGGAGTCCCCATAACAACAGGGTTGTTCTGTTGCACTTGGGAGAAAAGGAAATAACTATTCTTCCCATAAACCACACATTTAAAGCTTCATTACATTTGTTGATGCAATATGATGAAAATTAAGTGCCAGATATTTGAATAGCTGTTATGCTGATTTAGGCTGTTTAAGTTCTCTTTAATAGGAAGACTGAAATAATCTTACAGAAAGTTCATTTTAGCATCTTTCCATGACAAAAGCTACCAGCAGAGGATACCCTGCTTGCCTGGGTCAGAGGCTGCAGCAGATGCACCATGTGTGGCACTAAGTTTTATCAAAAGTAGTCCAGAGGAAGATGAAACTGGAGACCAAGCAATATTTGTTATTTA
Source organism: Oenanthe melanoleuca (assembly GCF_029582105.1). NCBI lineage: Eukaryota > Metazoa > Chordata > Aves > Passeriformes > Muscicapidae > Oenanthe > Oenanthe melanoleuca. Next base: position 5,452,165 of record NC_079348.1, on the reverse strand, counting down.
TCAGGAAGAGCACTGATAGAATATTTGGAAAAACCAAGGCAAAAAGCTTGAGCTGCCACAAAGGTTTCTTGGCTCACCTTTATTATTCATGCAGTTTAGCAATCTATCATTTTAACCACAGGTTTCCTTCTCTATCTCAGCAGTTAAAAGTGAGCAAAGTTTTCTTTTCAGGAGAAGAAAGGTAGAGAATTATGGAAGAGATCTGGCTGATGCTTTAGAAAAACCTAACAATGAAATTTGGAGTCCAAGAAAGCTGATAAATCCTGAACATCATCTGTTACTTCTTTGTAATGCATATAAAATCAGTCTACACTGCAGTACAGTGTCACTTTTTGCAGTAGATAATAGGGTATAGCACTGAGAATATCAGCCTCCACTGAAATTCCCAGCTCTGGATAAAGCTTAAACCAACATTTGTTCCAATATATCAAACCTAAATCTTTAACACTAACTCAATTTAGTCCTTTTTCTTACAGCTATTATTGTTATTAAAATGTGTTTGACTTAAATACATAACCATGCAATTGAGATGTGTGTAAGTTGCGTTCCATTCTCAAAGTAAAAAAAAAAAAAAAAATAAAAAAATCCCACTTAAAGTGTATGTCGTTGAATATAGAGCAACAATAGTAGAAAAAACACTTTGACAGTATTTGGCAAGGGTATTAAAGATGGCTTTTCAACAGTATGTGTCCTTAGGGTTGAGTGTTAGGCCCCAAACACTTCCACAGACTCCTTCAAATTAACATTTTGGTTAACTGAGGCTTGTTTAGTGTCAATTAAATGTTCAGTATCCCTCAAGAACCCCACCACAATATCCCTCCTGGAAATCCTGCTGGACAAAGGGAGAGCAAAACCTGTGAGGAAATGAGGAAGAAATGTGATCCTTTCAAAGAGAGACTTAAAACCAGCTCACAGAGCTCAGCTTTGCTGTTCCCCAGCATTTGGTCACAACCTTGGGAAATCAGGTACATTCATGACTCAGAAATGCAATTTCACCTCATCCCATATTCCTTCTTTTTCCCTTACCAAAACAACACCAGAAAGTAAAAAAAAAAAGCATCATAGAGACAATAAATTCACCTCCACAGTGCTGACCCAGAGAGGATAAAAGAAGTCAATTCTCTTGGCATGAACTAAAACCAGTCTGACAAGTCTGGAGAGCTTGTGTGAATTTGACGTCAGAATAGAAATATCTGTTCCCTGGGGGTGCCAGCCCATTCCTTTTTTCCTTTTTCCTGCCTACACCTGAAAGCTGGGACTGGCTATGAAAAATTCATGCCTTTTGTGCTTCAAACATTTCCATGAAGGATCCTCAGCATCTGCTGACTTGAAGGAACCCTGATGGTTAATATGGAAAATCCTGTTAGTGAAAAGCTCTCTTCCAGAGAGGAAAATGTCTGCTCAGAACCTTCTGAAAACTTATCTTCTTACCACACCTGACAGAAGGATGTCAAGAGGAACATCCTCTCAAACACACCGACACATAATGGGGCACTCCCCCCACCTCTTTGCTTCCTGACAACATAAAGAATATTTCATTCTTACAGACACTAAAAGTGACCTGATTGTCCTGTGCAATCATGAGAGGTTTCCTTTATAGGAGAAAGTCAAATGAACGAGAACTTTGAGGTAAATTCAGTTCCTGTGAGCCTGAAATGGGACTTTTGCCTTCTGCAAAGTTTATGTCTTGATACATTAAGTTGAAGAACAAAATAGGCATTGAGCAGAGACAAACAGGGTCTATTTAACCTCATGTCAATGTCTGCCATAACAGAATAAAATTCTTCTGGTGGCAAGTGAAAGTTGGGCAGAACAACACGACAACCTCATACTTTAAATTAATTGCAATGCAACCAAGCCAGGAGTTTAATTTTCAGTCCCCAACTTTTTTCTATCCCTACTACTATTTTTTTTTTTTTGTTAAGCATTGCCAGTGCCCAAGGGAAAGATTTATCTTCGTTAAATGATAATTGGCTTTATTATCTTTGACTCTTCAGAAATGCTGGCTGGCAAGGTTTTTAAAATTTTCATCAATCTTGTTTTCTGTTTTCACGAAGTCCGCATCAGAAAATGACATCAGGCTGCAGAACACTCTGTATCTCTTGGTGTTACCAACAGGTCTGGGGACTATCTAATTTACTAATAAATCTATTGGAGGGACATGCATCTCAATATTTCACAGCTTAACGAGGAGGTGCAGGAGCACGGCCCTGAATTGCAGTTCCGGACGATTAGCGCCGCAAAACCAACTGGAGCAGGACCATCTAAACTGTCACAGCAGCTTACACACCCACCTCCTGCAACCAGCCACTGAAATCAGCTACTGAGACCCACATTTTTCATAAAGTGTTCCAATCAGACTCAGAAAAAGCCAAGCACGCTGTTAGAAGATTCCAGGACTAGGCCAGTGGTACTCACATAAAGCCTTGGGCTGAAGTCAAGAATGGAAATATCTCACCAGGGCTTTGCCAACTTCTTCCCAAGTGGCTCCAGAGCCTGGCCATGGTGTCACATCATCAAGTGGAAGGACACAGACTGAATGCCCTGCAGGGAATAGCTCAGCCAGCTCCTCACAGCAATAAAAAGCTCCCTATGAATCTTCCCCCCGCCTCCTCCTTCTAATAAACCCACTTAAACTCTTGACTTACATACTAAAATCCCTCATGATTTCATTAAGAAGCTCTAAACACCCCTGCTCCCCCTTTACCCTCAAAAAAACTTCATGCAAAAGTGGCACAGCCAACAGCAAAGTACCATGTACTAATTTTTTTGTTGTTGTTTGGGCGTTTCTGTGGGTTTTTGGTTTGTGAGATTTTTTTTCATCATTACTTTTGGAGATTTGGGGGTTTGAGGTTTTTTATTTATTTTTTAAGTTCCATACTACAACCAGAAGAGCTGTGATGCAGATTCAGAAATATTTAGCTGTTACACTGAGAATGGCCTTCAAGGAAGTGAGGGTTTTACGATGGTCTTACTTGAATAAACACCTCAATCTTTAGGTGCCCTGTCAGCACGTGTAAGATCAAAGAATGTCACTTTATTCCCTGACAAGTCACAATCCTTAGGAACAGAATTGACCAGCTGTGCTGCAGGGTATGTCTGGCTGTGGGAGAATGGGCATATGAAAGAAAAAGCCTAAAGAATTAAGGATCCATTTCAATACCATCAAATCCTATTTCTCAATAGATGGAAACAGCAATAAAACATTTAAGATTTTCCAAGTGTTGTTATTGAAGAGCAGTATTTACATCCCAAAAGCTTGTACCAGATTAATCCTCACACCATTCCAATCAAGTTAGGAAGTTCCAGCAATGGAGTTAACACTGAAACCCTCCCAAGCAGCAATAGTGAATTCTCAACAAGGAGTAAGTGAGTAATTTGAGTTAAAATCCAAAGTGAGTGTTGTTACTATTTCCACTGCCAAACTCTTGACTTTCAGACTTTCCGATTTTCCAAGCCAAAATTTTGTGTTATTTACACTAAAGCTTTGACATATGGTTAAAAAGAAAAAAAAAGTGGCAAGATTTTCATTAGTATAGTACACAGTTCAACTCATTTTAAGATATTTTAAATTTAGGACTAATTTATGGCACCTCACACTAAATTTCAGATGTGACGTTCTTCCCAATATGCTGCCTGTTGGACATAATTTTTGTTTCCCCAGAGCCTGTCACCTCAGAGATGATCTAATTCTCCTGAAATCAGTGGAAATGAGTCCATTTGAAAGAAACATCCATGGTTTTCAATCAGAGCTGGGTGGACCTCACCCTGTGTCACATTCAGACACATGGGCTTAGGGCAGGCTTGTGGAACATGGGTGTTCAGCCAAGCTGAGGACTCAGCTGTGAAGGAAAAACTGTTCAATATTTGGATCTTCTCACAGAGGGACCAGATCTACTGGGAAATAAATCTTTAGTGACTTTGCACCAGGGGTGTGTAAGGAGCGATGGGGACAGGGTGTGTACCTGAAACACCCAAATATCCAAAAAAACTGAGCATTCCCCTAAGCCCTGGCACTCTGCTGCCTTCATTTCCCATGTGTGGCCAACCTCAGAAGATGGAAATGCAAACCCAAGCACAGCCAAAACAGCCCTGGCAAGCCTGCAGAGTGTCTCTGGGAGCTGTTTGCAACAAGGGCGATGGGTGGGTGTGAGACTTCAGTGTTGGACTCTGTGAGCTGCAGCTTAGACTGACAGGAAACAAAATGTCTTTACTATTAATACTCAGAGCCCCACTGGAGGATTCAATGTGATTGGGGCTTTTAGACTGTTTTTGAAGCATGCTCAACATCCTCTAATCTTTTTATACCACATGTATCAAATACAGTTATTAATTGAAGGACAGTTCAGTGTATTTTCCAGGTGATGCTCGAGTTCCATTTACCTTCAGCCACAATTCAACAGCGACTTTAATCTGCAGTATAAGGCCCTGTAACTCATCCTCTGCTCAGCTCAGAGCCAGACCTTTCTCTGCTGTCATTCTTGTACTTTGGAGCAGAACAGGAGAGCTTACAGCTTTCTCAGCTGTTGGAATGATTCTGCAAATATGCTTTTCTTACAGGCTGAAGCAAATCTGACACTGGTCTCCTTCAAGGAATAACGAGCTGTGCATATCTAACACTGTTCTCAGAGAATCACTGCCCTGGGAATTATCTATAGGGTTTTTTTCCTCCTGCCCTCAATAACGGTGGCAGTGTGCATGCTGAGTCATGCACAAGGTTGTACTCAATAATTAATATATAATCTACTTGCACAGAGATTGGCTATTCTGCTTTGCTTGGGGTTTATTGGATTTTGATTAAACTGTTTTTAAATTTTATACATGCCCTAATGGAAAGTTACAAGTGCCATCACTCCTAACATCCCATAAGATGCAGATAGTGACAAGTCAATGCAGTATCTTCTCATCTGTGTTACCTTTAACAATCTGCTTCCAACCTCTTGCTTGAATTCTTTATAACTCTTCCAAAATATGTCATTTTTCAGCAACCATTTTCTGCATATTGCTTCAGGACTGTATTTTTGCCTGATTATTTTCTGTTACCAGACCAAAAATGTTTATTCATTTCTATGTAATGTATCACATAAGTTTCTTCCCCAGATCAAAGTTCAGAACAACCAAGTTAATCCAATTTTCTTTACAGGCTCCAATGCCTTACAGCAAGTGCCTTCCTTCAACATACACACACAGCTTTAATAACCCTGGGTATCAAGGTCTCAATTTGAAAGCCTCATTGGCTGACATTAATTCTAAAACCAAATTCATTTCTGGCTTTCCATGTTGTCTTATCTTTCATTTTCTTTTATCCATTTTATCTTTCCTATTTGCCACATTCCAGGCAGACTTTGCATTCATGGTATCAAGTCTGTGAGCATTTTGGAGTGTTTTCTTTTCCATATGCCCATATCACCTTCTGCTTTGCATAGCACTTGTTATGCATGCATGATCACAGACTATTTCTAGCATTAATTAAGACATGAAATTAAAGTGGGAAGTATGCTATTGGTCACATAATACAAACAACACAAATTTGCTTTAAAAATGAAATTACTAAAGTGTTAGCAAACCTCTTCATACTGTCAGAAATAATAATGTTTACAATCTACGTGCCACAGAACAGCCAGAATTCACAAGTGGATTTGGAATATTATTTCCACTTCAGAAAGACACACATGAACCCCCTGAGCAGTTCATTTAGTTTAGATACTTGTCTGGAAGAAAACAGAGTTTTTTATCTCCTTCTGCCTGTCAACCCATCCAGCTGCTGCCCCCAGCCCACTACCAAGGCTTGTCTAAAAACAGCTTTCCTTGAAACTCAATTGGGAATTTCAGCAGAAAAATGACATTTTCTTAGAAATTGAATGTTTCACAGGATCATAATGTTTCAGATGATCTTCTGACAAACACAAGCACAGTTCCCAAAAGCAGTTTCCCAAATTTCCTGCCCAGACACCCAGACTCCCAAGGTTTGCTATTGTAAGGAAATGAGCCAGCAGGGATTGTCCAAAATCTAATGCTACACAAGATCAAGAGATCTGGGGCATCTCATAATGCCATTGATCTAGAGCTGAGTCCTGCATCTTCTAGAAGCCCAAATTATAAGGGCTGCCACTGTCACCAGTGATTTACACCATCCCCTCTTCCCTGTCTCCAAAAGCAAAACGAGGAACCTCCCCATTCCCACAGCACTGACACGCTCCCTCTTCTCACTGCTACATAAATAATGCCTTTATCAAGTGCCTCATACAAGGATTCAAGCCATTCCACATGTTTAGAATATTAATTTTTCATGCAGACAGGTTTACTGGATGTTTTACAAGAGTTTGCACGTGCACATTTCTGCTGAATGTGCACCTTGGCAGACTCAGACTCAGCCATCTCCCTGACCCCAGTGCTCTGCTGCTTTTCCATCTGCTCTGCTGCAAAACCCACTCATGGAATATCTCTGGAGTGGTGGTGTTAATACAACCCATGTAATGTAAATTAATAAGTAATAACAATGAAATGCATGTTCCCTGGGACTCTGTGATAACTCCAGGTAAAAATAACACCATAAACTGGGAATAGATTCATAAATAAATTTGCACTCAGAAGGATGACTTGTTTACTTAGGCACAATGGAAAACAACACATTATAAACACCTGCATTAAAAAGAAATTATAACCACAACTTCACAATAAACAGTGAGGGATATCATCATGTACCTGCCTTGCACAAAGCAAACACCAGACAAAGGGGCTTTAAGGGTGATTTGTAGAGGGCATCTCCTCTCTTAGGTCCCTCTTTTGCACAAGGAGTTCAGTGTGCTCCAGACCAAGCAGGAAACATTGACCTCCTTTAAAGGTCCAATCCTTTGTTAGCAAGGCTCTTTTGATTTGGGCAGCCTTTGTGAGCCCTGTCTGCAGCCCCAGTGTGCCAGCACAGTCTCCACAGTTTGGATACTCACGTGCTACACTGAGATGAATGAAGGGACTGGTCTTGTTCTCCCCGTTCTTTTCATTGACTGCCTGGACATAGTAACCTCCTGCATCTGTCAGTGACACCCCCAGGATCACCAGCTGGTTCTCCAGAGTGATGGCTCTGTTTAGGGAAAAGAAAGATCACAGGGAAATCAGAAGAATGTTATCCACACTTCAGTCCTGACAGCCTAATATATTCAATATCATGGTCACAAATCAAGATGTTGCAGAATCAAAACCAGCCCCACTTCACAGAAACACAGAATCACAAGGTTGGAAGAGACCTCCAAGATCATCTAGTCCATCCCAGCCCAACACCTCAACCAGACCATGGTACTGAGGAGAGGAGCTTGTGGCTATTCACTTACAGGAAATAAAGATCTCAGATCCCTCTGGGCCTTTGCTCTGTTTAGATCATGTAAGATGCTTATGGTGACACACAGAAAAAACTTCAACAGGTGAAACAGGGGCAGTTTAAATGGCAATAAGAAGTTATGCAAGAAACAGCAAATGACACCAGTGACCACTAGGCTGCATCTTTGTGGGGTGACAACTCTGGCAAAGCCAGATTTATTGAAAACCTTCTCAACAAGTGAAAGGCAGCCTATTAAAAAGTGACACTCAAGGAATAACACAGAGTTTAGTGAAATAAGAAAAGTAAAAATCAAAGGCAGCAGAACCTCCAAAGTTAAACTTCCTGCATTTATGGCATCACCAGTCATCACCTCATCACAGGCAAGATGATCATAAGAGATGATCTGTGTGTGGATAGGGAGGGGTTTCCTTTCATCCAAAGCAGGTAGGGCAACACGACCCTGTAGGTAACTGGGCCTGAGGGAGTCAATAAATCTCATTGTCTTACACAAGTCTGTTCTCAGAACTTCTGCATAACAAAGGTTTCTGTGAACTCCCTCACAGGCAGCATTACACACTTGGCTACTTCACTTTTCACATGGATTAGATACCTTTTCCTTGACTATAAAAGATAAAGGATTAACCTAGAGAAAATAAGAAAATATTCAAGGGTTTGAGGTAACAGGACACAGGAAGCTTAAAAACCAGAAAGATAAAAGAAAATGTAGAGTTCCAGGGAAAGGCTGTGGAGCAGAAAGCTCATCTACTGAAGCCTGGGACAGGCACAGACTTGGAAATCAGAGTGTAAGGCTGGGAGGAGGAAAATTCCTTCACTTCTAATACTTGATGAGAAGCCATGCTGAGTTTAGCTGTGCTATTAGATGTATCACTGAGCGTGAGGGTGAAACAACTTATAAAATTATTATACTGGAAGAAACAAGTTCACACATCAATAGGCTCGAAAAGAATCAGCACTGAGTCAAAGCATTTGTGCACTAATCAGTCAATAATAAACACCCTCCATTCCATCCTCCTGGTTTGCCATGGGGTGGTTACCCTTAGTAATAAACAGTTATTTTGCTCTGAAAAAAACGTTTAAAGGAACAGTGGAAATCACACATTCCTAGAGCAGCAAACTGGTTTTTATACATAGGGAAAGCATCAGAAATTACAGTGAGAACATGGCTGTTCAAAGCATTTAATTCATAACACTTCAATTTCCTGGTATGGATACAAAGAAATCTGAATTCCTGTAAAGCTATGTTGGAATCAAAGAACCACTCAGGCTGGAAAAGATCTTTAGGACCATGGAGTTCAGCCCTGAACCATGTCCCCAGTGCCACATCCTCATGGCTCTGAAATCCCTCCAGGGGTGGAGACTCCACCACTGCCCTGGGCAGCTTTTGCCAGTGCTTGAGAACCCTTTTAGTGCAGAAATTTCCCCTTATTTCCAACCTAAGTTTTCTCTGGTGCAACTTCAGGCCATTTCTTCTTGTCCTGTCAAGGAGCTGCAGAGCAAGAAGTTCCCCCTGAGCCTCCTTTTCTCCAGGCTGAGCCCCCTCAGCTGCTGCTCAAATTTCTGCTGACAATAATTTTAAAAATTGCTGAAAAATGAAGCTAAATGTTCAGCTCTGAAATCAGTCATCACACATCACCTAAAGATTCTGTTTACATCTTCCTTGGCAATTTTTATTGTAAAACTACTAAAAAAAAAAAGAAAAAGAATCACAGTAATTTTTGTTATTCAATGAGATTGGACTATTTAATTGATTTAGAAAATTAATCAAAGAAACTGTGATAGATTTACAGAGTGAGGATATAAAATACAATTAATAAGACATTTGATAGAGCAAATAAAGATAACATTCCAGTGCTGTGCTAATAATTGAATATTACAAGACAATTACATTCACACTCATTTCTACTGCAATTCTAAAGAAAGTAGCCTTAGAAAGATTGTTTGAAAATGCTGAAATATATTTCAGCCTATTTTGAATTCAGTTAAAACTGCACCCAAAGTTTTAAAGGTGATCCTTGAATACTGCTGAGATGAATACAGCTACTATCTGCATTAAATTGGCTGAAAATTTTGAAACTTAAACCATTGAGCTCATTAAATAATAATCAATAACAAAGGAAATGAAAATATTTATGAAGGAAATTGTTGAAGTGGGGCTTTTAAATTTTGACACACAAATTTTACTGGGGTGAGAGCAAAACATAACATTTGTGAATGAAAAGTAGGTAAATTTTAGAAAATAATCTACATAAGAATAAAAGTTGGATATTAATTTGTGTAGAAAAAAAAGAGAAGATAATGCAACTCCTGAAGGCAGCTCTTAGGGGTCATCAATTACATGGTCAAAGTTAAATTAAAGCTCCCCAAATGAGTTATTGATATCTTAATAGATCTGTGAAAAATGGAACACCCTGAGATCATTAAGTGAAGGCAGGTATGGAGCCAGCCAGGAGCCCTCCCAGGCTGCAGAGTCTGGGAGTTTTATTTAGATCACGTGTGAGCCCTGTGCATCAGGAAAATCAATTAGTCACATTTTAAGAACTCATTAATTCCAGTGTTTCTAAACCTGAAGCCCTTACCAGGCTGCAGCCACTTTCTGCACAACAGCTGCACAGAGCACCCAAAAATTGGCTTAATGTGTTTTCTTGGGCTTATTGTTTGTTTTCATTGTCTGATATAACTTTTAAATTCTGACAGCAGCACTCTGATGTTCCAAGGAAAATCTGATTCCTGGGTGCTCAGTTTAGCAGCACATTTGATGAAGATGACTGCAGCAGATGGAGTGGACCTGTCAGTAATTCATACCCAGTGCAGAACTCATGAAAAATATAAATATTGCTTTTTTAAAGCAGTATGGAACTTAACTCAATCTAACATTTTCAAGACAGGAGCAACCAGCAAGCAAACTAAGCAGACTGATCCTCTGGGATTTCTCCAGCGTAGGAAAGGAGCATTTTAAAGCACCTTTTTAATAGAAGAATTGTTAGGATTTCTCTGGAGCCTGTTGGGAACACAGCAGACAGGGCTGGCAGTGGGAGTGATCGTGACAGTGGATCCAAGGTTATTATCTCAAAAACATCTCAGTGGCACCTTCACCACAAAAGGAGCTGGAGCCTGAACCAGACTGATCTCAAAGCAAAGGCAAGGGGGCCTTTGAGATGACAAACTGTGGTTGGGGGATGCTGTTTAACCAAAAGTTGTGGACTGAGGGGATGGGGAAAGGCAGCAGTGATGGACACAAATCATTACACAGCCCATTATTCTAAACACCAGAAGACAGAACTGCACCTTCTGAGGTTTCCTCACTTCCCTCACTGCAGTCAGCATTGGGCACTTGGATACCTGGTCTAAAGCAAAGCATCCCAGCCCATGGCACAGGAAAATGTTCATCTTTATGGTCCCTTCCAACCCAAACCATTCTATGAATCTGTGCACTCTGGAATTTTTAATTGAACCTTTTCAAGTTGTCCAAATTCTATAAACTCTGCTGCCAATCATCTCTAAGCTTGATCTAAAGCTTATGGGAATTCTTTTGTTAAAATCAGTGGGACATGAATCAGACTTCTACTTGTAAAGATAATTTTTCAAAGGGGATGACATTCTTATGGCCTTTAAGAGAAAGATTTTGGAGTTAATGCTGCAAATGAACCCTTCAGTATCTCAAATAGGTGGATTTAGATTAATAATGTTTTAATGTGAAAATACCAAAATCTACTCTAAAAGTGGATAATTCCCCAAAGTTAGATATTTGTTATGTTATTAGTCTACCAGATTACACCAAAAGTAGATAATACTGGGTTATAAAAAACATAAAATGAAAATCAGAGTAACCTGATTAGGCTCTCTCTCAGAAGGCACCATCTGCCCCTGAGCCAGCATGCAGTATTTTAGTACAAAGGCCTTCATAAAGCCTCTTTTCCAATATTACCTCCAGCTAACACGATTATCAATCCCTCTATACCATGAATTTTTTACTGGAGAGCCTCTGCTCCCCTTTCAAAAAACTTTTGTCCTCACTACACAGCAAGGCTCAATCTCCCCATGCCCCAGACAGGATGGGATAACAGTGATGCAGACAGAAAAGGGAGAGATTATGGAGTAATAAAATAATTACTGCAAGACTTCCCCCATGGGTTTCCCCTCTTGGAAAAGCAGGGATCTGCTGCAGTTGCACACACAGCTGTTCCAGGGGATCCCTGTGCATGCACAGCTTAACCCAGCCACCACTTCACCACCCTCATGGCTCCCAGTGCTCAGGGGGAATTATTAATCAAAATTATTTAAATACATGTCTCTTACAACCAGCCTGTGTTTCTCAGGACTCAATCACAGAGAAAAAAATTGTGTCTGTGCTGCAGAGCAGCATCTCCACAGGGACAGGGCACCAGGAGCTGTGACTGGATGGCAGTTTCATGGGATATTATTCAGGTTCCAGGTACATTGTTACTGCAAATCAACCATCTATTAATAAAAATTTTATACTTACACAGGCATTGAATATGAAGTAAAACTACACTGAATTTAGAAACAGGGCAGTTCATATATTGCTTCTCTAGATATGTCAGGGCACAACACGTGTTTCTGGGTAGTGACTGGGTCCCAAGGTTACACAGGAATAACCAAGACAGTCCTAATGGCCAGGCAGAGGACAAACACTGCCATGAAATGAAGGAATAACCAGCTATAGATGGGTTTAGCAGATGCATTTCCAGGAGGAATTGAGATAAACAGCAGAATCTCCACATTTTATAATTGGCTTCCCAATTCTCTGCTTTTGGGGCTGGCAGGGTCTTGTTTTAACAAGGCTGTAGACACTACTCCCTGTGCTTCTCCATGAACACATTGCACCAAATCTGGTCTGTGTAAAGCAAGTGTAAGGCTGGAGAGGAAGTGGATGGAAAACTACACTTGACAAATCATCACTGATCCACGACCTGACTGGAAAGTGAGAGCAGGTACAAACCCACAGGGTCTGCCTTTGGCCTGGCTTAATATTTTCATTGGTGTTTGTTGACTGAATATAGATCTCACTTACTAAATCTGCTGATAAAGTCCCAAAGACTCTGAAAGACAGAATCAGAATTACAAATGCAGGAGATCTGCTGCAAGCCTCTCTACTGACTGAGAGGTTTGCAGTTCAGTGAACAAGCTCAAAACCTTGTATTTGAGAAAGAATAAGTGACTGAGCAACAGGCAAAACTCACAAGGGGGTGTGCAAACAGCAGTATCACTGGGAAATCGAAGAAATAACCCTGTTTCTCACCCAGCATGGCCTCCACTCTGCCCTGGCTATTCGATTTAAATGTGAGGGTAAGGAAAGAAGAATTCAAACAGCACCAAAACACTATCACAACCATCCACTCCCCCACCTCCCACCCATCTGATCCAAAGAATCATCCAGAGAATGTGACGTGCAGGAGAACACTCAAAATAAACAAAAAAAAAACCCCTCAACTCATCACAAGCATCTTCATATATGTACAGGACTGTTACAAGAAATAGCTCAGATTTAAACAGAATCACCAAATATTGAGTCTTGTTATAAAAATCTTAGCAGCTCGCCCTCAGAAAGCTTATTTTAGGTCTTTGGAGACAGAGGTTCCCAGAAAAGATGCTCAGATGAATTATCCCAAATGTATATTTTTAAATCATGCCCATATCAAGCAATTACTTGTCTAGAGATTAAGAACCCCAGAAAACAAACCCAAGATAATCACTATATAATTGATCATGAGAGAGATGTTTACAGGGAGAGGCAATGCTGCCAATCCAGAGGCAAGGAATTGCAGCAACAAACTCAGGAATAATTCCTAAGTGCACTATTTATGTTAAAACTGCTTTTTTCTTCTCCCCAGGTTTTCAGCAGCTTCAATTCTTACTTAATGCAGCTTAATTATTATCACACAACTTTGCTCCTTTGGTTTTGTTTGGGTTTTTAAATTTTTTTAGATTATTATTACATTTTAAACAGCAAGAGTTAGCACAGCTGATATATATCCCAGCTCCTGGGTGTTATCTTGCAGAACCACAGAGGTGTGGCTGGATGTGCTACATCAGCAGTAGCACTTCTCAGGCTAATAGGAAAAAAAACTGACTTTCAAGACAAAATACATATCTCAGTCAATAACAGAAAGCAAAGACTCAGAATAAAATCAGTCAATTTTCTCCAGCCTCCTCTTCTTATAAAACTCTTACAGCATTCAAGATATTTGTAAGCAGGGTGTCTATTTTTCTTCCCTCTCCAGTTTATGGTATAATCAACACTTTGAACTCCACTTGTGCCGTCACCAGCTGTTGCCATGGACATTGCTGGCAACCATGGGGAGGAAAAATAGTGGATTTTTTTTTTTTTTTAATACAAATGGGATATTCAAACAAAACATTGCAGTTAAAAAGTACCATAGGTTGTTGATTTACACAGCTGGCTGACTTTGCTGACAGCAAGCACAAAGACTATTTGTAATCATTTGGGATTTTATAGTTCAATTTTCAGAGATAGACATGAATATTGCTTCCCTTTATGATAGTTCTCCTGAATTGATTATTTAAGGTGCTGTGGGTTTTTTTAAACACTGATTTGTTCCCCTTTCCTTCACTGTGGAAGGAAAACTTGTGTTACTAAATTATATCTTCATTTCTAATAAAACATGTCAGCATAATGGTATGTGCTGTAGTGCTTTGTGGTGAAGAGTGGAAGGGTTTCCTGTTGAATATTGTATATTCGTACCATTACTTCACTGAGACACATTTGTTTTTATTCTGAGTACATAAGCCATGGCTGTGAACTGCACTAACTATAAAACAAATTAGCAGCAGCCTGGCCCTGTCACAGGGCGATGCCCTGAAGGGATAATTGATCATGCAACAATGACAAAGGAAACTTCAACCTTTTAACAGCATATTTAACGCATATATTTAGACGTGCCACAACTGTGCCTACTTAAATGCTCCCAACATTCCTGTATTAATGTTCCTGAATCTGCCTCAGCATCATCTCTGCCTTTTTCATTCCTGATTTCACACATACCTCATTCAGAACCATCTGAATTTTCACATAGGTGTAGCTGAGAATAAGATTTGGCACAAAAAGTTAGGTTTGAGAACACCTAGTCTTGGAGACTCAGAAATCTGTATCACAGCAACTGAAATAGCCACACCATTTGGAAATAAAATATCAAATCTTGGGCTTGGCAATGTATTTGCTCAGTTTTCTCAGATGAACAACTCCTTCAGCAGCACATTACATGTGAGTATATTTTAAACTGATTTCCAGAGTACACAGAGCAGGGACACCAAACCTCTGTGCGGAGCCAGCAAACCTCATGGCAGCTGATTTTCATCACTAAAGATGAAATCCACACATGAAAGACCTCATGAGGCCAGTACCTGCAGTGGCTACTTCTTATTGTATGAACCAAAGACTTTGGTTTCCTTTTAATGCCAGAAAAATGCACCTCCAGCTTCAAACCAGCAAAATAAATATCCAGGTGTACCACACTTGCTCTACAAGCATGAGGAACAGCACCAAGCTGGCCACTCAGCTGCTCCAGCTGATAATAAACACACCAAGGGATAAGAAAAACTAATTACATGACTTGTAGGAGGGAATCTTGTACCTCAGGAATAAAAGTCTGGTAGCCCCTTAGTTTTAGATCTATTACCCTTCCTTTTAATGGCACCAAATCTTTAAACAAAGAGAAAGGATATGGTAAAAAGCAGCCACTGACCCAAGCATCAACCTCTGCTGCTGCCAGAGAGCAGCAGCACTCCAGCAATTTATTTAGACAAGTTTTACTATGAAAGATAATTAAAGATTTAGAGGCACGGATCGATACAACAGCAAACACTATCTATGTACAGCACTGCAGTTTGCCAAGACCAGCATTTGTGTTACTGCTGCAGATCCATCATACAGGGCTATTAGAGTGCCTCAGGTTTGCTGGCTACATCAAAATAGGGATTTTGTGGGGTCATTTCTACTCACACACCATTAGGACACACACTGCTGCTGTGCAGGAGAAACTAAGCACAGAACCTGCAGCCTGGTAAATCTAGGTTGGGTTGGGAAGCCTTTCAGTCTCTGTTTGCCAAGAGAGAAAAAGGATAGCACAGGTATATGTTTCTTTTTAGGCAGAAAAAATTTATCTAGAGGCTTAAATAGATAGTACCTGTGGCACTCAAAAGATGTAGAAGATTATGCAAGTGCTAAGTCTTAATACTCTTTACTTCCCCTTGCATTCCAGTTTGACTGCCAGGCATTTGATTACAACTTCAGGCAAAGCACTGATGTTCAACTCCTTTAACATATGAGTTCAACACAGCAGACAGGTGAGCATTGCTTTCCAAACTCCAGAATTCCATGGAAATGCACAGCTTCCTTCAGCAGAATCCCCTCGAGCTGGGTACGGATGCACTCAGCAACAAACAGCCAGACTCCACAAAATCCTGGTCATTATTGACAGTGATTCAGCAGTAGAAACTTCAAGCCAATCAATCACAGATTTACTTTTTTTAATGTCCTTCTAATGTCCATACTGCAAACATTTCCAAGCACTTCAAGTTAGTGACAATGAAACATAAAAACCACTGGCTAAAGAGAAGAAATAAGCAGAAATTTAAAAGAAAGGAGCAAGTCCTTCTTTCTATCACAAATAGGCCGTGCAGTGACAAAGTCAAAGCCACATTGGATTCATTGAACCAAATGTTTAACAGATGAGGCCAAACACTGGAAACTATGGAATGAAAAGTGTGTAATATCAGAGCAGCATTTTCTGTTGTGGTTTCTGCCCAAAAACAATTTCCTGTCAATAGTGTGTGAAACAGCACAGTAAACTACTGGAAAATATTGTTCCATCAATAGCACTTTATCTTTTAAGTTAGGGGTAAATTATTAGTCTAAAAATACGAATGGATAATTTCTCAGAAATAAAAGGAGGAATACTTCTTTCCAATTAATGGGCCAAACATACACAAAGCTGCTGTGTAGCAAAGCTATGGAATTCTAAAAGGTGGAAAGCAAAGTTATGAGAAGGTTTATGTAAGAAACTGAGAAGATAAAAAGAACTATACCTGCAACTAAGCATTTGATGATCCCAGACCCAGGCAAAGCAGCACCTACAGTAGTATCTATGAAACCTCAGTGTAAACATCAGAATCATTTAAGATAAAAAGTGTCCTAGAATAGAGGCTTTAAATATTCTGAAGTAAGGCTCTTTTTTGGGACCCATTTGTATGTCCTGCTTGAAACCCTAATGCAGCATTGTCTCCAACTCATCAAGAACACGTCAGTGGCCAACTCAAGTGTAAATGACACACAATTAAAGGACCATACAGATTTTTATACTTTCAGCGTGGGTGGTGTTACCAAATCTAGGCACATAGGTACTGTCTCAACTCCACTGATTTTTAAATTACTTGAAATCAAGACACAGGTGTTTTTGTATGACTTACTGCATATTTGACTTCTGAGTCTAATGACACAAATTTCCTTGCCCTAGAGCAATGAAATACATTCAGGAGCTCTGGCTGTAAAGCTTAAGGAAGTCAGAAGGCCAAAGCTCCTGCAGTAAATCTGGCCAGTCCTCTGCTGGAATGACAGCAAT